>NC_064644.1:456670857-457009190 GCF_023864345.2 Schistocerca serialis cubense | reverse complement strand
GTTTAACACTGAAACCTACATGGCGACATAAAGGAACACGCCTAAAGAACGTGCGTTACATTGAATCCCGGAAGATGTCATAACGTAACCTCTGATTAAAATCTTGTTTCTGGTTAGGAATAGAATACAGATTCTCGTTTTCTACATTAGATGATTCAACTTCTTATAGTGAACTAATTAGATTAACCCTCTCTTAGGTTTACAGAATATTTATCTTATGATACATGCTTGACGCAGTAGGTGGATGGTTAGTGCATCTACTATGGATAAAATATACTTAATTAGATGATTTTTCACATCTGCATACCTAATCCACCCCTTCGTAGTTGTATCCAGTTTTGTGTATGGCCTGGGGAGAAATGATCAGATAATGTGAAGAGCAGGGTACGACAGTGGAAGTCAAATGGAACAAAACTTTCCAGACACCGTCGATCAGAAACAGATCATTGTGTAGCTGCACCTATGAAACAACAGCCGATCAGCGAGGAATGTATAGAAATCCACACCTGTTAACAGTTGGTCACAAGAAGTCTTGAGGCCGTGAAAATCATTCGCAACATGCCAGGACTTTTCGAGAGCGTTTACCAGTCACTTAAAGCGACGTTGGAGGCACTAATTTCAAGTGTTTAGTGTAAAGAATGTGATTTGAGAAATTAAGTGGTGTTTAAAATTTAATATCTGTTTTGTTCTTTCATCGTTGTTAGCTCACATTTACTGATCCACGGTGCTTGTTAGAATAAGAAGTTATTCATGGTGTCAGTAGATAAGCGGAAATAAAGACATGTGACCCTTAGATTTCATTATTAATAACAATGCGTATTGGAGTACCACACGTCGACTCTCTTCGTGCAGTGCTGTTTCTTCAATTCAATTTATTGTCTTAATAAATGAATGGCGTTATTATACCCTTAACGCAGTGAATTTCATAGTCAAGCTTTATCCACTGATCATCACGGAAAATTCTCGGCTAACGTAATCAGGATAGGAATTTAAAGATTTCCTGGTTTTGACTGTTCATTTGAAACCATTATCTTCAGCTAATTTAATTAATAACTACACTCTTTTCCATAATAAGTATTACAATTCCTATTTGCTGGAGCAGATATTTCCTTAGCCTGTCCTTTATTCTGACAAGGTATTTTCACAAACTTCATTCCTCATCTCTTCGTTTAGCACCTCATTATTTGATACCTCAACTGTCGGCTTTGATGTTGCATTTTACTCCGTATTTGAGATATTGCCTGTTTATTGTACTAGGGATATAACATTTAATTTCCTCACAATTTCAGAAATTGCTTTCTCAGTCCATATTAAAAATTCACAGCTGTGGAGATCTTCTGTTGAATAAATTTCTCTTCTCGTATGCAATAATACGTTTTCATATCCATCCCGTTTCAGACAACCTTTGTAGTCCTGCTTTGTAGGTGAAATAATTCTTTCAGTTCGTCTGCTATTATATCTTCTGCAGGTCTGTTGTTGAACAGATAAGCTGCTACTACTCTTTTCCGACGTTCTTGCTTATGTATCGTCAAATATAAAATGTGTAATTTGGAGTTAAGGAATATGACATTAGCGTCTGCAAACATCGAGCAGACATATGAGACGTGGGATTGAATCTAAGAAAGGTGCTGCCTAAATAGAAAGCTTTGACTCCGCTAATATTTTTCAATTGCTGTCTTACAGTCAGCTCATTTGTGAGTTTTTGAGTGTACGACTATGGTCGAAAGTCAGTCACGAGAAGTTAAGAGTGGGTGCCAGTTTGGTACAGCCTGTGTAAAAAATTTTCTTATCAATGTGGGAAGTTTTGGTGGAAACAAGCACTAAATTCACTCGTTTATTACGCAGGTTGTAAAGTTGCTTCCGAAATTATTTATGCGATGAGTTAAATGAATGATAAGAAAACTGAACTGGTACCCCGAAATCATTCTATTCCCGCAGGTTGGTGATGGACAAAAAAATGGCTCTGATCGTTATGGAACTTAACTTCTGAGGTCATCAGTCCCCTACAACTTAGAACGACTTAAACCTAACTAACCTAAGGACATCACACACATCCATGCCCGAGGCAGGATTCGAACCTGCGACCGTAGCGGTGGCGCGGCTCCAGACTGTAGCGCCTAGAACCGCTCGGCCACTCTGGCCGGCTGGTGATGGACAGTGGCAGCTGCAGAACAGTTAGTGGTTTCTGCTCTCCACAGCCATTGGTTGCTGCGACTGTCATGTCTGAGCGTTCGACGGAGATGGATCGCAAGTGTTTACTCGCTGGAGGATTCCTTCCAAAGATATCGACCGCAACAGCACCCGAGAATCCATCAGTTTCATCAGATTATTCAAAACAGAGAATGGTCCATGCTTTTCGGCTCCTGTTTGAAGAACCAGGGACTTTTTTTTCTATTTGTGTTGTGTGTTTGTTAGAAACTTCAACGAGCTGTGCGTTCGGCTGAAGAAACATGTACAAATTTTACCCTGAAAACCAGTATGTGCCGCAGATTGATGACAAGAGAAGAGTTTTTGTTTCCAAAAGATATGTGTTGAATCTGGAACAAGAAAATACGGTAGAGTTTTATGTGATACACTGAAGCTAATGGGCAGACGACGTTTTTCCTTTTCTGGGGCCTCAAATTATTCGTTAAGAGATGCACACACTTGTTTTCATTGTGGCAGTGCAGTCATCGTTCGTGTCTGTATTCTTGTCACAAAGCATACACAGGCCTTGGCTGTACGACAGTAATTATTTCTTCTGCGTCGGTTTCAACATCCAGCTTACAAAAAGCACCCTACATGCAATGAAGAAGGCGTAGTAGCTCTCTGTTTTGATCGAGAGCCACCACTTTTCTTTAGACGTCACTGCTTAGGATAAGCCAGAATAGGCAGATGCGGCCATTTTATTTGTTTCTATTTATTTGTGTAATTTTAATTGCTATCCATCAATTCACCGGCTGCAGTTTGTTTATCCATCTGAATATGATGCACTTTTATATTTAATGAGTTGCATTCAAATACGAGGGGCGATCAATAAGTAATGCAACATTATTTTTTGCGAAAGCGGGTTGGTTTTATTCAGGATTCCAGTACACCTTATTATTCCCCACTCTTTTGGCTAAGCCGGCAGCTGTGGCCGAGCGGTTGTAGGTGCTTCAGTCTGGAACCACGCTGCTGCTACGGTTGTAGGTTCGAATCTTGCCTCGGGCATGGATATGTGTGATGTCCTTAGGTTAGTTAGGTTTAAGTAGTTCTAACTCTAGGGGACTGATGACCTGAGATGTTAAGTCCCATACTGTTTAAAGCCATTTTTTCTTTTGGCTAAAATACCCTATTTTTCAACAAAATCTCCATTTAATGCGACGGCCTTACGCAACCTTGCTGTGAGGGCCTGTTTACCCGCTTGGTACTACTCTCCTAGTCGACGTTGGAGCCAATGTCTTGCTGCATCAATAACTTCCCAATCACCCACGTGCTTCTTCCCACGGGGTGCCTCTTTCATTGGGCCACACAGTTGGAAGTCGGAAGGTGTGAGATCCGAGCTGTAATGTGGATGATGAAGAACAGTCCATTGAATTTTTGTAAGCTCCCAGACTTGCGTGAGGCCTTGCGTTGTCATGGAGAAGACAAGTTCGTTTGCCTTTTTGTGGCGACAAACGCGTTGATGTTCTTTCTTCAGTTTCGTGAGGGTAGCACAATACTCCCTCGAGTTGATCGTTGAACCGTGATGGAGAACATCAAACACAATAACCTCTTCAAAGTCCCTGAAGACCGTTGCCATGAGTTTATTGGCTCAGGGTGCGGCTTTGGACTTTTTCTTCGAAGAAGAGGTGATGTGACGTCACCTTGTGGACTGTCGTTTTGTTTCCGGTACGAAGTGTTAAACCCATGTCCGCCTGTGACTATGTTCGACAAAAAATTGTCACGGTCAGCCTCACAATACCGCGCAGGTGGTGCTTTGTTGTTCTTTACGGCCTCGTGTTAGACGACGAGGAATACAGTGGGCACACAACTTTGAGTACGCCAACTGGGGGTCGAGTGTGTCAGCACTACCAACAGAGACGTCCAGTTTGAGATCCGTCGGTCATCTCGAATGAGTGACCGCACATTCCAACATTGCGGAAGTCATAGCTGTGTGGGGCTGGCCGGCAGACGGGAGATTAGAGAGGTTCTGCCCGACCTTGTTGCGATGGTGACAGACGCCTCGCCCAACAACTCACCGTGCTTTTGTTCACTGCCAGATCTCTGTAGACATTTTGCAAGCGCCTATGAGTATTTGCGATGCTCCGGTTTTTCAACAAAAGAAAGTGAATGACATCTCTACACTTGGAACGACCCTCCATTACAGATGCCATTTTGAATGCTATGTATACCCCCGCCACCTATCGGAACTTCATGAAACTCTACAGGTTGAAGCGAGAATATTCCACGATGTCCCACAACATATTCTGCATTTTTTCGACCGAAATTCGCCGTGAAAAAAATTACTTACTGAACGCCTCTCGCACTTTGATTACCGTTACGTTAAGACCACCTGCTTGATAGCGTGTTGGTCCAGGTTTGCAACGTAATGCAGCACCTGTTGTATGTGGTATGGATTCTATAAGTTCTTGTTGGGTTTAAGGAGATTTGTGTCACCAGATGCCAACTCACAGGCCACGCCATTCCGGTAAGTTAAAAGTTGGTGGTTTGTCGGCGCGGAGCTAGCGCCAGATAGGGTCTCAGATGTGTCTCCTCGGGTTCAGACGAGGCAAATCTGGTGGCCAAGGGATCAAAGTGAGTCCACTTTCACGCTCTGCAAATTATGGCATTATGATTCCGGTCTTGTAACACTGCAATATGTCATCACTGTCGGGGCACATATCAACCATGAATGGGTGCTTATGTCTATAACAATGTTCACGTTGTCCATAACTGTCGCGTTGCCTTCGATTACTACCCTATGTCCCATGTAAGCCGAGCATAATGTTCCCCTTAGCATAAATCTGTCTTTGGCACAGTACATGTTTCGGGCAGCCGTTTGCATATATAGTGTCGTATCCGGGCATGGTGAAACAATAAACGTAATTCACCCGAGCAGGCGACCCGTTCCAATTGTTCTACTGTGCAGGCTCAATGATTCACTGTCCCCTGTAATCGTAACTGGTGACATCGTTTTGCCATCTCGAAAAGACGTTGGGATCTTCCGCTAAGGAGCACTGCGTTCAACAACGTGCGCTGAACTTTGTATTCCCAACATTTTGACTGTGTCTGTCATCAGATCTACTACAAATCGCCGCCTTTCTTGCTTTAAAGAGCGGGCAAGTCTTCCAGCTCTACATTCTTTGATGATGACTGGACGTTCAATACCTTGTCACCTACTAGTGGTTTTCGCTAGTTAATAACCACATTCCATAGATTCCCACGGCAGGCGCACGTGAACAGCCGATCAGCTTGGCCATTGCCGAGATTCTGGTGCCCAACAACAGAGTCATAACAATCTACCCTTTCTAAAAGTAACTTAGCTCCGTGGATTTCCCCGTTTTCATCCGGTATCGGCTGTCTATTGCTAGACTAATTCCCTATCGGACTACGTTGCATTTATACGAGGGTTGTAACTTAAATAGTGGCAGCTATTTATTCACAACCGATACAAAAGAGTTACATGTTTGCACCTGTTACTGTCCTTCAAAGTAGTAACCAGCATTGTGTAGAACCCGTTGCCAGCTTTGTGGAAGGCGTAGTATACCGTTAGCAGAGCCTGTTCTGTTGTTGGTGCGAATGGAGCGGTCTACTGCCTGTCGAATTTGTGGAACAGTGCTGAAGCGAATGCCACCGTCAGTGCACAGTATTACTGTTCGTTTTTGGAGCATCAACTGCGACCAGCTTTGAAAAAGAAGCGGCGACACTTTCTGCGCAACCCACCCATCATTTTGCGCGACAGTGCGCAGGCGCATAGGGCGCAAGCTGTGGCTGCTCTGTTCGGTCGATGGGACTGGGAAGAACTGTACCATCCATCATACTTCCCGGACTTACGTCCTTGTGACTTTGATTTGATTCCGAAGATGGCATTCGCTTCAGAACTGTTCCAGAAATTCGACAGGCAGTAGACCGCTCCATTCGCACCATCAACAGAACAGGCTCTGCCAACGGTATACTAAGCCTTCCACATCGCTGACAATGGGTTCTACACAACGCTAGTGACTGGTTTCAAGGACAGTAACAGGTGCAAACATGTAACTCTTTTGTATCGGTTGTAAATAAGTAGCTGCCACTATTTAAGTTCCAACCCTCGTATACCGTGTATCTCCGGACCCAAGTCGAAGTTTTTTTTTCCGAAATTTTGTGCCGGAAGCAGGGGGTCGTCTTGCATTCGTGTCATACTGCGCTACCTCACCAATACTGACTGCCACAGTCTCGTATCCCAGGCGAACTGAATAAAAGGAGCTTGCCCCAGTCAGTGGGCGAGATAAATATTTATAGACCACCGGAATCTCATGTTATAATTCTACCCAGTATTATTCTGTGGAAAGAGATGGACTATGACCGTACTTGCATGGAGCAACTGATTTGAATGGAGACTGGGGAAAGGTGACAGAAATCTCAGCACAAATAAAGGATTTGCACACCAATACAAAGAGATACATTCCGAAATTAGCAGAGACCAATGTACTTACTACAGAGGGCAGCCTCAAATGACACAGGCACATTCGAGGAATGAAATACAGAAGTAGCATTCTCCTACAGCCACACAGTTCGGAGAGAGGTTCAAATGGCTCTGGGCACTATGGGAACGTCTGAGGTCATCAGTCCCCTAGAACATTGAACTACTTAAACCTAACTAACCTAAGAACATCACACACATCCGTGCCCGAGGCAGGATTCGAACCTGCGACCGTAGCGGTCGTGCGGTTCCAGACTGTAGCGCCTAGAACCGCTCGGCCACCCCGGCCGGCTCGGAGAGGGGATACTGAACCATGAGAACTACGTTTCGGCAACCAAAGGAGGGGTGACGGAATTCGCTGAACCTTACCGCATTGCTGGCGCTGCTGCTCTCCCGTAAAATACTCGAGATCGACATAAGACCGAAACGGCGATCGAATCTGAGCATCATTATTGGACTCTGGCAGAAATCATGAGCCGTTGAGCTTTAGCGCCATATGGCGGAGCGTTTGTATGGGCAAGAGGCGGTTGCGAGCTAGATGACAGCAGGTGGACCTTCCAGGAATACGCTCCAGAATGGGCCGGAGCGGCGATCCAGCTTTTGTTAGCTGGTCCGCACCTCACACTAGTGTGCCTATGGCTGAAAAAAGTAGTTGTGGTGCCAACTTACTGGATGGTCAAGCGGCTAGCTGACGTCCGCTGCGTCATCGAACTGGCCGCTTTCTCCTAAGCTGACGCAGCCTCGGCCATTGGGACGGCGGCCATTTTCAGTGTTTGTGCATGACTTAAGATCAAGAAGATGCTCAGTTTCAGCCTGGATCGTTTTAACTATTTTCATATTGAACAACGTATTAATTTCTCTCAAAATGACGGCAGCCAAAATCTGTTTACAGATTTGGTTCCTCTGTATATTGGAAATTGTTATTAGAAGGTTCCTTTCATTTCTGTGGTTATTTGGATGCTTTAATTAGCCGTTGAATCTTTGGATACTTCTAATTAAGCCTGATACAGAAATTGTGTGTAAAGTAGCGGTCCGTTCGTCATCACAAGGTCCTGACTCTGTCACCTGATTTCTTATTCTTTAACTTTGTTTCCAGCCTTGCGCGGTCGCCCACGCTCTCGTCGCTGCACGTGTCTTTCTTAGGACGGTTCGTAACACGACGTTTTATAATACCATGTGTTGTTTTTCTTTCCTTTACTGATTAGAGCCTCGAACTTCCGTTAAGCTATAAATCTACCCTCTGCCACGCCTACCGCTTTAACTATGAACATGAGCTGTAGTCTTTGAGCACTATTGTACGTTAGCAGGACGTATTTACTGCGGCATTCTTTTTTATTTTTTGTCAGCTGCTGTTTGACTCTGGAAATTCCACTTCTGAACTGCGTACTAAACTTGTGCAATGGATCGTGGTGTGGAACAACGTGGCGCAACATCGAATTTTTTAACGGTTGCAGACGTTACGAATTTCAAAACCTTGATTGTTCGCCAACAAATAGTTGCGCGGCTTCGAAGAAGTATGGAGTCACAGAAGCCAATGTTCGGAGGTGGCGAAAAGACAAAGGACGTCTGAAGAAGTTCCCATTGGCCAACACAGTGGACATTTAGAAAATGTCGAAATGGAAGCAGTGGCATTTGTGCGCTAGAAAGGCAAAGAAGGAATGGCAGTCTCCTACGATGTCATACGAAATGAAATACGTGTATTGGCACAGGGATATGGTGTCCAATTTAAGGACAGTTGTGGATAGTGTACAAAGATAACACAGCATAACACTGATTCTGTGGCATGGGATTTGTTAATTGATTTCAGGTAATTTTGATCTTCTGAATTCTAAAATAATAATATTTTTGTTGAATTGACTCTGCTTTTTGAAATAAAGGCAGTCCATTTATAGTGGAAATTAAATTATAAAAAAGAGCAGAATATTTTTTAAATGTTTATTTTAAAGTTATCACACGAATCCAAATGAAGTGCTATAAACCATACAAAGAGTAATAAAATTAATAATAACAGCAAAAACATATCAATAAGAATTACAAAAATGTTTTGTATGGGATTTTCTTCGATGTTTTTGGTCTGGACAGTATCTCTGCAAGTTCCAGCAGTAGCCTACCATCATATGTCTATTCTTCAGCTTTCTGATTCCGCCAAAAATATTTGACAACTGATACAAAGCTTGTCCCTTCCACTTCAACCCGAGCCATGTGGTTTGTGAAATCATCATTGCTTTTAACTTTTCTGTACTGAGACCAGGAAATGATTGATAAATATAATCGAACCAATCGCCATTCCTATTTAAAGCCTCAGCAAACATTTTTATAAGGCCAAGTTTATATGTAGTGGCGGAAGAATTATTTTTTTCCCGACTGACCAACGGTTTATGAACTATGTTGTCTTTTCCTATAGTCATGTTCATTCTCGGCGGCCAGTCTTTCCTGCTCCAATGTTCATTGTTCGCACAGTTGACCCACAGATAAAGAAAACGGGGATATTTAGTGTATCCACTTTGCTGACCAAAGAAAAAGTACACCATTTTGTATCAAAACGCATAGACTACTAATGTCGATGAAATGAAATTTCTCTAAAACAAATTTAACATTTTGATATTCTTCCTTAAAAATATTTGAATGAACTATTGTGATCGAAGCTAATTAATTTCTGTTATGTAGTAACATACAGTTAAAACTTTTTCTGAGTTATCTAGGGAAATTCGACAGTCTTTTGGTTGGTATATCCAGTAAATTTAAAAGCCCAGAAATATCACTGTAATACACGATATCGGTAGTCTCGTTAAAATACGGAGGACTGTTGCGCTCTCTAGTTCGATAGGATGTTATTGATACGCCAGACTGAAGGCAATGATTTTCTTTTAGTCCTGGCGCAAGAAGTTCAGCTGATTTCTTAGATAAATTTAAATCTGGAATCAAGTCGTTTAGCTCGCCCTTAGAAAAGCCTTGCAGTGTAGAACTACATTCTTCGAATTCACTTTCACTATTGCTTTTAATATGATTATCTATTATTTCGACATCATCACAGTAATCGTCTGATAAGGAAGTAAATACTGGTATTGGCAAATTTTCGCTATGCAAGATAGGTAGCTTACCGGTTTGTACGTTTGCATAAACCCAAGAGCTCTTTCTGTATCGTTCCATACATTTTACGTTCACAGTACAAAAGTAGCAATCATCGGGGTGGTTTCTTGGCTCTGTCCATGTTATTGTATTCCAAAAGGAAGCCCTTTTCGTCCTCCATGACTCCAATATCGAAGTCACTCCACGGAAGTTTTACATACGTTGTGTGGGGCTCAACATTTACCTTGTTGTCTAAGTTGTTTTCTAAAATATGCCCGATAGTTTTGTTTTACAAAATCATTTATATTCCGTCGTAGCTTTTCTTAAAATTATTTACCACACATGTAGCAGAAATGGTTGGGGTTATTAACACAAGACTTCCGAAAAGAACTCATACTTTTTGTAACAAAAGCCTCCAAACAAGAAAGTTGCATGAAGTAACTGACACGGTATCACATTTGTAGAAAAACTGCAACGAATGAATGACGCAAGAAGTTAACGTGCACAAAGTAATATCGACTCAATGGCAAACAACAAAAGCTCGCATGTGGAATGACGTAGTCACGGCACTTTCTGTGACATGCAAGGATGGTTAACGTAGTTTCCCGAATGCGCATATGCTGCCACCTGTCGGATTCCTGTCATAGCTACCAAGACAAAGCCACTAGGCCATTTTGGGGCACAGGCTGTATTGCGTACAGTTACTTACTTCGAAAAAGACACGTCAATGAGGGTAGATTAGTAAAAGAAGTGTGTTTTTTATAGAACGGTTTGTCATGAGAACCAGAGTCTATTCGGACAAAATAATTTATACGCTGTGTACTTCATCATCATATTATCTAAATAGACTCTACAATCTTACGGCCGGCCGGTGTGGCCGTGCGGTTCTAGGCGCTTCAGTCTGGAACCGCGTGACCGCTACGGTCGCAGGTTCGAATCCTGCCTCGGGCATGGATGTGTGTGATGTCCTTAGGTTAGTTAGGTTTAAGTAGATCTAAGTTCTAGGGGACTGATGACCACAGATGTTAAGTCCCATAGTGCTCAGAGCCATTTGAACCATTTGAACAATCTTACGCCGCAGAAAGAAATTGTTCCTCTGTATAATACGACGCAATGGACTTTATATTTCTAGCATTACACCCATCATATCCAGGTACAAGAAGATCTCCTTAAAGCACTTCAGAAGGCTGCAATGTCAAGGTGATGCAATGTGGCGTGAGGTACCAGAGAGAAGCGTCTCTCCATAGCGTGCTATCACTCCATTAATTCGTAAGTATTAGTAACCAGCAGAATAATAACTGCAAAACGAAAAGGCAGATGAAGCACTTCGGTGATCTTCGGATCGCGCTCAACTTGGATGGCGGGCGAAGTGGTTCGGCTGTAAGATCAGAGCTGATTCGACAGTGTCGAAGGATAGAGGTGTTGTCTGCCGCGGTCAGTGTCAGTTAACACTTTGTTTGCAAACTCTTATTTGGAACATAGTTTAGAACAGTGTGATAGTAATTACGGAAATTTGCAGTTCGTTATTTTGTTGAAGAACGGAAATTATTTGTGACTCTAAAGTAAGTAAATGTAATTAAGTACTTTCTCGTGTTCTGCTAATAAAAAGCTAGTGGCATCCCGTATAAACAAACTAATTGGAAATTTAACTACTTCTAAAATATTTGTTCCTCGCTAAGGGTTTATTACAGCCCAGCCTCGAGATAACAGATTCACGACCTACGTATTGTTTTCTGCGCGGGGGACAATATCTACAGAAGACTGCAGGTTGGTGAACATTTATTAGAACGTGTGCGTTGCACTCATGGCGGTGGAAACAAATAGGGACCTCGCGTATACTGCTTTCTTAATACTAATGGTAACACAGAGGAGGTATGAAGAAGAGAAATTGTCGAGGGAATGGGTTTATCATACGCATGTATATAAATATCACCCACTCTCTCCCGCTCTCTTTTTCATTGTATATGGAGAAGTTGGTTAACCGGCCGTGGTGGCCGACCGGTTCTAGGCGCTACAGTCTGGAAGCACGCGACCGCTGCGGTCGCAGGTTCGAATCCTGCCTCGGGCATGGATGTGTGTGATGTCCTTAGGTTAGTTAGGTTTACGTAGTTCTAAGTTCTAGGGACTGATGACCTTAGAAGTTCAGTCCTATAGTGCTCAGAGCCATCTAAACCATTTTTTGAGAAGCTGGTTGAGTATCAGCGACATGTTATAAGACTGAGTAAGGTACATGCGTACGTCATAGGGCAAATCGGAAAAGACGCCTGTTTACTTCGACATGCCATCCAGTACAACAGTTGAAGGAAAAAACGCCGAAAGCGTACTGGTTAGCACTACGGACAATGAGAAACTACGAATCATCTTGAGGTTGTGTGCGCTTGGCAGTGGAGCAAAGATACGATCCTACTCATCATCAGTCGTAAAACTATGCCTAAAAAACGATACTGCCGCCTGGTGTCATATTTCATTGCTACAGGAAACGCTCGATCAGTAATGAGTTGGTTGTAGATTGGCTCCATACAGTCTGGAGCACGAGGCCAGACGTGCATCTAAATAATTGTACAATTTTGATCCTTGATACTTTCAATGAGCGTCTGACACCAGCAGTGAAGGCAGAAATCCTGATGGTAAACACGGATCTTGTCGTCGATCCAGGAGGCATGACTTTGCAACTCCAAGTTTGTGTTAGATGTGGTGGTAAATAAGCTATCTGAAGACCATCTGAACCAGCTGTACAGCAGTTGGTTACTTCAAGATGGTCAAGCTCTGACCCTTACCGGGAATTTGATGACGCCTGCAGTATCTTTAATAGGGGAATGGATCCAGACTGCCTGGACACCCATATCCAGTGCATCAAATGTGCACGGCCTTAAGAAGTCCTACGTAACAAATGCATTAGACGAGAGTGAAGACGATCTGCGATGGAAAGAAATGCAAGATCACGATGACAGTGTCAGTGAAACTGCAGATTCTGTGGACCATTCTAATGAGGGGGACTAAGTGCCACCTTTATCGGACTAAGAGAGGTCGTCATCTGGTTTTATTTTCTGTGTACCAGCAGTTTTAATGTCTCCTTCAACTACCTGTACTAAGGTAAACATCTGTAAGCTTTCAAAATAAAACTAGTGTACGCATACATATCTTTTTATAATCCGTTGTTGAACAATGGGGACTCGTCCTGCATTCGGAGTCGTATTGGATTCGGAGATATACGATATTGTCCTTACCTTTTCACGTGCGCGCAACAGGACCAGGTGACATTCACCCTCGCTATGGGCAGTGGTCATAACGTTTTGTCTCATCAGTGTACCACCTAGCTGCGGTGTAGTCGAGCGTCCATTTCTTCGCGCGCTATTTTCTGCAAATGGTCTACAAAATCAGCGCTGGCGCCCCTTAAGGCTGCGCGAGAAAAAGCTAGCGTTGTGGCGCTAAAAAGTAACGAGGTGGGCGCTGCAGCGTTAATGAGACCCGAAAGGACGCCTTCTGCTTGCGCCGCTGCAGCTGCTGCGAACAATGGAACGGCGACTGCCGACGCAGCGCCGTGTTGCCCCCGCCCAGCAACAAACAGCTGGTGCGGCGACTGGGGCTGCCCGCGCTAAATCACCGCCCGTGGCCACGAAATCACCACCGTGGCTGGTTTCCTAAAGTGAGATATAGTGCGTTGCCCTAATATTTTTGCTCTTCTCTTCTGGTGCGTTAGGGACCTCGTGACAATTTCACTTCCTTCTCGTTTTCTCCTTTCTCCTCCTCCAATACGCCTCCATCTATCCACAATGTCTACTTTTTCTTTCTCCAGACCACTTCATACCCGTTCTCTTACTGCTTCTGCCTTGGAATCTTTTTAAATTCAACACTTACTTATTGAAATATCTCTTTGTGCTGCATCTTCTGCTTTTGAGGATTCCGTGTCTCAATCGGTAAAAACGGAACCCTTATAGAATTGCTTTGCTCTTTCTCAGGAACGCGTACATGTATCAAGTTCAAATTTATGTCACATATTGAAGGCTACAGTCCTTTAGCGGTGCTAAAAATTGAAGCTTCTAAGCTTATGTTTTCAAAAGATACGGGCACTTATGTCACATATTTTGATACTCATAAACTCACTCATCAAAACCTGTAAGGTACTTCTCATTGACCTACACTACTGGCAATTAAAATTGCTACACGAAGAAGAAATGCAGATGATAAACGGGTATTCATTGGACAAATATATTTTACTAGGACATGTTATTACATTTTCACGCAATTTGGGTGCATAGATACGGAGAATTCAGTACCCAGACAACCAGCTCTGGCCGTAATAGCGGCCTTGATACGCCTGGGCATTGAGTCAAACAGAGCTTGGATGACGTGCATAGGTACAGCTGCCCATGCAGCTTCAACACGATACCACAGTTCACCAAGAGTAGTGACTGGCGTATTGTGACGCGCCAGTTGCTCGGCCACCACTGACCAGATGTTTTCCAATGGTGAGAGATCTGGAGAATGTGTTGGCCAGGGCAGCAGTCGAACATTTTCTGTATCCAGAAAGGCCCGTACAGGACCTGCAACATGCGGTCGTGCATTATCCTGCTGAAATGTAGGGCTCCGCAGGGCTCGAATGAAGGGTAGAGCCACGGGTCGTAACACATCTGAAATGTAACGTCAACTGTTCAAAGTGCCGTCAATGCGAACAAAAGGTGACCGAGACGTGTAACCAATGGCACGCAGTACCATCACGCCGGGTGATACGCCAGTATGGCGATGACGAATACACGCTTCCAATGTGCGGCCACCGCGATGTCGCCAAACACGGATGTGACCATCATGATGCTGTAAACACAACCTGGAGTCATCCAAAATAGTGACGTTTTGCCATTCGTGCACCCAGTTTCGTCGTTGAGTACACCACCGCAGGCGCTCCTGTCTGTGATGCAGCGTTAACCGCGGCCATGGTCTCCGAGCTGATAGTCCATGCTGCTGGTAACGTCGTCGAACTGTTCGTGCAGATGGTTGTTGTCTTGCAAACGTCCCAATCTGTTGACTCAGGTATCGAGAAGTGGCTGCACGATCCGTTACAGCCATGCAGATAAGATGCCCGTCATCTCGACTGCCAGTGATACGAGGGCCGTTGGGACCCTCCTGAATCCTCCGATTCCATATTCTGCTAACAGTCATTGGATCTTGACCAACGCGAGCAGCAATGTCGCGTACGATAAACCGCAATCGCGATAGGCTACAATCCGACTTTTATCAATGTCGGAAATGTGATGGTACGCATTTATCCTCCTTACATGACGCATCAATACAACGTTTCCACCAGGCAACGCTGGTCAACTGCTGTTTGTGTATGAGAAATCGATTGGAGACTTTCCTTATGTCAGCACGTTGTAGGTGTCGCCACCGGCGCCAACCTTGTGTGAATACTCTGAAAAGCTAATCATTTGCATATCACAGCATCTTCTTCCTGTCCGTTAAATTTCACATCTGTAGCACATCATCTCCGTGGTGTAGCAACTTTAATGGCCAGTAGTGTATAAATAGAAAATCTGGTAAAAAGGACGGTTTCACAGTACAAGTAAAAGAAAAAACACGTAAATTGTAACTTTGTAATTATATCACAGGAAAAAAATGGTTCTTTGTCATTTGTCGTCGGACTGTCTGTCTATCCGTCTGTTAAGATCTCTTTTTCTCAGGAAGGGGTGGAGGCATCAAGCTGAAATTTGTGTTACAAATGGTGGTCTATGGTCTTTTGATAGTGTAAAAATATTAAGCTTCTATGTTAATGAAATCGAAATATACGGACATTCACGTCACATAATTTGACATCCGCAATCTCATCCATCAAAACCTACATGGTTTGACCTAGAATCATGTATTTTGGGAAGAAACACGGTTTCACAGTGCTACTAAATGAAAAAAGTCAGAAAAATGTTAATTTTTAGTTACATAGCACGAAAAAATGGTGGTTTTGTTATTTTTTCCGACTTCAAACTTGAAATTAAAAGATACTTGCCGACTTCAATGTCGATAGCACACAAAAGTTGTAGAGATTCGCAAGCATCGGGATGGACGAGCTGTCTACAGAATTAATTAAGTTTGTATGGAACCCTCAGGGTGTACAAAAACCGAAGTCCCCCACATTTGTAATAATTTCAATAATGATAACGACCTGTGTAAAGCCTGAGGTGTAGGAAGTAAGGGAGATTGGGTTTAACGTCTCGTCGACATCGAGGTCATTAGAGACGGAGCACAAGCTCGATTTGAGTCAGAGATGGGGAAGGAAATCAGCCGTGCCCTTCCAGAGGAACCACCCCGGCATTATCCTGGAACGATTTAGGGAAATCATATAAAACCTAAACCCGGATAGCCGGACATGGGTTTGAACCGTTGTCGTCCCGAATGCGAGTCCAGTGTGCTAACCACTGCGCCACCTCGTTCGATTTGAGGCGTAGGACTATGAGCGAAATTGGTCTTACTCTTAATTTAGTGTTTTGGCAGTGTGTAGCATAATAAAAACCGATGAACATTTTTACAAAACAGTAAAAAATTGAAGAGTGGAAATGTCAAACGTTCCAAGTGCTATTTTTTCACAAAAAATTTTTCAGTGGTTTTGTGCTCTTGGTACTCTATTACAAGCCTCTAGATTTGTTTCATGTTTCAAAACATGCAGAAAATGTTTCTAATATTCATTCCTAGATGGCGCGTGGTTTCTGCAGTGCTGTCCTCTAGAGTTACAAGCGCCATCCGTCAAACTCTTTGTCCAGCAAAATCTACACACGATTTGTTTTGAGCAGTAGCGCTGTTGACAAGATGACTTTTTATGTACTATAATTTATATGTGTGTGAGACGATGCTCGCGCTTGTGTTTAGCATTTGACGATGCCACATTGGCTCCAGTATATTAGGACATGTTTTTTTATGAAACAGTTCTGAAGATGGTCATTTCTGACCGAATCCGGTAGTCTGAGGAACTATAAATTATGTCGATAGACGTGAAATGAAAGAAATTTATTTTACACACAATTGTTGAGTACATTAAAACTATGATGCCATTCCAAGCAACTTCAGTGCATACAACTGAGTTCATTGGTTTTAAAAATGCAGCTGAAACATTATTATTAATTCAGGTTCAAATGGCTCTGAGCACTATGGGACTTAACATCTGAGGTCATCAATCCCCTAGAACTTAGAACTACTTAAACCTAACTAACCTAAGGACATCACACATATCCATGCCCGAGGCAGGATTCGAACCTGCGACCGTAGCGGTCGCGCGGACTAATCCAGCAATGTAATATCACCAGATGCAGTATGATCAAAGTGTCTCATATTCGCACTCAAACTATTCTCTGGACCGAGAGCTGGATGAAACCCGAAGTGGAAAGTTCCGAGATATTTTGGATCCAAGGAACGTGTATCGGAAAGACAGATTAGAGGCGATACGAGGGGGACTGTTCATTGCAGGTGTCAAAAGTATTGTCTCTATTGAGGTCGAAGTTGAGAGTGACAGTGAAGTTATCTGGTCGCCTACTACAGGTCTAGGCGAATCCAATTTCACTGTTAGATTTTCAACAGGCCAGCCGATTCTGCTGTCACAGTTACAGAATCATTCAAAGAATGTCTATGGTCACTATCTTGTAAATACCAAGATCATGCGCTACTAGTTGGACGCGTCTTTAAACCGCCGATTATAGACTGGGATGTCTATGATACAGTGCAGAGGAACAGACAGGCAGTCGTGCGAAGTTCTTCTGAATACGATTCCTGAAAACTGTCTTGATCATTTAGCTCCATTCAGAGACACTCCTTTGCGGCAATACAATGTTCCCTTATTTTTCGGAAATTCTTTGATGGAAATCGGCACCCGATATGCCTCCCGACCACAAAAACTTGATCACTACTCGTTGTTCCTCTTTGGCACAAACTTCTAACGGAACATCCATGGTCTACTGACAATAAGAGGATGACAAATGGAGGAATTAGGATCAAACTTTCATAGCAGGACCACAACAAAATAACAAAATAAACGAAGCAGAGGTCAGTATGAACTATGTAAAAAGAATTATGTCAGCACTACGAATAATTTTTGATTTACCCTTTTAAATACTTGAACATTTTTTCCTTTTCATTTTGTCAGGTAAAATGTTTATTTTAGCGATAAATATGGTCTTCTCTGCAGAGGTTCTCAAAGCCTTCTTGGTGGCTGTGTGTTCCAAGGTGTTGACTAGTATTACAGTGTCTGCTATATTTTTAGATAGTGCAGGAAAATCGCCCACAAATGCCACGACGTTTAGATCAGTACACAGTTTCTTTGTTCCCAGTTCTATTGGTGACACTTGATATTCTTTTAACTTTTCTTTTTTTTGTTTTACTCTCTTTTTTTTCCTACACTGTTGAAGAGGGCTGTAGATAAGCCATCACCTTATTTACACTTGCATTTTCAAAGGCTGGGAAATTTGGCCCATGAGCTTTAGTTTCGAGACAGTGTCTGCAAGTTCTTCACGGATTAGATCTGTTCTATAGTCTTAACATATTCTCAATTTTCAATTATTATTATTATTAGTATATTACTTTTTCGTTTTTTGTTATTTTTGTTAGTCTTCCGTCCGGTCCCCATGAATCCTGTCATAATTTCCTAGCTTGTGCCAATCGATTCCTCTCCCGTACGTATTAATTTTAAAGATATGTGATTTTGTTCCACGAGACATTGGTATTTTCACTCTTTGTCATGACAAAACATCAGTTAATTTATTTTGGAATATTAATGCTCTGGGTGTCTGTGTGTGACCATTTGATCCATTTTATTTATCTGATATTTGCTAGTGATAAGCTGTTGAATATCTGAATACAGTTGCGTTGTTCAGTCAGATTCAAATGAAAAGTGCAACAATTTTATATTTGTAATAATTGCCTCATCTGCTAGTTTACTTTTTTGGTCACTTTTAAAACTCCTTACAACTTAGAGAGTTACTTCAGTTGGTAAGAAGTGCAATCTGAATACCAGCAATAATGTTAAAATTCAAAATGTAAATCAGTTCTATAAGAAATATATTATTAAGAATACTCATTTCATGTTTTTGGCGAGCACGTCTCTTTTTGCACAGTTCGAGTTCGCAAGTGGTTTGCGTAGAAGCTATCAGAACATGCAGTTATGCACAGAAAATGTCTTATGATCCACAAATATCAATTATGAATTTTTTGAAAATTTGAAAACATTAGTAAGTTAATAATTTAAATCTGAAATATTAATTTTACATGAAGATTGCAAATACATTATAGTACCTGGCGTACATGTTGGAGCTGTGCAACACCTGGCTACAACTAACTACTAAACTACTCCGAGATTTACCTCATGAGTAACAATTTAGCTGCGCTATTTGATCTCAAAAAATTTTAGTATATACAGTACACTTGTTATAGGGATAAACATTGTTGATCTGCAAATTACTCGTGAGTACATGAGAACTAGAAAACTTAAAAGTTGTATTGGCACGCACAGTCTTCAATTAGTTGTTGGATATATTCCGATTTCTCTCGTCCTCATCAATATATGCCCTTTATGGCTGTGTCTAAGACCATGTTACTAGTGCTGCTTAATTTGCAGTATAGTTCTGCATCAAAAAAGTCAAAATGCGATGTAAGACACTGGTAGACTTCTTGTGGTGTGGGAGGCTCTCTTTGCCAGCGCCAGTCGGCTTCTTATACGCTCCTTGCTTCGTTCGTCACACGCTATTTTACCCGAAACGTAGCAGATATTTTCCACTATCTGGTCCCCAATTTAGTTTACTGTTAATCCAATACTTCCCTCAGTGAAATGTTAATTTCCTTCAAAGGGACCTACAGTTCTTCCTCATTTTCATAGAATACCGCAATGTCATCGGCGAACCCTATCACTGATATCCATTCACCCAAGATTATAAACCAACTTCAGAATGACATTTTCATTTTTTTAGTTGCTTCTCTCCATAATGAGAATAGAAGAGATCGCGGTTTCATCGTAAAATTAACGATGAAGTCCTAAGAGGTGTAGCACATAAATAAACAAGTGAAAAAATTGCGTTCACAATTCGGTAAAACTCCCGACCTACACAGAGGACAAATGAATAAACACTGTGCTGAGTGCGGAACACCGAAGCGATAGCACTCTGTCTCTTATGAAGTTTACAGAAATGAGGTCAAGTGGAAAAAACAGAATTGCAGCTTTTAAAAACAGTCGGTTCAAAAAAGGTGAAAAGCTGCGAAAAGTGTATGTGAAGCAATGTTGTTTTTAACCTCAAACGCCTCTAATAACGAAGGAAAAAGCAGTAGACTTCAGAATGTGTAAACAAGAGGCAGAAACACATAAGTACATTACACGCCAGTTTTATGAAGACAGACTCTTTTTAATGTATAAATACCAAAACGTAGACATATATTACGTATATAATATTTCCAGGAAGGCCAAAGGAAATACTTTACAAATCATAGCGAAACGCATCTGCTGAAAAATCAGACATATTATGTATATTACATTTCCAGAAAGTCTACAGAAGATGCTTTAAAAATAAAACTGAGACGCCTCTGATGAAACATACTCTTTAATTTCAGTAAGCTTACAAGGCAAAATCCAATAATAGCTGATGGGCGATATAATAGCAGCTGCAGAAGGTGGCCAAGCAAAGAAACATATTAAACATATGGCTCACACAAAATTATCTTGCATAAAGAATTTGATCCTCCAGGACAAACCGTCAGATAAGTGTTTTACAGAGATGTCCTTGAAAGGCTCAGCAAAAGGGTGAATCGAGTGAGACCGAATATTGCAGGCAAGTGGATGCTGCATCGTGACAACGTCCCATGTCACACGACCACTTCCGTCGCGGAATTTTTGACCTCAAAAGGCATTCCTGTTATCTCGTAGACACTCAGATAGCCTGATCTGAATCTTTGTGACTTTTTTTCTTTTCCCCAAACTGAAAATGTCTTAAAAGAACATCATTTTGGACTCCGGAGGTCATCAAGAGAATGTGACCGACATGTTAAAGTCCCTTACCTGTTGAAGCCTTTCAGCGCTGCTACCAAGACTGTGTACAACGACTGCACCAGTTTACAGCTGCCGAAGGGAACTGGTATGAAGGGAACAACATTATTGTTTGAAAAAAATAAAAACTGTGGAATATGAAACACACACACGCCTCGTAGAGTGGCAGTTGGCGGTTCATCTCTCGGTCGCATAGATTACGAAAGTAATTTATGCCTCGCGCAAGGTAAACTTTACTCTCTATATACGAGGCCTTCACTACTCCCCCCAAGGACCTGAGCTACCAACATTAGCCTTTCGTCAACGTGACACGCAACATGGTTCAAATGGCTCTGAGCACTATGGGACTCAACTGCTGAGGTCATTAGTCCCCTAGAACTTAGAACTAGTTAAACCTAACTAACCTAAGGACATCACACACATCCATGCCCGAGGCGGGATTCGAACCTGCGACCGTAGCGGTCTCGCGGTTCCAGACTGCAGCGCCAGAACCGCGCGGCCACTTCGGCCGGCCTCACGCAACATGGGTCCAGTGTGTTGGACACTGATAAATAGGAGAGTACGATACGTTCTGGTTGCTTCAGAACATCAACAAAAGTATCACAGTGATCATAATAAGTCCTGTTTATAGCCGAGGTTCCAGCTAGAAAACATCAACTGTCGTGATTGATACTATTTTCTCTTTCCGCACTAAATGGACGTTCCCACATAAAACTAGGTCAACTGTGTCACGTTTAGAAGTGAATTCTAAAGGAACTCTGCACAGATTGTCGTTTCCTGGCTGTTTCTAACTGAGAACTCTTTCCCATCAGAGCTGACGTGGAGTGCTTCTTCACACAAAGGAACATATCATTCAGCATATCTAAATAATATTTCCGTACCGAATAAATAATATTATTTAATTTCCTTTTCTCTCTAGTCTCGTCAAAACACAAGTTGTCTTTTTGCAAATTTATTAACAAGGTAATTAATAACTGACGTTTAATAAATGATCGCAAATGAATTTAATGAAGTGTCCTTGAATTTGGGTCACATAATATTACTGAGCGTACTATGAACATAGAATAACAGAAAACCAGCCACGAAGGCACGGAGAATTTTCTCTCTTCATGAACAAAAAGAAGTTGCTGGTTATTATGCATTTATTACCACCGATTTCTTTTTCATTCTTCTTTCTGAGACGATGTGTTGATAATTTCGCATTTTACTGTACAAAAGTCATATGTCGGTTCTCTTGGAATTTCTCACAATTTTCTTTACTTCATTTTTTCTTCACAGGGGAACAAATGTTTTCATTCACAAAGGCCAGCTTAAAGGAGTAGGAAATGAGATGGGTAAGGCTCTGGTAAATTACTCAGGAGTACTGAAGGCGCTTGTAAGTGAAAACATGCAGAAGATGAAAGAGTAGAAGGAACGAGCATTTACATGTAAATTCGTATTAAACGAGATGGGACAGAAGACAATTGGAGAAGAACGCAGCACGCAAGTAAATTACCTTAAGGAATTAATGGCGTTCATTATGTTGAACACAGAAAGCAGAATTGAAATAGAAACATTTGACCATTGTCATAGAAGTAGTTCTTGTAGCGGAACAGCTCTAAAACAATGCATAAAGTACTATTGGAATTTACATTACAATTTCTGTTAAAAATTATCTTAACATGCCGTTAGCGTTACAAAATGAAGGCCGTGTTAAAATAACGCTCAACTGTCAGAAACTTACTGCAATTACTTGTATGTCAAAAATTCCAATTACTACAATGTAGTGACTCACCATTGATACTGCTTCTCGCCCAAAAAGTTACTTATGGAATACAATCAAGGTAATCACTGGACTGACTACAGCTCTGACTTTCACCATTACATAATAACACAATAAGACATAAAAATCATACAGAATTATACCCTCCAAAACATTTCACTCAAAACGTGCTAAAACGAAGCAACAGATTTTGTAAAAAGCTTTTCATATTAAAATGACCACAAGACTCGCAGTTTGTATCCACGATGCCGATTTACTTAAAACGTAGCAATATCACAGCAAATGAACTATTATGTAATCTCAGTCATCACAACAGATGTTTCGGGAAGCCTACAGCTGCGTCATTCATGAATTAAATAAAAAAAACTGCACATGTATGTATATTCCATGCTTAGCACGATGCGTTTCGAGAATTCATTCAAACCGTCAAGTGAAAAAATTTACATAAATATTTATTGTGATGCTCGAACAGTTCACGGTACTGCCGGTCCATAGTGTCCAACGGGCACAATATTTCGGCGATCAGACATGTCGCCATCGTCAGGTGCGCTGACGAACAAAGCTCCTGAGGGCGGGCAGCCTTCTTAAATCTCCTCCCCTAGCGAGGCGTTCTCTCCGCGGTCCGCGTTGCTGAATGTCTTGGTTAAAAGAAAAGCGGATGTCACCCTGGGCCACGTGGCATACAGGATGAAAACGCACGCCGACCTGTATTTGCAAGCGGGTAGCTGCCACCACCCTGCGCCGAGGAATGGGGTGCTAAAAACAATGGTGCACAGGGCGCCCACTACCTCTGACGCAGAGAGTCTGCCCCAGGAGCTGGAACACCTCAAAACTGTATTCCGGAAAAACGGGCACTCGGAATGGCAGATCAGACGAGCTCTCCACCCCATCTCTACAGTACAGCGTGTGGAGACCGAAGAAGCCACAGAAAAAGAGACAGCCACTGCCTATATACAGTATACGGGTGCACTATCGGTGAAAATAGGACGAATATTGAGGAAACACCGAGTAGGAACTGTCTTTTTCCCACCAAATAAAACACGAACATTATTGGGAAGTGTCAAAACGGTCTTGGTTTGCGGAAGGCCGGCATATATCAGATTCCGTGTCAATGTGGGAAGACTTATATCTGACAGACAGTGCGCACCATCGAATATCGTTGCCGGGAACATCAGAGGCACACTCGACTTGGGTACCCCAACAAGTCGGCGGTCGCAGAGCTCCGTTTGTCCGAAAAGGACGCAATGGACTACCAACATACCAGGGTCTTGGCACAGACATCTAAATACTGGGACAGTGTCGTTAGAGACGCTATCAAAATTCGTACCAGTGCGTGGGGGCTTAATTATATAAATATGAAATGCAAATACTTTTAATTTTTAGTAGTTGTCTGTCCGATTATGAAGTCTCGTAAACGGTTGGCCCTGACTAGTTTTAGTACGCAATCTGACTGCATAGAATAACAACAAAGAATGAAAGAAAATTTCCGTTAACACAATTAATTAATTAAGTCCCCAGCAACTATAAAACGTACGAAACCAAAGCACAAGTGTAACTGTTCTGTGTGTGGAAGTGTGATTCAACGTACACATCTGGCACGGTTCTTCTTCAATAAGACAAGAAATTTTAAATACCATTTATACTGAAGTGATTAAAAAAAATAGAAATACTATAATTGCGCAAGAAAACCAGAATTACACTCTAATACAAGAACACGAGCCAGATGCTTTGTTGACTGAACCTGTAACGAGGCATTGTTTAAGACATAATGAAAAAAAAGGATTTTTTTTTACCTTCATATATATTGACGAAAAGCACTCTGATCATTACAATATCTCCATTCGAACAACATCTGCTGTCTAGCCCATCAAACAACTGCATACAACATGGCCACAAATAGCACAGCTATCAATATCCTCTCAGCAAGATCTGCACAAGCACTCACTACGACGACATCTCAACAACGACTAACTATTACCACATCTCGATAAGCACAGAGTACTGCCACATCTCGACAAGAACTCTCCACCACGACTTCTCGACAAGAACTGACTACTGCCAGTGGAGGCGGCGGAATAAAACTCTTTGGCGCAATCTCTGGCGCTGTGGCTCAGTGTAGCCACCTTTCACCAGGGACGGACTCATCAACCGAGATTGCGGCTACAACCTCAGCAGGGCATGGGAACCAGCATTGAGTCTAATTAAAAAGACGCTCGGCAAAGGAAACGAACAGGCGACTAGGGTGGACGAGGCAATTACACCGACGTCACCAACAGCTGACGCGCGGTCGCGGACCGCGGAGAGAACGCCTCGCGAGGGGAGGGTATTTAACACGGCCGCCCACCCTCAGGAGCCCAGTTCGTCAGCGCACCTGACGATGGCGACATGTCTGATCGCTGAAATATTGTGCCCTTTGGACAGTATGGACCGGCAGTACGCCCGTGGACTGTTGGAGCAAGAAATACGCCTGGAGAAACTGAAGAATCACATTTATTGTGATATTTGAAAGTGTGGTTTTCTGCCTCTCTTACACTGTTATCGTCTGTTCGGATTATACTGGAATCGGAAAATTGGACAAAGTAAATCTTCGGAAGTTTTTTAAATACTATTGTTAGAAATAGAATTTTGCACTGTCTACTTACAGGTGCCGTGCCTCCTCTATTACGTAGAGTGCCACACACTAACAAACATTCACGGTCACTGTTAGTTTTTGAAACCAAAATATGTTGCAAAGGTATTATGACAGATGGATTCACAAAGAGTTGAGACACAGACCGGAGTGTCACTTTTTTATGAAATACATTGTTTACATAAAGTTGTCACTTGTCTACATTAATGTAACTAACTTTTAAAGTACCGTTTATGCTTTATATTCCATTTTGTTGCATTTATTGTGTAGAATCTATTAAGAAATGACCATATTTAAGGACTTTATTATAATTATCATATACAGGAGAAACATTTTAAAAAATTTAATGATTCACTGTCTAGTTTGTCGCTGAGAATTTTTTTCCCTTGCATACAAGAATTTCCGCCTCCTCCAGTAAATCCACTGTATGTCATCTATTGAAAGGTGGCCACACTGAGCCACAGCGCCAGAGATTGCGCCAAAGAGTTTTATTCCGCCGCCTCCACTGGCAGTGCTTGTCGAGAACTCGTAGTAGTGGAGTGTTTGTTAAGATGTGCTAGTGGAGAGTTCTTGTCGAGAGGCCGTAGTAGGGAGTGCTTGTCGAGAGGTCGTAGCAGTGAGTGCTTGTTCCATGTTTTATGCAGTGGTTTGATGGGCTAGACAGCAGATGTTGTTCTAATGGAGATGTTGTAATGATCAGAGTGCTTTTCGTCAATATATATGACGGTAACAAAACTCCTTTTCGTTTTTTTCTCATTATTTCAATGTCCTGAATAATGCGTCATTACAGGTTCAGTCAACAAAGCATCTGGCTTGTGTTCTTGTATTAGTGTGTAATTCTGGTTTTCTTGCGCAATTATAGTATTTCTAATTTTTTTTATCACTTCAGTATAAATGGTATTTGAAATTTCTTGTCTTATTGAAGAAGAACCGTGCCAGATGTGTACGTTGAGTCATACTTCCACACACAGAACAGTTATACTTGTGCTTTGGTTTCGTAGGTTTTATAGTTGTGTTAACGGAAATTTCATTTCATTCTCTGTTGTTGTTCTATGCAGTCAGATTGCGTAAAAATACTAGTCAGGGCCAACCGTTTACGAGACTAAGTAATCGGACATACAGCGACAAAAAAATTAAAACAATATTTGCATTAAAATAAATACTTAAGCCCCCATGCACGTGGCGACCGCTACTTCGGATCGTCCCTTGCAATTCTTCTGATTGTAAAAATAGTAGACAGTAGTATTGTTGTAGTAATTTGTAGTTTAGTAATTGTAGTCTATATTGCATGTGTAGATTTGGTAATTGTCATTCTCCTAATGGTATTTTGCAAAATTTAATTTTTGATGTCTTGTATACGCGTTTGACAATTTTGTGCAATTGTGAAGGTTCTAATTGTTCGTTAGGTGTGTCTGTCGGTAAGCATTTCGTGTGAATGGTATTGTTGGAGATAAGGAGTCATTGTGTGTAATTTTCGTATAGTGACGAATTTTGTATGTTTTGTAAATGAGTACGCGATTGATGAAAAAGGCAAAAATGATGAATAGTGAGAATAACGAAATTGTTAACATGGGGAACTCGCCAACACAGGAGAAAAGGATGACCAATAATGGAGTTGAAAACAATTTAATAAGTCGGGAAAATAGGCCGGAAACAGTTGAAAATTTTTCACAATCGAAAAATTTTCAGAATACGAGATTAACGACAGAAGAGATGGAGCAGTTGATGGGATCACAAATAGGAAGATTTCACACGAAGATGGAAACTTTGATAACACGGTTAGGTTCACAAATAGGAACAAGTAAAACCGAGATGGAAACAATGGAAACACAGTTAGGCTCACGAACAGGGACATGTTTCAAAAACATAAAAGATGAATCAAAGAAAGAAATTAGAGAAGAAGTACAACCGATTTTGAATGCTCACAATAATAGTTTAATTTCAACAGAAATCAGACAAGAGGAACAGGACAGAGAACAGGAAGAAAAAGATCGCGTGTTAGTACAGAAATTTTCAGAATTAAATTTACAATGTGCACACGATAAGGAAGAAATAATTGAAAGAATCGAGGAATCCATACCAAATGACAGAATAAATAACTTAACGCAACAGTGTGAACAGTTAACTACTAAATGTGACAATACCGAAACCCGTGTCGCGACACTTACGGAAGACGTAAATAAACAGAAAGAACAATTAGGTGACTCATCGGAAAGAGTTGAGGAGATTTCAGATAAACTGACAAGTCTTAATTTAAATGGGGACAGAGATTCGGAAGATACAGCTCCATTGCTATGTCCAGAAACCGAAGAGTACCAGAACATAAATAAGCATGTTGAAAAACAGGGAAAATTTAATGAACGCGTTAAAAGGGAAGTTGAGGCATTATGAAAGCAAGTCAAACAAATTGAAGGCGAAATCGTAGGAAAAGACAGCAAAAGAAATTTAGAATCACAAATAGCAGAGGGGTTTGAAGAAAATAATTTATTTCATTTACGGGATGCAACAAGAGAGCGCCAGGCGCGCGAACTTGACAATAATCACCATTGGGACAGGGACAGACGCGGTAGATCTTTGTCGCCACGAGGCGAAAACTTTGACTATAAACACTTTTTGACTGTTCGGAAATTTAAGATCTTCCGCAATTCTAAGAATGACATACATCCATGTTCATGGTTAGATCAATTTACGTACGCACTTCCACGAAACTGGCTACTAAGTCACAAACTGGAAATTATGTGCGGCTATTAAAGTCCTCAGGGGATTCACTACACTAAGTGAATATGTGCCGTAGCGTGCATAGGGCCCCGAGCTGTAGTCGTGCTATTTCCCTTTTAGTTTTCTGCACCGCTGCCTACTCTTTTACTATTCTTTGCATCTGTCAAAACAACTCTTCGACTATCAATCTATCTAGAGAGTCGTTAAAGAATAACCGGATATGACTATTTTACCCAAAAAAATTTCGGAAATTACCATTTGGACTTACTGTACCTTCAGCAGCATTCATTCGTAGCTTAAATGAAATTTTACCTGTTTATCTTCGTGACAATATTACTTCATATGTTGACGATATTCTTATTGCTAAACGTATGTTTGCAAGAGTTGGCATTACAGTGAACTTGGAAAAATCTGAATTTGGTCGTTCTCAGGTGAAATTTCTCGGTCACATTATTTCTACAGAAGGTATTCTTCCTGATCCAGAGAAATTAGACGCTATTCGTAATTATGCTGTTCCTACCACAAAACGTGATGTTCGTAGTTTTCTTGGTGTCTGTAATTTTGTTAGACGCTTTGTTAGATTGGACAATTTGGCCACACCTTGTTTATGTGAACTATCTGGAAAGAATTCTAATTGGTGTTGGGATGAGGAAGCTCAGTCAGAATATGAACAGCTTTGTGATGCTTTAGTTGCTGCTCCACTTCTTTCACATCTGGATTTATCTAAAGATTTTTGTTTGGCGACGGACTCATCATACAAAGGCCTAGGTGCACATTTATTTCAAGAGATAGAAGAAAACGGCGTTGTAGTACAGAAGACTATTGCATTTGGAAGTCGTGTTCTCTCTAAATCAGAAAAGAATTATTCGATTACGGAACTTGAAGCTTTGGCTGTTGTTTGAGCTTTCACAAAATTTCGCACATTTTTGTTTGGCAGACATACAAAGGTTTACACCGATCATCGAGCTCTGGAATTTCTTATGTCAACAAAATTAACTCATGGAAGATTGTCACGATGGGCGCTGTACCTACAGGAATTTGATTTTAGTATTGTTTACATGCAGGGTTCTTCAAATATTGTTGCTGATGCTTTATCACGTGCACCTATGGGTTTGAAACAAAGTGCTGAAGAGGACTGCAAGGAAAACAATTATTGTTTGATGTATATTCAAGGTGTTGCGTTTGAGAATTTTATTTCGTCTTCGCTCCAGGACATCGCTAAGGAGCAAAATAAGGATCCAATCTGGAAGGACATTAAGGAGAAGTGGAGGCGAAAGGAAAACGTAGCGATCAGACAGTATTATTTAGTTCGCAATGATATTCTTTTCAAACGAAAATCGGTTGACAACTCTGTTTGGTTAGTTTGTATTCCTGATGAGTGGGTCAATAAATTGATTTGGCACACACATTTCAGTTATGCACACTTTGGTCCCAGAAAATGCTTTCATAAATTACGAGAAAATTGCTACTTCAGTAATATGGAAAAACGTATTCGATCTGTTCTTGCCAAATGCAAATTATGTCAAAAGGCTAAGCCGCCAACTATTTCTCACAGAGCACCGTTGTTTCCTATCATTCCAGTGAAATTAAAGGACATGGCTGCAGTCGATTTGTTCGGTCCAGTGGTTCGTTCTACTAATGGTTTTGCGTACATTTTGGTAGCAGTGGAATTGACATCAAAATATGTGTGTTTTACACCTTTACGCAAAGCAACAGCTCGTTCAGTTTCTAATGCTTTCATCAAACATTTTCTTAAAGAAGTGGGTCATGTTGATAAGGTTATACCAGATAATGGATCACAGTTTCGCTCTAAAATTTGGCTTCGTACTCTATGGCGTCGTAAGATTAAAACAATTTTCATTTCACTTTTTCACCCTCAATCTAACGCTTCAGAGAGATGGATGAAGGAAATCAATAAATTGTGTTGACTTTATTGTCATCAGAATCACAGAACTTGGGATCAGTATCTTTATATTTTTCGAAACATTCTGAATGAACTTCCTAATGATTCAACTTCTTTACCGCATATACTAATATTAAAAAACAAAGCACCGACAAATCGCATTTCTGAAATCGTTCCTTTTCCGCCTACACGGAAACTGCGGCATTCTGAAGTTGTCAACCTGGCTCTGCAAAATACTGCATCTGCGGCTGCTTGAAGAGAGAAATCAGCTAAGCGTCCTGGTCGTTTAAAAACCTTGTCAGTTGGCCAAAAGGTGTTAATAAAGTCTCACCGTTTGTCTCACAAAGAAAAAGGCTTGTGTCGCAAATTTTTTCTGCTTTATAACGGTCCATATAGAATTCGCAAAATTATTCATGATAACACTGTCGAAGTAGAAACTCTTAAATCTCGGTGCTCTAAGGGAATACATCACATGTTGTTGTTGTTGTGGTCTTCAGTCCTGAGACTGGTTTGATGCAGCTCTCCATGCTACTCTATCCTGTGCAAGCTTTTTCATCTCCCAGTACCTACTGCAACCTACATCCTTCTGAATCTGCTTAGTGTATTCATCTCTTGGTCTCCCCCTACGATTTTTACCCTCCACGCTGCCCTCCAATACTAAATTGGTGATCCCTTGATGCCTCAGTACATGTCCTACCAACCGATCCCTTCTTCTGGTCAAGTTGTGCCACAAACTTCTCTTCTCCACAATCCTATTCAATACTTCCTCATTAGTTATGTGATCTACCCATCTAATCTTCAGCATTCTTCTGTAGCACCACATTTCGAAAGCTTCTATTCTCTTCTTGTCCAAACTATTTATCGTCCATGTTTCACTTCCATACATGGCTACACTCCATACGAATACTTTCAGAAATGACTTCCTGACACCTAAATCAATACTGGATGTTAACAAATTTCTCTTCTTCAGAAACGCTTTCCTTGCCATTGCCAGCCTACATTTTATATCCTCTCTACTTCGACCATCATCAGTTATTTTGCTTCCCAAATAGCAAAACTCCTTTACTACTTTAAGTGCCTCATTTCCTAATCTAATTCCCTCAGCATCACCCGACTTAATTAGACTACATTCCACTATCCTTGTTTTGCTTTTGTTGATGTTCATCTTGTATCCTCCTTTCAAGACACTGTCCATTCCATTCAACTGCTCTTCCAAGTCCTTTGCTGTCTCTGACAGAATTACAATGTCATCGGCGAACCTCAAAGTTTTTACTTCTTCTCCATGAATTTTAATACCTATGAAACGTCCCCTTTGAACAATTATACGTGACTGTGCTTAAACTGACACACAATGTTTTTAGCGCAACGCAATCTGACTTTCAAAATTCCCTACTAAAGAATGGCCCTGACTAACATTAAACTATACCTTTCACAAATCACTTACCTCACAAAAATCTTCGCTGCTCAAGCTACTGCAATACAGCGAGCGCCACTACTGCCAGCTAAATAAAAGTTTCAAACTACTGAAGGCACTAACTACTGATAGGGATAGTTAGCAAATGAAAGATATTAATAGAGAACAAACAATGTATTTACCTTGATATCATCATATATAAATATAGCAGTTCATGACAAATTTCAAAAGTCCGCCATCTCTCTCCCCACATCCACCACTGCTATCGGCTCACCTCCAACTGCGCAACGCTACGCGCTGTTCACAGCCAGCTGCCTAACACTACAATGGCGAGTATTACAACAATGCAAAGCAGCCACAGACTGCACACAGCACAGCCAGTGATTTTCATACAGAGGCGGCGTTACCAATAAAAAAACCTAAACAGCCTACTTACATAGCCCCCATGCTCCCCACAAAAATTTTTACAAATTGGATTGGGCAGTGGCCAATACAGATTTAAAAAAAAATTTTTCATAATTACAATAACAAAGAAATCAAATGCACACACTTATTGATACAATGTTGGTCAAAAGCTAAAAATTTCTCACAGTCCATAAAGACAGTCCACATTGTTCATCACAAATGCAGAGTTTTTCTCAAAGTCTGAGCAGTAAAAGAAAATGCACATAGAAGTAGTGGATTTCCATGCAGTCTTGAAGAAGTAGTGTTGTCCTTCCAACGGAAAGACAGTGCTGACTCTTGACATGCATACAGGTAATGGGCCACAACAGAGCAAACCCACAGCAGAGTCATTCGACGTTTTGAAGAATATTGGTAGGTAGGTCATCACAGAACAGACCCACTGTAGTCCTGGTAGAGATTGTAGTATTGGTGGGCCACCAGAGGTGCAGACCCACTGTAGTCCTTGTAGAGATAATGGTAATAGTGGGCCATCAAAGATGCAGACCCACTGTAGTCCTTGTAGAGATGGCCAGCAGCCATCTGTTGCGATTGTGCAGGTGCACATTCACCATCGAAGAGTCTTGCGGAGAATATAGCAAGCCCATAAACCACCACTTGTGCACTCACAAAGTTTTTTGGAATTGTCCTTAGAACGAGCAATGCTGTTATCCAGTCCCTTGCTGAATTATCAACACACGTGCAAACACTAACAGTCCCTACTTCTCACATATTGTCCATATACTATGACCAACAGAAACGTGTGCAGTGAAATGTTACTTAATTTGAAGAACTGGTAACAATTACAATTTGGTAACATAAAAATACAATAACAAAGGTACAAAATACATCATTAAAAACATAATAATACAGATAACATTTGTAGTAATACAGGCGTTACAAAAGAATAGAAATAGACATATACGTCAGTGTTACAGGAATTATGACATGAGTACATACATAAAAGATCAGAATAACTTTCGAAACATCAACTTCACACATGAGCATTAAACAGAACGGAATTAATAATGTCTAACATCTTTACAAAGTAAATAACATATTATTAATGCCAATTATATTCGAGGATAACAGTATTCCTCATCATAGTGAATGTAGCTTAGTATTAGAAGAGAAAAAAGTTCTATGAAACAGTACACAGAGACAGGAAGAAAACAAATACACAAGGGTACACAAACATATAGTGGGATAACACAAAAAGAAAGGACAGGGTTTGTTGTACTGCAGTATTTTGCATTATTTCTCGGAGATCTCCCTTCATTCGTCATTATTCCCAAAAAGTCCTATCTATACCTGCTTTCTGTATTCTATTCATTTTTCTTTCAAAATAAATATGGCTCATTGTACAATACTCATTTAGGCCCAAACCGTTTTCATGTAACTTTCAAAGCATTCTTCCCCTATTCTCCATAGTTCGTTTCTTATATAGTCTACCCCCTCTTAAGCTAACTTAAATCTACTGAGCTCAGATATTAAACTAAGGGACGAGGCAATGCAGCAGCACATAAAACAATTAACACAAGCAGCAATGACAAAAATACAGATTGGCAAAGCTAGCAGCAGCAATTGTAATAACTTATATCAAAACATGACATAGCTCAAGCAGAAAAAAATATTACACTAAAAATGGCCATGTCTAATACCTATGTCACATCTTAACACTAGAGTGATGCATCACAATTTATTCTACAAAAGAAATTACCAAGTACTTGAAAAGAAAATTATGTGTTACTGTTACTAGTTCCTTCTTATTGTTCTTTCCTTTCCAAGTGCTCCTTTTTTAAAGAATGTGGATCATAAAATAATTATTTAATAGATCTGTTGACAGAAAGTGTTCACATTAGCAAATGCATTTTATTTTATAAAAGCAATGCTGCAACACAGCTGAAAAACAGGTATCAAATGAAATAAGCAACTATGAAAAGCAAAGCATAAAAATATCATTCAATAGTCATGTGGCATTTCATAAGTCAGTAGCTCTCAACTCTCGTAGAAAGACACTTGTCATTATTAGGTTTGCAGATGTAAGAATGTTTCCAAGTTATTATTAGCGTGTCGTATTTGCGATGTTTTCTACAAAGGAATGTCAGAAGCGAGGTTAATGGCCTCTTTTTTTTTTTTTTTTTTCTCCACCTAATGGCTTTTTCTCGGGGCGGCTGGCCCAGCTGGGCGCCACAACGCATTACGTGCAGGTGGTCACTTAACTTTCGTACGGAAATATTTACGACAGCAGTTTCCGCTACAGTGACAGTCTCACATAGAAATATTTCACAGGTCAAGAATTAGCGTTGCAAATCTGTAGAAACAAAATGCTATTGATATAACAGTGTCCAAAAAATTTTCGTCTGCATTGTAATACATTCATGCATATACACACACATTTCATAACTCTTAAAGTACGATTCTTGGTTTCCAACATCCTTTTTCACAAGTCAAGAGTCCCTACCCACTATTCATTACTCCTTACCTTATTACACATATACGTATCCATCGACACTCGTCAATATTTCGTCATTATAAATATGAAGCATAATCAAATAACTCATATAGCCTCAGCCTATTAATCGTAAACATACCTCAGCAGCATAATACGCATCGTCGTCGTAAAAATAACATCATAACACCTCAGCCAAATCTCAAAATCGTCGTAGCTTCCTCCAATAATTAAAAAAATTCTCTGCTCATGTCAAAAGTGTCAGCTGCCTCAAACGTACTTTAAAAATCATGAATCCATACCAAATACATCATTCAAAGCTCTCATAGTATCACAATGGTTCCAAAAAAAAATATGAACAGTTTACAAAGTACAGACAAAATACAATTTCATAAGTGTGAAGTTATCCAGCTGTGTAATTACGTAAACATCTGTCACTGACGTAGTAAAAAAAAATGTTTGTCTCTCTCAGTTAAATGATCAGATAGCTGTGTAATTTGTGTGTTAGAGAAATATGGTACCGATGTGTAAAGTTGTATAAGCAAATACCATATTAGCTAGGGCTCCTTGTGCTTGCCAAACACATGGTACACAAAGTGAGCGTGTACCCCCCTGAGGATTAATGTAATTATACCCTCAGGTGTTACAGATTACAACAATGGAATGAAATGTATTACGGAAAACCTTTGTATCATTGTCCTTGAAATATCTTTAAAAATAAATGATTTAAGTACAAAATTAATCACTCAAACACATGTACTGTAGCGCTAAATGTGCGTCTTGCTGTAAGATAATATCTGTGAAAGTGTCGTAGTTATTGTCCTCTGAAAGCTAAGTTCTGCAGAAGTCAATGTACTTACCTCGTGATAAACAAAAGTGAAATGCTTTATGTATAGATATCTTAGTTATTACGCTTATTGCCATGATGAAGAAAGTACTGTACAGTAACGTATTGTTGTGCCACGAAAAAGGCTGTCTCATTGTTGCTATACCACAAAAGTTACTACTAAAACATGTTTTTCTTTCCAGAAGAATTCAGAAAACTGTGCAGATATAAAACAGATACACCGCAAAAGCAACATTGTAACTTGTTACTCATTAGTAGCGTCGTGATAAAAATCGTGTAGCTGTCACATAAACTAACCTCTGTGTCATCTGGTATCTCTCAGAAAGCACTTTAAATTCAGAATTTATTTTCAAATAAACCAAAATGTTGCATTAAAATCTCATTAGCAGTACTGGTAAATGTTCTAAGTATGTAAGCCTTATAGTCGTTCCATAATCGTGCAACTAACAAGCAAGAATGTACACACACAATAACACTGTGACGTCTGTTTACTATAACAATGCATTCGTCATTTCTGTTTAAATAAGTTCTCTTGGTTCTTGATTGGATATTTAACTTCAAACATTGTTGTATGTTAACAGATTCTAAGTCTGACAAAGCATATTAGTAATGTGAAGCGAAAAATTTTATGACAAAGACTAAGTTAAAAAGCAGATTATCTTTCAATAAATGGTTTTACATGTGAAGTGTGGTGCAATCCTTTTACTCTTCAAAGTACTCAGAATTTCAGCTTGAACGCAATTATCATGCAGTATACGTCGGTAAAGAATACTGGAATTTTTCACAGGGTTAGCGTCAATGTTATTTTTCTCTGAGCCAGCCGGCGCACGTGGGTGCCTGCGGCGCGAGTCATTGTCTGTCTCTTTGTTGGCGCGCGTTGTTATTGGGATTAGGAGACCTAACTTCTATAAATTCGCCTTGCCGAGAGGGCCCAGCTCTGTTAGAATCCCGCCAGTTCTGATGCAATTCAGGTCTGTCGTTACGATCACATCGTCTGTCGTCATGTCGATAGTTCCTGTAGTTTCTTTCTTGTCGGTTAAGTGGTGGAGAATTTCTCCCTGAATCGTAACTGCGCGCTGGACCGTTGCGTCTAAAGTTATTCTGTCTCCCTTGATAATAATTGTTTTGGTTCCCATATTGTCTGTTTCTCTGATTGTCTCTGTGATAGTCATTACCACGGAGAGGTGATCTTTCCCTGTAATTATTACTACTCTGCCAACGGTTGTCATACGGGTGGTGTCTGTTTTGGTCACGATATGTGTTGTGAGAATAGCCTTGTCGTGTCCAGTTATTATTTCTTTCATCGTGGAATTGTAACAGATGTGACCTGTAATTGTTGTGCTCCTGTTTCCGCGTTCCCCGATTGTCAGTGTCAATTTCCAATTCTTGTAACAGACCCTGAAAAGCTTCAATGTCGTCTTTGCAACGTCCTGCTAAAATAATATGCCGTAAATGTTCAGGCAATTTGAGTAAGCAAATGCGGATGAGTTCTGAGGGGCTGTATGGGTTTGAAAGATACTGATTCTTATGCAACATGTCTTCAAAATATTTCACAAGACTGGAGAATTCAGATTGTTCGAAATGTTTCATCATTATGATACCATGTTTTACTCGATCTTGTGTGACTTGAGACCAATATTCTGAGAGGAAGGCATGGTAAAATTCTCCTTCACTGTGACAATCGTGAATGACCGATCGCATTCTTACAGCTGGTTCATTCTCCAAGTAGCCACACATAAATTCTAACCTGTGCTCCAATGACCAGTTGGGAGGAAAACAATGAGAGAATTGATGGAGCCACGCTTGTGGATGAATGTCGTTGGCAGAATTCTTAAACGTTTTGAATTTACGTGTAGTAATGAACAGCTTATAGTCAAAATCATCATGTCGGCGAGTCGCATGTCGGTCACTGTTACGTCGCTTCGGCGGTTCCAACTCAAAATTCGGTGCACATTGCCAATTTCTTTCATAACTTCCGAAATGCCCTATGTTATTATTTTGTGGCTGTTCCGTATTTCTATGTCCCTCTTCCCGTATTGGGGCACGAGTGTCCTCTGAAATACGTAATTCTTGTATTACCTGTGTCAGCTGATCTTGTACTTCTCGGATTTCTCTTTGGTGTTGTGTATTAATTTGATTCTGATTTTGTTTGAATTTTCTAATTTGTTCATACACTTCTGTGTCAGTGAAGGCTACAGGTCTTGTGTCATTCAGATCATCATCTACCTTGGTAGATAAGTTAGTGACCTGATCCGAAAGTTCGGCTACTTTCTCCGATAGTGAACACATTTCCTCAGTGTGTTTTTCTGAACCAAGTTTCAGAGTGTCCACTTGTGTTGAAATCGAATCTACTGTGTCCTTTAAGTTTTCCTGAGTTTTTGCAAGTTGCGTAACTGAGTCAATTTTAGCTTGCAAGGTGTTGTGATTTTCATGAACAATAGTTTGCAGTTCTTTTATGGCTGCTTCATGATTCTGTAATGCATTTTCATGCCGCGAAAAAATAGGTTGAAAATGCTCACAAATTTGAGTTTTTACGTCATTACAGACTTTTTGACATTTCGATTCAATGTTATGTAACTCAGTAGTTAAATCTTCACGCGTTTGTTCAAGAGTTTGTTCCAATGAGTCTAACTTTTGAAGCTGTTGCTGTTTTTGTCTCTGATTTTGTTCCATTGTGTCTAACTGTTGCTGTGTTTGTCTCTGGTGTTGTTCCATTGTGTCTAACTTTTCAAGCTTTTGTCCCATTTGTTGCATTAATTGTAATAACAATGCACTGGTGTCTGAAACATGTTCCTCAGTGCTTTTCGGCAGTGAAATTGCACCGGCAAGTTTCACATTTTGACCAGCAGAAAATGTGTCTTGACTTATTTGAGAAAACGGTGAGGATCCAAAACCTGAATCTTCAGTATTTGCGAGATTGTGTCGTGTCATTTCGGCTTCCTGAGGCGAGCTATTGCCGACCGATCGATCGATAATGCTTCCCTCTTCACTAATTGTTTCACTGTCCACGCCATTGTTTGACGCCCGCTCCATTTCCCTGTGCACAGTTACCAAATTACTACTTTGAACATTAGTAAATTCATTACTCGGCGGCGCTGATAAGCTACGCTCGTCGTCACTATTATTTCTCAGTTTAGTTTGGAGCCTAGTGTTACGTTTTTCACACGCCATAATTGTCACAATATTTCACACGATAACACAGAAAAGCACAATTTGAAGTGCAAAAATAGGAGAACACATTAACATAGCACTGAAAATAATATGTAGTTAATTGTAAGCGTAGCTGCGAAATACTTGGTGCAAATCTACATGCATGCCACAACTGTTTTACTGTACAACAATGAAAGGCTACAACTACAAAGGAGATTCTCTCTACAATTACGCGCTAGCAATAAACAAAAGCTACACTAAATACACAAACTACAAGAAAAAATCAGAAGATTCCAGTGAGGTATCCTAGGCTAAGGGTCGACATATGAAACTTCCCCTTTGATCAATTATACATGACTGTGCTTAAACTGACACACAATGTTTTTAGCGCAACGCAATCTGACTTTCAAAATTCCCTACTAAAGAATGGCCCTGACTAACATTAAACTATACCTTTCACAAATCACTTACCTCACAAAAATCTTCGCTGCTCAAGCTACTGCAATACAGCGAGCGCCACTACTGCCAGCTAAATAAAAGTTTCAAACTACTGAAGGCACTAACTACTGATAGGGATAGTTAGCAAATGAAAGATATTAATAGAGAACAAACAATGTATTTACCTTGATATCATCATATATAAATATAGCAGTTCATGACAAATTTCAAAAGTCCGCCATCTCTCTCCCCACATCCACCACTGCTGGCGGCTCACCTCCAACTGCGCAACGCTACGCGCTGTTCACAGCCAGCTGCCTAACACTACAATGGCGAGTATTACAACAATGCAAAGCAGCCACAGACTGCACACAGCACAGCCAGTGATTTTCATACAGAGGTGGCGTTACCAATAAAAAAACCTAAACAGCCTACTTACACCTACTCCGAATTTTTCTTTTGTTTCCTTTACTGCTTGCTCAATATACAAATTGAACAACATCGGGGACAGGCTACAACCCTGTCTTACTCCCTTCCCAACCACTGCTTCCCTTTCATGTCCCTCGACTCTTATAACTGCCATCTGGTTTCTGTACAAATTGTAAATAGCCTTTCGCTCCCTATATTTTACCCCTGCCACCTTTAGAATTTGAAAGAGAGTATTCCAGTCAACATTGTCAAAAGCTTTCTCTAAGTCTACAAATGCTAGAAACGTAGATTTGCCTTTCCTTAATCTTTCTTCTAAGATAAGTCGTAAGGTCAGTATTGCCTCACGTGTTCCAGTGTTTCTACGGAATCCAAACTGATCTTCCCCGAGGTTGGCGTCTACTAGTTTTTCCATTCGTCTGTAAAGAATTCGCGTTAGTATTTTGCAGCTGTGACTTATTAAGCTGATAGTTCGGTAATTTTCACATCTGTCAACACCTGCTTTCTTTGGGATTGGAATTATTATATTCTTCTTGAAGTCTGAGGGTATTTCGCCTGTTTCATACATCTTGCTCACCAGATGGTAGAGTTTCGTCAGGACTGGCTCTCCCACGGCCGTCAGTAGTTCCAATGGAATATTGTCTACTCCGGGGGCCTTGTTTCGACTCAGGTCTTTCAGTGCTCTGTCAAACTCTTCACGCAGTATCGTATCTCCCATTTCATCTTCATCTACATCCTCTTCCATTTCCATAATATTGTCCTCAAGTACATCGCCCTTGTATAGACCCTCTATATACTCCTTCCACCTTTCTGCTTTCCCTTCTTTGCTTAGAACTGGGTTTCCATCTGAGCTCTTGATATTCATACAAGTGGTTCTCTTATCTCCAAAGGTCTCTTTAATTTTCCTGTAGGCGGTATCTATCTTACCCCTAGTGAGATAGGCCTCTACATCCTTACATTTGTCCTCTAGCCATCCCTGCTTAGCCATTTTGCACTTCCTGTCGATCTCATTTTTGAGACGTTTGTATTCCTTTTTGCCTGTTTCACTTACTGCATTTTTATATTTTCTCCTTTCATCAATTAAATTCAATATTTCTTCTGTTACCCAAGGATTTCTACTAGCCCTCGTCTTTTTACCTACTTGATCCTCTGCTGCCTTCACTACTTCATCCCTCAAAGCTACCCATTCTTCTTCTGCCGTATTTATTTCCCCCATTCCTGTCAATTGCTCCCTTATGCTCTCCCTGAATCTCTGTACAACCTCTGGTTCTTCTAGTTTATCCAGGTCCCATCTCCTTAAATTCCCGCCTTTTTGCAGTTTCTTCAGTTTTAATCTACAGGTCATAACCAATAGATTGTGGTCAGAGTCCACATCTGCCCCTGGAAATGTCTTACAATTTAAAACCTGGTTCCTAAATCTCTGTCTTACCATTATATAATCTATCTGATATCTTTTAGTATCTCCAGGGTTCTTCCATGTATACAACCTTCTATCATGATTCTTAAACCAAGTGTTAGTTATGATTATGTTGTGCTCTGTGCAAAATTCTACCAGGCGGCTTCCTCTTTCATTTCTGTCCCCCAATCCATATTCACCTACTATGTTTCCTTCTCTCCCTTTTCCTACACTCGAATTCCAGTCACCCATGACTATTAAATTTTCGTCTCCCTTCACAATCTGAATAATTTCTTTTATTTCATCATACATTTCTTCAATTTCTTCGTCATCTGCAGAGCTAGTTGGCATATAAACTTGTACTACTGTAGTAGGTGTGGGCTTCGTATCTATCTTGGCCACAATAATGCGTTCACTATGCTGTTTGTAGTAGCTTACCCGCATTCCTATTTTCCTATTCATTATTAAACCTACTCCTGCATTACCCCTATTTGATTTTGTGTTTATAACCCTGTAGTCACCTGACCAGAAGTCTTGTTCCTCCTGCCACCGAACTTCACTAATTCCCACTAAATCTAACTTCAACCTATCCATTTCCCTTTTTAAATTTTCTAACCTACCTGCCCGATTAAGGGATCTGACATTCCACGCTCCGATCCGTAGAACGCCAGTTTTCTTTCTCCTGATAACGACATCCTCTTGAGTAGTCCCCGCCCGGAGATCCGAATGGGGGACTATTTTACCTCCGGAATATTTTACCCAAGAGGACGCCATCATCATGTAATCATACAGTAAAGCTGCATGCCCTCGGGAAAAATTACGGCTGTAGTTTCCCCTTGCATTCAGCCGTTCGCAGTACCAGCACAGCAAGGCCGTTTTGGTTATTGTTACAAGGCCAGATCAGTCAATCATCCAGACTGTTGCCCTTGCAACTACTGAAAAGGCTGCTGCCCCTCTTCAGGGGCATATCAAACGTTAAAATTTTTGTGGAATGACATACTTTAGAGAAACTAACAGCTACATGTAAACATGCAGAGAATACGAGGATACCGCGCGTGTTTTGGCGGCGGCACATACTCAATGCAACATCAAGTATGCGCGCCGCACAAGGCAGTCGTTGACCGCAAACAATTACTTCCTACGTCACGCGCCTACAGCTGATCGAGCGCTCAGTGCGAATGCACTGGCAGCCGTAAACAAATACACAGTCTAATTTCTCCGATTAAATTCAGTATAAAGCTACAGTGACTTGATGAATTATGTTATTAACGTTCGGTATTTTTCAGGATAGGGTTGTATAAAATATTTAAGAACTTCAGGTAAATTCTGTGTGTGTCCGACGTTAAGACGACTTGCTATGGAGAAAATTTCAGGAAGAATGTATTTTCGCAGAAAAAAGTAATCAACTAAAAAGGGTAACTATTAATTGAGTTTATTTTTCAGGTAACATAATTCCACTTAGGTACGTACTTTAGACGTAATTTGCTGCTCGCGATTACGTGATTCATAATTTGTGCTAAATTTCATGTTCTATGAATTTACTTGTGAAGCGACGTGCTTGCGTACATTTACTGATTTTGACAATGATTGATTAATGAACAGTGTTGTTATTTGTATATATTATGCTTTTTCACTGATGTCATAATTTTTAATTATGTGCCTGCTGTGCTTATTTATTTAAATTATAATTGTCACCTGATTAATTGTGCTGACTGTGGTTACGTATGTAAGTTATACTTTGTGATTTGTCTGCTTGCGCTTTCATGTTTACTTATTAAGATTACATATGAACATTTATTTGCTTATGCTGATATGATGCTAATGACCTGTTTATTATGTAAGATACATATTTGCTGCTGTGCGTATGGATTGCATATTTACACATTTCTGTTTTGTTGTCATAACTACTCTTCAATTGAGAATATAGCAATGCTGATGTACAGTGTACGAACATAGAGTTTAGGTCACACTATGGTATTAATTATAGATTGTTTGCTTGGCAGAGCCTCGTTGTAAGAATTGTGCTGCATACACTTGTTGACATTCTGTTCTCTACTGGTATATTTACTCGCTATTGCATGTTTTACTTACGCTCAGTGCCTTATATTTTTAAGATAAGAAAATGAGCTGCTATAATTCGACGAACGACATTAGTACAAGAAACTTCATAGAAGTCACATGAGCTGGAGGTTTTATGGAAGCTGTATAAATGTATGCTAATAGGAAGAAAGCTAACGACATGACATACCAACACTAGGGTTAGACCATTGACAGTTATTACACTGCATTCTTCGTGAGCAATTGAAATAGGAAGTGACACTTGACACAAAAAATACTCCACATGTTTGCTTCTGCCATAATTCTTGAAGTGGTGTACACACTGTGAAATATTATGATCATTCACACTCCATTATCGTACTTAATTACTGAGAGTTATTCAAACTAAAGTCTGTTAGAGGTCATGTATGCATTTCTTTTATTTAATGATGGACAAGGTAACCAAAATGTATCTTATAATTTATAATGAGTAGAAGATTTGGGTCAGATGGATTACACAGAGGTTGTGTGTTGACAGTGTGTCTTCGGATTGTATGGGATGATGAAGTTTGCATTAGGATTTTATCTGTACTTGTTCGAGGAGACTGACTAGAGCAAAGAGTTGTTATGGAAGTGAAATGATATTGGTATTAAGGTTTATATGTATCGACGTATTGAAGAGTTATTATTGAGGTATTGAGATCATGTGTAGTTGATGATTATTGGAGTTTTAGTGGACAAGAGGTAAGGTATATGATATTGATGATAAGGTTTATATGTATCGACATAAGAGGTATTATTGAAGTATTGAGATTATGTGATGCTGATGATTATTGGAGTTTTGGTGGATAAGAGGTGAAGTAAGTGAGGAGCATATTTTTTTCTGTTTTTGTTGGTCTATGTGGAACAAGGAGGATGAAGATGGCAGACTAGAACACTCAAGTAGAAGGAAGAATGTCTACACACACACTTTGTTAAATCACTAAGCAGTATATACTTTTTTTTGAGAGAGGAAGCATTTGCATATCTTGGCTCACTGACAGTTGTTCAGCAACCGTACATTTTGATCTGGCTTGGCAAACATTGGTCTTGGCATGATGACCATGACGTTGACTAACTATTATTGACTGTTATACATTGCTGCCACCACTACTTGACACACAAGTTGAACATAAAATTTTGGACAGAACTGCATTTACACAGTTAACACTATTCAATTACACAGTAGTACTTAATGTGGATAAAAGATGAATGAGTGGGTTTTGTGTGTTTTCCTTTCCTAATCCCAAATAATTGGTGCCAACCTATCTCCTAAATATTATTTTACTTGTTTGTTGTGGCTTGCACTGACACCCATAAATATTATAGGTTTATTGATATTTGTGTATTTGTAATAGTTAATATGACAATTATCAGACATCATTTGTGTGTTTGTTATAATTTGTATGTTTAGTGTAAGAGCATTGATAATAATTTTGTAAAAGCAATTGTGTGTGCATTCAAACTATTGTTCATGCCTGAACTGTCTGATTAGTGATAGTGAATATTATGGACTGTTACCTGCACTTGTTCAACATGATGGGTACCACTTGGAAATGTTTAATTTCTGCTGATAAACTCCGATGAACTGTCTGATTAGTGATAGTGAATATTATGGACTGTTACCTGCAATTGTTCAACATAATGGGTGCCACTTAGAAATGTTTAATTTCTGCTGATGAACTCTGATGAACTGTCTGATTAGTGATAGTGAATATTATGGACTGTTACCTGCATTTGTTCAACATTACTGGGCGCCACTGATGGACTGCATCTATTGAAATAATGTCACTTGTTGGTGTCTGCACCTGTTCAACATTGCTGGGTGCCACTAATGGAACTGCTTCTGCTGAATGATGTCACTTGTTGGTGTCTGCACCTGTTCAACATTGCTGGGTGCCACTAATGGAACTGCTTCTACTGAGATAATGTCACTTGTTGGTGTCTGCACCTGTTCAACATTGCTGGGTGCCACTGATGGAACTGCTTATACTGAAATGATGTCACTTGTTGCTGTCTGCACCTGCTCAACATGGCTAGGTGCCACTGATGAACTGCTTCTACTGACATAATGTCACTTGTTGCTGTCTGCACCTGCTCAACATTGCTGGGTGCCACTGAAGGACTGCTTCTACTGACATAACGTCACTTGTTGGTGTCTGTACCTGTTCAACATTGCTGGGTGCCACTGATGGACTGCTTGTACTGAAATGATGTCACTTGTTGCTGTCTGCATCTGTTCAACATTGCTGGGTGCCACTAATGGAACTGTTTCTACTAAAATGATGTCACTTGTTGGTGTTTGCACCTGTTGACCATTGCTGGGTGCTACTGCTGGAACTGTCAACTACTTGTTTCTTGAACTATGGAAAGCATGTTATGTGAACATTTGTATAAACTGATTTTTTGTGTATTGTGTAAACTATTATGTAAAGTCACATGCATGAAAGAATTTTCATTGCTTACTGTATTTTATATATTAGGTTATTGAAAGGTCAGTCCAAAGCCAAAATTTTATCTAATTATGTGATATTTACGTATTAATATTATCTTTTTTTTGTCTGTATTCTTGTGGACGAATTTGGTTGTATTTTCACCACCAATGCCGGCAAAAATACCATCAAATTCTGGCCCGTGGAGGAAGGGCATATGAAAGGTGGCCACACTGAGCCACAGCGCCAGAGATTGCGCCAAAGAGTTTTATTCCGCCGCCTCCACTGGCAGTGCTTGTCGAGAACTCGTAGTAGTGGAGTGTTTGTTAAGATGTGCTAGTGGAGAGTTCTTGTCGAGAGGCCGTAGTAGGGAGTGCTTGTCGAGAGGTCGTAGCAGTGAGTGCTTGTTCCATGTTTTATGCAGTGGTTTGATGGGCTAGACAGCAGATGTTGTTCTAATGGAGATGTTGTAATGATCAGAGTGCTTTTCGTCAATATATATGACGGTAACAAAACTCCTTTTCTTTTTTTTCTCATTATTTCAATGTCCTGAATAATGCGTCATTACAGGTTCAGTCAACAAAGCATCTGGCTTGTGTTCTTGTATTAGTGTGTAATTCTGGTTTTCTTGCGCAATTATAGTATTTCTAATTTTTTTTATCACTTCAGTATAAATGGTATTTGAAATTTCTTGTCTTATTGAAGAAGAACCGTGCCAGATGTGTACGTTGAGTCATACTTCCACACACAGAACAGTTATACTTGTGCTTTGGTTTCGTAGGTTTTATAGTTGCTGGGGACTTAATTAATTAATTGTGTTAACGGAAATTTCATTTCATTCTTTGTTGTTGTTCTATGCAGTCAGATTGCGTACAAATACTAGTCAGGGCCAACCGTTTACGAGACTACGTAATCGGACATACAGCGACAAAAAGATTAAAAAATATTTGCATTAAAATAAATAATTAAGCCCCTATGCAGTATGGAAATGATGGAGTATCTTAAGACTTTCTTGTATGTTTCTGAAGGGGTGTCCAGGGTATTATATACGTTTTGTTACTGCTGATATTGTGAACTGGTTTTGTGTGTAACAGTTTATGTGTTCAGTGTATCTAGTACAAATGTTGCTGCAACGTTGTTCTATTTAGTAGCCTTAACAAGTGGTACATGTGATTTTGTATATTCCTAAGTCTAATAAGTTATTATTTTTATTAATTAAAGTGTGCACTAATTTTTTTGTAGTTGTTTGTTTGCGGAGAAAGCTACTTTAACTTTATGTGACCCAAGTTGCTTTCCTATCTTTTGAGAAATGTTACCTACATAAAGTGCGCTGGCCACTCATTTGATTGGATGATTATTCCTTCAGAAAAGATAAGAATATTTTCCATTTTTGCTATTTGTTTCTTCATTTTGTCTACCAGTAAGCTATGGATGTCATTAGACAATGCAATTAATGATGCCTAATTCCTTCTATCTACCTTCCTTGTTCAGTAGAATTCTATTTGCTCTGTGTATCACTGTTTCATGTACAGCTTTCTTGTATATATCTGGACGACATGATGTGGCAGGAATTGTGTTTCTGGAAGCTGACCATTTTCTCTAATCTTGATATTTTGCGTGTTATGATTTTCTATGCACAAATCTAGGAAATTTATGCTATTATTTTTCTTGTTCTCAGCTGTGAAATTTGTAGTAATGTACACGATCAAATTAGGAATTTAATGGAAGAAATTAAAACCAAATTACAGACAAGGAATTTAGATATCATGTCGCTTATATTTTAAAAATCACACTTTAAAATAAACATGAAATAAAATGTGGTCCCTACCTGTAGATCATCCGTCCATTCGGTAGTGGAGGAATGGGTGAGGTGTAAAAATCGTTGATGTAGACTAAGGAATCAATACAGTGAGCCAGTTGAAATGGATGTAGGTTGCAGTAGCTACTCAAGTATCTAGGTATAACGTTGCAAAGCAATATGAAATGGAACGAGCACGTAAGGACAGCAGCAGGAAAGACGAATGGTCGATCGCAAGTTATGTGGCCCTCCCTTCTGCTCTCCTAATTCCTTTCCACGAATCAGTGACAGTTGCCAATTGCAAAATTTAGATGGAGTGCCGCCGAATCGCTAGGATTACCTCCAACTAGAGAATTTCACAATCATTTCATTTTGTTTCCGAAGTGATTCTTGTTGCAGGATAAAAACCATTTTTTGTAATCACAGGAACGGCATGGAAAGAGACCAATTTTCTTTTGCTGGGCTATACTGCAGATGGATCATCCTGTTAGATGAGGCCACAGAGCTTCTCGCACTGTTTTGTGGTCGCATGGTCATTATCTGTACCGATACAGACGTCAGACACTGCAGCCACATATGCGACTCTTCAGAGCTCCTTTGTTTTCAGACTTCCTCTCGATGGACGCATTCAGTGGCTCTTGTAGATGATTTCTGGCAGGAGAAAACATTCCTGGGACGGACTGCCTCGCAATTTCTCCAGACAATAATTCTACAGACGATGTCTGGGCAGCCGCAACTACCTGTTCTCCAAATTTTCCCAAAAGTGTTTCATGGAAAGAACGTCGTCCTTCCTCTAGGAATTCCTGTTTGAGTTCACAGAGCGTTTCCGGAACACTCACGTGGTTAATCGAATCTAATGCAACAAATATAGCAGCACACTTCTGAATTGTTCGATGTCTTCTTTTAAAATGTCTTTGTGGGAATCCCAAACACTCGAACAGTACTCAGTATAGGGTACCTCAATTCTTCTATAAGTGGCCTCCTTTGTAGTGTGGTATCGGTCGCCTACGGTGGACTGGAAACCGAGCGGTGACCTCTCCAGTTGACAGGATGCTAGGAAATGACTGTGGACGCATCAGAAACGCCAAAGAAACATTATTAATTCATGACACCTTTATTCCTGCCGAGTACAATGTGGTCCGCGTAACACAGGCTAGCTGAGCTAGGTGATATCAACGACCTTCCCCGAGTCCTCGCTGACTTGGAGCGATGACACCAGCTCCGGGCCGCAGTCTTGCTAGCGCAGCGCTGCGTGCTGTAACGTAGCGGTGGAATGCCCTTAAGGCCGGTTCCCATTAGGGCTGCCGCACGTCAAAACCGCGCGTCAGTGGCGTGGTTGCCATGGAAACGGCGTCAGCGGCAAGGCGCGGCGGGCTCTGCGTCGCGGTTTGACCATGTCGAACCGCTTCCGCTGCCGCGTGCCGCGCTCCAGGTGCGCGCCGCCAATCACAGAACGCGCTGAGCGTGACGTCAGGTACGGCTCCCCGGGCCACACGATCTTCCGCCGAAGCGCTAGCGCGGACGCGGTGGCAGCTATGAAATACTTATCATCCGATTCCAAGGAAACTATTCGGTAGAAAAATTTGATTCTTGGGCATGTTACAGCCTGATAACTTCTCTCGATGAAGGACCGAATTTCTTTTCGTTATTCGTCGTGGTTACTTGCTGTATCGCATTTACGTAAACCTTTACACGAAATTTTAATGAGTGTGCAGAGGTAAAAACGCATTGCGTGGACTTCGCGTACAGTTCATTTTAGGTAATACATTATTGCGTATGAAATTTAGTCAACATATCGAAATTGTTTTTAAAGCTGAGAGCAGAACGATAGCTATCACCGTTCTCGAGATATTGAATGATATGTTGGCGGACGGGCGGTGCGGTGACGCGCGCCGATCGCTCGCAACGCGACCGATACTTCGTCCTGCTCGTCGTAAACCATGTGGTTGTATCGACTGCAAATTTCGTAAACGGTTCAGAAATCGAAAAGGTTTTTTTTGCAAACAATAACTTGTAAAAAGTCATGTATTTCGTCACATGATAAATATCCTAAATCTGTTTATCTACCGAGATATGAAAGTAACCACAGTTTTTCGGAAGGAATAGATGAATTTTTTTAAACGGCATTTAATAGCATGTGGAATGAGAAGTTAAACCGAGAATAATTTACTGGTATGTCATAAGATGTAATTTGCTAAGTATCTACAGCTATTGATTATTTTTTTCTTTATCCAGTGTACTTTATTGGTTCAAGACGCGTTTCGCCTTTTACTTTAAGGCATCTTCGGTGGAATCTAGAATGATTCAGTTTTGTTTTGATATCTGATACTTGCAGATTATAAAACAGTTCACATCTTTTTTTTACGTGAATAACTGATTACTTACAGTGAATCGAGGTATTGGCGGACATCTGCGTTTCCCCTCACCTGGTCACATGCTGGAGGTTGAACTAAAACTTAGATTATGGAACATAAGCACATTTTCATGTTCTTTTCTTTTTCTTCTGTCACTAGCTGCAGACATTTTACAGAAAACACATTTGAAGTCGTAACTACAGTGTGTTCACCTCATGTCCCTTCCTTTTTGGTTTGTTTATGTACATGTTGCCAACCTAAAGAATTATATGCTGAAAACTAATGTTTGTTTATTTCTGTTCTCCTTATATCTGTATGTGTGTGGCTAACCAGTGATAGTTGTTGAAAGTGAATGCAGTAGTTGTCAGACAGTGGTTGAAAGATTTGGTGTTCAGCTGATTTCAGTTTTGGTTGAAATGTTTTGTGGAGGAGTGCATGGAAGAGTAAATTCACTGCTTACACTAATAGATAAAATAGTAGAATAGCATTTCAACAGATGATTATTATCAGAATACTATCACCCAACCCCTTTGTCCTCACTCTATGACGCCTCATAATATGTCCTGTCAACTTACCCCTCTTGTAGCCAAAGTTGTGCCATAATTTCCTCTTCCTCTTCTATTTAATTCCGTGCCTCTTCTTTAGTTACACGATCCTCGTATCTAATCTTCAGCATTCTTATTGATCACCACGTTTTGAAAGCGTCCACTGTCTTCTTGACAGAACTGTTCATCGCCCACATTTCACGTACATACAAATACCGTACTCCACACAAATACCTTTGTAATATAGTACCCAGTCATTAGAATTTATATTCGATGTGAACAAATTTTCTTTTTCAGAAGCTTTTGTTGTTATTCACAGTCTTCATTTTATATCCTCTCTACTTCTGCCTTCTCAATTACTGCTTCCCTTTCAAGTCATTGAAGTCTTAGAAATGCAGTTTGGTTTCTGTACAAGTTGTAGATAATCTTGTGGACCTGTGTTTTATCGATGACATCTCCAGAGCTTCAAAGAATGTTTTAATTAAGATTGTCAAAACCTTTCTCTAAACATGCAAATGCTATAAACACAGTTTCGCAGTTCTTCAGTGTGTCTACTTAGCTAAGTCGTAGGATCAGTATTGCCTTGCGTGTTCAGACATCTCACAGGAATCTAACATTGTGCTTATGTTAGTTTGTACAACCCCTCCCCCTCTCCTCTCTACATATTCCTTCCACTTTCTAGCCTTCTCTCATTTGCTTAGTTCTGGCTTTGCCAAATGAGTTCTTGACAGTTGTTTCTCCTTTGAGCAAAGTTTTCTTTGTTCTTTGTCATATTTCATCCTCATATGTTTTCCAAGAGCAAAATCGCATTGCAATTTTGCACTTTCTGTTAATGTCATATATAGACATTTCTATTTCCGATGGCCTACTTTATTTGCTACATTTTTATATTTTTCCCTCGTGTCAAATTTAATATATCACGTTTTATCTAACGATTTCTACTGTACCTTCTTCCCGTTCACATACTCTGCTGCATTCACCACTTCTTCTCTCAAAGATATCCATTCGTATTCTAGCGGATTCCTTCCTCTGTTTCTGTCAGTCGTTGCATTACGATAACTTTAAGGTTATCGGAAAACTGTGGGTCTTGACTTATTCAAGTTCCATTTCCTTAATTTGCTATCGTTTACTGTCTCTTTAGTTGTAAACCGCAGCTCATAACCAATAAATTATTGTAGGTTTGCGTCAGCACCAGGAAATGTCTTATAATTTAAAATCTGGTTTCGAAAACTTTGCTCCAAAAATATTTTATTCTTTCATGATTCTTAAGCAAGGTGCTGGCGATGATTACATTATGCTCTGTGCGAAATTCAGGTGGCTTCCACTTTCATCCCTTCCCCCAAGCCTTTGTGTTCTTACTGTTTTCCTGTACATGCTACCGTATCACATTTTAAATTTTTGTCTCGCTTAACCATCTGTATAATCTCTTTTGTCGTACATTGTTTCAATGTGTTAGGAGATAGTGAACAATCATGAACGGTAGTCACGAAATCTGTTTATGGTGAAATGAGAAAACATGAATAATGAATTATGTGAAAGAGTACATTGTACAGAAAATGAAAAATTGGTATGTCTTCAGCCAGCTTCGTCTTTCCTTCATGCAAGTGTAAGATATAGTTATTCAAACACAGCGGTCGTTTCGGTGGGTCCCAGCCCGTACCTCAGTGGCTGTCCGTCATTGGCTACCGCTAGCGTCTGCCGCTTCCAGGTGGGAACGCCAATTCCGCGAGCCGCCGCGTCAACGCAGAAAACGCTTGCCGCTGCCGTTGCCGCACGCCGCGCTGCCGCGCTCTAGTGGGAACCGGCCTTTACTTCAGCCGCGCGTGGCTGGCGGCGCCCGGCTGGCCGGCCGGCTCAGCGGCGGACAGTAGGATGCTGCATGTAGGAGGCTCCGGGTTGGAGTCCCGGCGCTGTCGGTATGAGAAGCGTTCTCGTAGTGTGGAGTGTACTCTATCCCACCCCGTCTTCTTCCCTGCTCCTCCTGGTGGCTCGACCGCGGTGGACAGGCGGAACAGGCTGCAGTCCCCCAGTGTCGTCAGCTCACCCGGTTGTGATGGCGGATGCACAGGGCCTAGGCCCCGCACGATCTCGACGACGACTCACTGATGTGGTCAGCATTGGCGGCGAGCGAGTCGGTCGCGATGTCTACTAATCCTGTGTTGATGACTGACAGCGGCAGCAGAGAGGACCAGAGCTGGTACTGTCCCCTCACGTCTGCTGCTGGATGGGCCGCCCTTACTGCAACATCTCCTTAATAAAGATTAACATGTCGATCACCGAGCTGAACGCTACGCAGCGACCCAGTACACATCTAACTGCAAGTCTAACTGCGAGTGCCCTGTTGCTATCAAAGCTGGCGTATTTAAAGGAAGCACGAGCGACGTCCTGACGTCATGCTCGTTTGTAATGAACGCATCTATTCCACTTATACTGCTGATTTATCTGTCGTATTCGCCCCTTAGGTGTTCTTGTGACAGAGTTACGTGTTGTTAAGGCAGACTTACGCGAAGTTGTGAAATGCAGTACAGCTGACGCTATACCTCAGTCTTACACTCTATGAAAGTCTCCGTCTAACACAAACCCGCATGCTAAACAATACTCTCTCGCCTGTTGTGTGTAACTAGGCCACTGCCCCTGCGTGACGACACATTCCGATGCACGTGCAATCCTCTTACCTCTTGGCTAACCTACTGCCTCTGGCTCGCGGCGTAGGCAACGAAACTTTGACAATATTCCATGTTTCCAACTCTTTACTATTCCGTGACACTACAGTAGGTTAGCCGCACTTTTCTAAAATTCTTACAATTAACCGAAGTCGACCATTCGCCTTCCCTCCTGTGGTCCTTATGTGCTCGTTCCATTTCATATTGCTTTGCAACGTTATACGTAGATACTTGAGTAGGTACTGCAACCTACACCCATTTTAACTGGCTAATTGTATTGATCCCTTGGTCTTCCTCAATAATTTTTACACCCCACTCATTCCTTCATTACCGAACTGACGAATTTAATGCCATAAGCAAAAAATTTTGTGATTCCATCGGACAGGAAATAAAATAAACTATTATTACCTCTGATAGTAAGAATGTTGACATCTTATTTGTTGTTCAAACATCTCTAGTCCTCTACATCAACGAACATTTTATTTGTTGGTCAAACATCTCTACTCCTCTACATCAGTGCGGCATCTAAGGGCCCTCCGTTCTTCTATCTGTTGGGCAAGTTGCGGAGTCTGGACACAGCGATCAGTGAATCTTACCTCGAACTTTTCTGAGCGCAAATTTGACTGGTCACAATGTACAGAATGTCACCACGTCCTTCTAGGTTTTTATGGTAACCAGATCCACTACTAAACTTTCCAACACCCTATACAGTAAATATGAACTCATTTTTTTTATGTCTCTCACCGTGACCACTAGTGTACTTTGTCACATTAAAAATTGCGATGTTATCCGACCATATTCTAATGTTATTAGCAGATATTCATCCCACTGAAATTGTTGCTTTGTGGTGCCAGTAAAACACTGTTTCATTCTGTGAAAGGATATGACAAATCGATATAGGCTGTCAAAAAGGCCTCAAGGTGACTAGTTTGCGTGCACGAAATGGCGGACAGTTATCCCCGTAATTCGGCGGGAGATCAGTGCTATAACTCCGCGGGCGCTAAACCTCTATGGCCCAACTTGCAGCCGACGCCTTCATCCCGGGAACAGCTTCAAGTGCTCCGTCTCTCTTGAAACGCAGTAAAGGGGAGCAGTTCCACTTGTTGCTACACCACATCTAATATAAATACTATTTTTCTCTTTTCTACGTGTAACATGTATACTATACAGAGTGCAACAAAAATGTTGACACAAATTGCAGGACACATTCCTCATACGTAGACAAAGAAATTATGTTATATGAATATAGGTCTGGAAGCACGTTGTTTCCTTGTTACATCTCATTTTTCCAACTCATTAATCATGGGAAACACACACGAACAGAACGCACCATCATACCAGATGCAACTCTTTCCCACAGGAGATGTTCAATATGACCACCGTGGACACTGATACATGCATCAGCCGGCCATCGTAGTGAATTTCAGATATGCTGATACATCCCTGGTGTATTGCGTATGGTTTCGCAGCCTTCCTCAATACGAGCTCGGAGACTCTGAATATCTTGTATTGGGGTTCCATACACAAGAGCTTTAAAATGCCCCCCCCCCCCCCCCCAAATAAACTTCGAATGGTTTTAGGTCCGGAGTGCGTGGAGGCCAAACAGTTGGTCCATCTCTCCCCATTCATCTGCCACCGAATCTGTTATTTATAAGCCGACAGACATTAACACTAAAATGAGGGGTTTCTTCATCATGCATGAAGTACAAGTTTTGCGCGCAGGTAAAGGCACATCGGCTAATAAATCAGGTAGAACATTGTCTATGAAATTGTGCTAACTTCGTCCGTTGAGCCTGAATGGAAAAAAGAGAGGCCTTACCAAACAGTCAGCAACAATGCCTGCCGAAACGTTGACACAATACCTTTGTTGACAGCGTGCTTCAGCAGTTGCCTCAGGACTAACATCTGCCCATACATGCAGACTGTGACAATTTACAGTCTGATACGAGTTGAAGAGTATGAGCTGTAACATGTTTATATAACATAATTTATTCGTCTACGTGTGAGGTATGTGTCCTAAAGTTTGTGCTATATAGTCCGCCTGCTTAGCTGAATGGTAACGTGCTTGCATACCATGCAGTGGGCCCGAGTTCGATTGCCGACTTTCATCATCTCATCATCACCGACGCGCAACTCGCACAATGTGACGTCCTTTGCAATGAGACTTGCACCTGGCGACCGAAATTCCCCGACGGGGCCTCCCAACCAACAATGCCACACGATCATTTCATTTCTTTTTGTGCTCTACAGTTTTGCTACACCCTTTATATACACGAAAATTGAAATTCTTTCTCAATCTGTAATTTTTGAAACCTCATTATTCAGGGACTAGTTTAGAGCCAGCTGATAACAACATTATAGGTGTGTGAGCGAAGTTACTCGCGGCGATATCCTTAACCACAGCTTCAAATTTGGGTATAATCTTGAAATTTTGACGGGATCTCTCATCGTCTTCATGACTCCCGTGGCTGCTGTTGTGGTAACCACTTATACCTCATACATGTAAACCCCCCGCCTACTCCCCTGTGTAAATCAGTTTCAAACATCTGACTACTTTGCAAACGAGTTAATGTGCTAAATATTTCACATTACACATGAAAAACCTTTATGACTAAAGGCGCAAAACCCTGTTAGTTTCGGATTATTCATCGACAGACCAACGAAAATGTGAAAACCAGAACACGTAAACCCAAAAAGTGGTAACCCTTTTACATATTCATGTAAGACCCTTCTGGCAAATGGTACATAGTGTCAAACCATTCATTTTAACTTTAATCATAGCGAAAGTAAGTCATAAAAGCGATATCATTAAATCACAGTTTAATAATATAATTTGTTCAAATGGTTGGTTCTGAGCACTATGCGACTTAACTTCTGAGGCCATCAGTCGCCTAGAACTTAGAACTACTTAAACCTATCTAACCTAAGGACATCACACACACCCATGCCCGAGGCAGGATTCGAACCTGCAACCGTAGCGGTCGCTCGGCTCCAGACTGTAGCGCCCAGAACCGCACGGCCACTCCGGCCGGCGATATAATTTGTAATTAACAGTTAGTACCAACTATGTGGCGCACAACTGGTAGCGAATAGAGTAAGTAGCTTGATGCTCACGTTTTACCGCATGAATAACGAACATTTACTAAGTGATCTTCATTATTTTGAGGGCCTGTAACCGAGAAGAAAAGCAGTATACGTTTGAAATTATGTTTACAGTTCTTTGGCAGTCGCTATAAAGAGCTGTCGTTATCAAATATTGGAGAGTATAATCTGCGTAATTTACGCTACGCTTTAAAAGAAGCTGTTTCTTCATGCATGTTAATGTCTGGCCACGCAGTGAGATACGCTGCCTGAAAAGATAACTAGAGTTTCTAACTGCGGTACTTCTCATACTGTATAAAATTTTTGGCAAAATATTATACCTCTTAATAAGTAGATGGCGACAACACTGCAAATTTTTCAGTTTGGTCAGTAGTTCTTGTGGTGTCACCGCCAGACACCACACTTGCTAGGTGGTAGCTTAAATCGGCCGCGGTCCATTTAGTGCATGTCGGACCCGCGTGTCGCCACTGTGTGATCGCAGACCGAGCGCCACCACAAGGCAGGTCTAGAGATACGGACGAGCACTCGCCCCAGTTGTACGGACGACATTGCTAGCGACAATACGGACGAAGCCTTCCTCTCATTTGCCGAGAGACAGTTAGAGTAGCCTTCTGCTAAGTCCATGGCTACGACCTAGCAAGGCGCCATTACCCTTACCTAGTTTGAGAGTTATCGTATAAATGTCTCAAGAAGAACGTTGTAAACCAACAACGAATAAAGTTAAGTATATTCCAAAGCTACGTATTTTCTTGATAGCAGTCATAACGTATCCTGTTCCAGACTTGACACCAGTCGGCGTGTGTGTACGCGTGCCTTTCGGCTCCCTTCTCAGTGTGGCGTAACTAGCTTGTTACGCCACAACAGTTCTATTAAATATTGAAAATCAAATAATTTGTTGGCCCTGGAAGGCGTTAGACAGGCAGCCTGCAAATGCGATCGGATGCCACGAACTTCATTAGACGTTTAGAGATACACTACTGGCCATTAAAATTGCTACACCACGTAGATGACATACTACAGATGCGAAAATTAACCGACAGGAAGAAGATGCTGTGATATGCAAATGATTAGCTTTTCAGAGCATTCACACAAGGTTGGCGCCGATGGCGACACCTACAACGTGCTGACATGAGGAAAGTTTCCAACCGATTTCTCATACACAAACAGCAGTTGACCGGCGTTGCCTGATGAAACGTTGTTGTGATAAACGTCGGATTGTAGCCTATCGCGATTGCGGTTTATCGTATCGTGACATTGCTGCTCGCGTTGGTCGAGATCCAATGACTGTTAGCAGAATATGGAATCGGTGGGTTCAGGAGGGTAATACGGAACGCCGTGCTGGAGCCCAACGGCCTCGTATCACTAGCAGTCTCGATGACAGGTATCTTATCCGCATGGCTGTAACGGATCGTGCAGCCGCGTCTCGATCCCTGAGTCAACAGATGGGGACGTTTGCAAGACAACAACCATCAGCACGAACAGTTCGACGACGTTTGCAGCAGCATGGACTATCAGCTCGGAGACCATAGCTGCGGTTACCCTTGCATCACAGACAGGAGCACCTGCGATGGTGTACTCAACGACGAACCTGGGCGCACGAATGGCAAAACGTCATTTTTTCGGATGAGTCCAAGTTCTGTTTACAGCATCATGATGGTCGCATCCGTGTTTGGCGACATCGCGGTGAACGCACATTGGAAGCGTGTATTCGTCATCGCCATACTAGCGTAGCACCCGGCGTGATGGTATGGGGTACCATTGGTTACAAGTCTCGGTCACCTCTTGTTCGCATTGACGGCACTTTGAACAGTGGACGTTGCATTTCAGATGTGTTACGACTCGTCGCTCTACCCTTCATTCGATCCCTGCGAAACCCTACATTTCAGCAGGATAACGCACGACCGCATGTTGCAGGTCCTGTACGGACCTTTCTGGATAGAAAAAATGTTAGACTTCTGTCCTGGCCAGCACATTCTCCAGATTTCTCACCTGTGGAAAACTTCTGGTCAATGGTGGCCCAGCAACTGGCTTGTCACAATACGCCAGTCACTACTCTTGATGAACTGTGGTATCGTGTTGAAGCTGCATGGGCAGCTGTACCTGTACACGCCATCCAATCTCTGTTTGACTGAATGCCCAGGCGTATCAAGGCCGTCATTACGGCCAGAGGTGGTTGTTCTGTGTACTGATTTGTCAGGATCTATGCACCCAAATTGTGTGAAAATGTAATCACATGTCAGTACTAGTGTGATATATTTGTCCAATGAATACCCGTTTATCATCTGCATTTCTTTTTGGTGTAACGATTTTAAAGGGCAGTAGTGTACATATATACACTGGCGGAAAGAGTTGCAACGCCATAAATAATTAATGTAGGTAATGACATTTCTGAAATCCATTTGTATAAGTTATTAACACTGCAAGATCTCAGGTCAATATAAGCGTAAGAGAAACCACTGCAAATGTGATATGCTGGCACATTAATAACCGCTGTAGCCACCAGAATGTTGAATGCAGGCATGAAAAGGTACATACGTGTGTTGTACAGGTGACAGATCTCAGTTTGCGGAATGTAGTTCCAAGCGTGTTGCACGTGGACGGTCAGTACAGGGACGGTTAATGCTGTTTGTGGATGATACTTGAGTTGTCGTCCGATGATGGCTCATATGTGCTCAGTTGAAGACAGATCAGGTGATCTAGCAGGCCAAGGCAACATGTCGACACTCTGTAGAGCATGTTGGGTTGCAACAGCAGTATGTGAGCGGAGTTATCCTGCTGGAAAACACTCCGTGGAATGCTGTTCATGAGTAGCAGCGCAACAGGGCGAGTCACCAGAGTGACGTACAAATTTTGCAGTCAGGGTGCGTGGGAAAACCTTGGCAGAGCTCCTTTTGTCATATGAAATCACCCCCAGACCATAACTCCAGCTGTAGGACCAATGCATCTATCACGCAGACAGGTAGGTTGCAGGTCCTCAACTGTCCTAAGTAACGCACGGCCATCACTGGCACCGAAGCAGAACCAGCTTTCAACAGAAAACACAACAGACCTCCAGCCTGCTCTCCAGTGGGCTCTCGCTTGACCCTATGCGTGGTATGGGGTCAGTAGAATGAACGCTGCACGGCTTCTGTTTCGGAGCTGTATCTGCAATAACCGATTTGCAACAGTTAACTGTGTCACTGTGGTGCCAACTGCTTCTCAAATTACTGCTGCAAATGCAGCACGGTGCACCAGAGCCGTACGCCCAGCACGTTGGTCTTCCCTTCCGGTAGTGCCACGTGGCTGTCCGGAGTCCGGACTTCTTGTGACCTTACATGGTAGTGACCACCACTTCCAGCAATCGCGTGCAGTGGCTACATTCCTGACAAGTCTTTCTACAATATCGCAGAAGGAACATGGAGCTTTTTCTAGCCCTATTACCCGATCTCGTTCAAACTCAGGAAGGTGTTGATAACGACGACTTTGTCGTTTTATAGACATTCCTGACTAACACCAACGCACCACGTCCAGTCTCAAAGGTAATTACCAGTCTCGACCGTTACAGCGTGTGTTCAAAACCTGATTTGCATCCCCATGGTGGCGTTACTAGCGCCACTCTCACTTTCTTTTATGCCGCACAATTTCTTCTTGGTCTTGCAACTTTTTTCCGTCAGTGTACACAGCTTATGATTGCTCAGCGCACGTCATCACTACATCGTGATGCTAGAAATTGTGCTCGTGCTTACACTAGTAATGTCCGCGCTGTCGCAGGAATGAGAACAAAACAGCACACTCTTCAGTGCTTTGTCTGCATCGAGATGTCGCTTCCACCCATCAATGATCAATGATATTATAGCAACTATCCTGGTTAAAGTTGTTCTCTCTCATTTCTGCTGCTCCCTCAATAACAGAATCCCACTACGCAGAAGCGTGGGACATGACCCTACTTTCATTAAACATTATTTGGTTTTTACGTGTTGTATTTTCTCTTTGTTTCTGTGTTTATTTGTGAGATTGTGCTCAGCAATTGCTGATTTCTCAAGTTTTCTATTTTTAGTGTGCCTTAGGTGTTTTGCACAACTTTCAGTAGCCATCATAGATATGGAGGAGATGCTGGATCCAGTAAAGGCACTTACGGTCTAAGTGTCCTTAGAGATTGTAAGATTCCTTGAGAGTGAAGTTCTCTCATTCAAAAGATTGAAAAGGTCCAAAGAAGAGCGGCAAGATTCGTCACTGGTACATTTAGCCATCACGAGAGCGTTACAAATCTCATAGAAAGTTTGAAGTGGGATAGAATTGCAGATAGACAACGCGCTAAACGGAAGGGGCTGCACACTAAATTCCGAAATCCGATCTTCGCCGAGGATGTAGAGCATATATAATTACCACCAACTTTCAAATCGCGCAATGATCACCATTCAAAGATAAGGGAAATTAGAGCTCGTACTGAGGCGTTCAAACAGTCGTATTTCCCTCGTGCGATCCATGAGTGGAAAAAAGGGGGGGGGGGAGGGGGGGGGAATGACTTTGACGCGAATTGTGCTCTCTGCCACACACCGCTTGGTGGCTGGCGGAGTATATATGTAGATCCGTCGGTCTGTTGATACCGAAACCGACCTCTGTTTTTTTTCTGTCATCTAAGGGGTAGGTAAATATCTCACCTACATAATGATTTCTACAGTGGCAACTGCGAACATCATCCTGAAAATACTCAGATATTCATTGCCAAAATCAAGCAAATCGTAGTTTGCCCAAATAATGTTTCAGTTAGTCTGTATGTGGACATGTTGAACCTGCTGACAGACCACGTCCCTCCTGAAACTATATAATTGTCCTATCGTGTTTTGATTAGCACCTACTTCTTGTACAGCTACAACATTTTATTAAATGACTGACGTTATGGCCATGGGTTCTGCACTGTCTTCCACAGTGGCAAGTTTGTTTGTGAAGCATTTTCTTCAAAATGGCTCTAAGCACTATGGCACTTAACATCTGAGGTCATGTCCCCTGGACTCAGAACTACGTAAACCTAACTAACCTAAGGACATCACACACATCCATGCCCGAGGCAGGTTCCGAAACTGCGACCGTAGCAGCAGCGAGGTTCCGGACTGAAGCGCCCAGAACCGCTCGGACACCGCGGCCGGCGGAGCATTTTGAGTAGCGCACATTAAATTTGGCTTGGTTTCATTCATCTTTGCTATATCGATATTTAAAGGACACATTTATGGTCTGGACATATGGCGCTGAAGCTCTGGACCAGTTCATCGATCACATAAATAGTATGCATTCGAAGATACAGTTCACTGCCGAGACAGAGAGAGAAAAGGAAGCTGCAATTTTTAACTATTTTGATTGAACTGAAATTAGGTGGTAAACTCTGACACTCTACATACCGCATACCTATGCATAGTAGATTATATCTCAGCGAGCAGAATTCTTGCGGCTAAGTCAAGAAAGAAGCTTTTTTAAACATGTACATCAATAAAGACAGAGCTACTGCCACTTTTCACAAGAAACACTTGTATTCCAAGACTACTCATCTAAAGCGTGTCTTGCGAAAGGATGGTAATGGGGTTCGAGATGTAAAGCTACAACAAAGCGAAAATGTGAAAATTTTGAAGAATAGCGTAACGATACATCCGGCTTATTTTCTACGGTGTTACATTAGCAAAACAGGCAGCGTCCTAGAAAGCAGAAGCATGAGAGCAATTTTTCTGAACATGAATGAAACCTGGTGGTAGTCAAGGGAAGGCAGGATTCGGTTACGATTGTGGACGGGGCCGTAATCTGTTACTGTTGGTTGCCTTTTACAGTTACACAAAATTTATTTTAAACCAGTAATTCGAGACTCAACAATAAATAACAATACCACACGTTATTAATGAAGGAATAAACAACTGTGTAAATAACAGTGTTTTCAGTGAGTTACAATTTAGCATATCACCATTAAATACAGATACATCTGATAACGTTTTAAAAGCAAGCCACAGTGATCTGGGCAGAAGGCTACACGCCAGCAATGGCAATAAATTAACAATTGTTTAAACCTTGCTGCAACTTAAGAATTACAGGTATTGGAATGTTAAAGGCAGATCGTTACAAACACAGCAGAAGGTATCAGGTGCCAGGAATGGCAGTAAATAAGGTTTTAAGGCTTACTGCTAAAATACAAGTACCTAATTAGAATTTTAAGACAGATGACGACATCACGGCTGAAGGCCTTACGCGCCAGGATAGGTAATCATATAAAAAAATTAGAAACCTGCTGTAAAACAGCAAATACAATAGCAAAGGTTAATTAAAAAATAAACAACTGATCACCAAACTGGTGACCTCGGGCATGGATGTGTGTAATGTTCTTAGGTTAGTTAGATTTAAGTAGATATAAGTTCTCTGGGACTGAGGACCTCAGATGTTAAGTCCTATAGTGCTCAGAGCCCATCAAACTGGTGAAATAAGATGATAGTAAACTTTGTAACACAATCCTTAACATCCACTGAACACTACACTGCTAAACACATTCCAGAAGGCGACCAGAACTATTAAGTAGACATATATAACCTTTAATGTAGGCATTAAAAGATACTGTAATAAGCAATACAATAATAAAACACAAGGAACAGTACATAAGCCCTTTAATGGGTACTGAGGCAGATTATGCCCGCAGAATGTGTGGACTGAAGGAGCGTTATACTAAACTACTGGCCATCAGACCTCCTTTTAGAACACAAATGTCTTTCAAGAACCAAGGAGCCACTGTCGGTGCTCCAGGACCGACCTCTGAGAAGGTCCGGCAACAAACACTTTCGCGAGCGATGAGATAGACAGCAAAGAGTTGCATTCACTTTACAAAAAAATGGTCAAATGGCTCTGAGCACTATGGGACTTAACATCTATGGTCATCAGTCCCCTCGAACTTAGAACTACTTAAACCTAAAGACATCACACAACACCCAGTCATCACGAGGCAGAGAAAATCCCTGGCCCCGCCGGGAAGCGATCCCGGGAACCCGGGCGCGGGTAGCGAGAACGCTACCGCACGACCACGAGCTGCGGACTCACTTTACAAGATGGTAGCTCAGACTAGTGGCAGTCTAACGAATGACTAATAATAATCTTGCTGAAGCTACCTGACGTCCGATAAACAAAATGCAACGATGGAACAATACGCCAAAGCCGGAACCGGCGGTCTGCACTACGTCCCCAGAATACTGTGCTTAGAGTGCCCGGAACGAGAAAGGACTCATTACCACCAGAGAAGAAGAATTACCAACCGGCTTACAATTAGAAAGCTATCAAAACTACACGCCTTACCGGACAGCAGCGGCAAGGCGAGGAAACGTACACTACCATTACATACACTACCCCCAGGGCAGGTAACTGGGACGTTAGCGGCGACCAGGCAACAAAAATTACCGCTGGTTGAACTTAACAAATTGTAACAAGTTGAACGCAGTAAGTAGTAATAAGAAGCCGAGGAAAGCTAATCAGATCCGCTTTCCCCAAGCACTCTACTCGCTGCTCTTCGCCTCGGCGACACTACGATCAGCAACACGAAGTCAATGGAGAATCGCGAGATATCACAATGGTGAAGGTTTCTCTACTTGGATTGAAATGCACTCATATTAAAGTTTGATGGATCTGGTTTACGACGAGATCTTGCACCCTCGTGACCACAGCCCTTCCGTCCGGCAGTCCGTGCGTGCCACCAGCGGTCCTGACGTGTTGTGGCACTGCACGGACCTGGCTCCTCCGAAGTCCCCAACCGAACTCCCGCACTCACGAGGCCCGTAAAAAAAAAAAAAAAACGACAGCGTCCCAAAGAGAGAGCAACAGTTACTACATTCGATAACCGCCGCTGCTGCCACTAGCGGACAGCCAACGGTTGCGAAACCGAGAAGCAGACAAACAACAACAACCATGCCAACCAAACGATACCGTCTGGCCTCCAACAGAGGGCGGAAACCTACAAAGCACCAACGCGAGGCGCAGTACGACTCAATGAACTGCACAACAGAACTGAAGAATCCCTTTTTTAGAACCCCGCACCTGCCTCCCTTTGCGACTCATAAGTTGTCATATTGGCTAAAGGTGTGTACAACCTTCATCTGTAATCGTTGAATAAACTTGCTGTCCTGCGCCGTCACGCTCGGGCTCGGCGACGCTTCAAACGGCAAGGTGTCGACACATCCAAAAAAAAAAAAAAGGTCACAGCTCAGAAGTTCACGTGACGTGGAAAGTAGGTCAACGACGTCGCATTGGCACTAAATTTCACCATAATTCTGCTCAACGACACCGTGGACGTGTCACACGATGAGAAGGTTGTCACATCCCCCCTTACCAACATTTGACACCTGCTTCTGACGCTACTGCGATGAAAGTCAGATCCACGACGCCCAGTAAAACTGCTCCTTTCCCTGGGGCGTTGATTTCTATCAATTTCGCGTTCTGAAACGACAGTACACAGTGTGATGAACAGCAGGAAGATGTTTTTGACAACCTCTGACACCGCTAACACGCTCAGACATTTCAAACCTTCTCTGAGAACATAGTGAGGCTGCACCCCCATTAAACGCACCCTTTTGGTGTGCAGTGCGACAGCAGGTTATACTCTGGTGTACAGAAGAAAACTGCTAGCGACCGTCAAAAACCATTCGATGAAATTTGAACGCAATCCGAAACAGCAAACGGCGCTTATGCGTCTCCGACCCTCCCATTTTGCGTCCACCTGTGGCGTACTAATGGATGGGTGCGGCACTGGGCGGGGTGCTCAAGGGTTGTCTAACTGCAGGCGCCTTGCGCTACTTTACAGGTCTTCTCCGTACATGTACATTTTAAAACTTCTCAATAAAGTTGGGTGGGAGCCACCGTGGGCTTTGCCTAACTGGGGACTGTTAGAGGGATCCTCCGCCGTTTGATTCACTCATGTTCAATGGCGCACCCCTCCAAGATCACGCCACAGGAGTCCGCAAAACAATAGAGCTGGAAAAGGATAAGCACCCCTTGCTGCTTTGGATCACATTCATATTTTTCCAAATGGTGTTTAACAGTCTCTGGTGGTTCCAACCTGAGCATGAGAGCAAAAGTTACGTTCGCGCGGCGCTCCGCCCACATTTAATGGGGTGCAACCCTACAATGCTATTCGAGAAGGTGTGAAACGTCTGAGGATGTCAGCAGTGTCAGAAGTTGTCAAGAACGTTATCCTGCTGCTCATCGCACTGTAAAACGTCGTTTCAGAACGTGAAATGTGTGGTAATCAACGTCACAAGGAAAGCGGTCGTTTCAATGACGCACTTTACGTCAGTGTGAGGCTTTTTCGTGCCGATTTTGAGTGGCAGCAAGTGTGGATAGTTTTCCTTTGCAGATTTAAGGAGACAGCGTGATTTCAACGTTGGACGCCGCTGTTATGACTTCCATCGCAGAGACGTCAATAGAAGGGATCAAACGTGGGTAAGAAGATTATGACGACATCCCCATCGTGTTACACGTCCGAAGTGGCGTTGAGCAGAATTATGATGAAACTGGGCGCCAATGTGATATCACTAACGTACCTTCGTCGTCATGTGAACTTTTGAGCTGTGGCCTGTTTTTCGCATTTATCGACATCTTGTTGTTTGAAACGTCGTCGAGCTCGAGGTTGACATCTGAGGGCGAAAAGCTGTTTTACCATTAAAAAGAAGATTGTGCACACTTTTGATCCAAATTCAAAATTGTGCGTCGCTAACGGGGACAACTACGGAGTTTTGAAAAACTGCTCCTTTAATTCCGTCGCGCAGTGTAATTTCACCAACCAACATAGAATAATGTCTGGTGGAGCTGAAACCTTGTCCCACGCTTCTACACACTGGGATTCTATAATTAATTATATAGGAGAAACCGGAATATGGTTGAACAACTTCGAACAATATATTGACTATAATCTGAGTGGTACTTGGAAGGGAGCTATCGACGCTGAGAGGACACAGAAAAACGTGCGATGAACTGTTTACGTTATTTACGCTCGCACCACAATGCTGACATGGGCACCATCTATGGCAGCGTTATGCAGTTACGACGTACGCTGACCAATCACAAGCCGTGTATCGGCTAGAAGTGGTCACTACAACAGCAGCCACGACAGTCATTTGTCCCCGACGAATGCAACTGAGCATCTCGTAGAAAGCTCCAGATTTTAGCTATATTTGATGCGAAGAGTAAACCGAGAATTTTATGTTCAATGGTGTGGGTTGTTTGTGTGGGAATAGTTATTTGGAGAAAAATTTGCGATTACATTCCATAAAAACCATGTGTAGTAGAAAGTTGGACACCACTAACAATTTTTTTGTCTTACAACTGACGTACCTCACTTTGAAGTGGTTGTTCTCTTTTTTCTAAATAAATTTTTGTCTTTTCTGAAAACTGTGTAATTAGAAAATTAACCCTATTCCAAATTATATTTACTGTAAGAATTCGAGAATGTTAGAAAATCTAGTTACATTATCTCGTAGCCGTCTTCTTTTTTCCTTATATATAGAATAATATGTTATTTACTCTTACTCTCCTGGCTCCACAAGAAGCGTTCTGTCCTTGGCTTTACTTCTCTTGCTCCAACTATCTGAAAAGCCTTGGCCCCCTGATCTCTCCATCTTATTTATTAGTTACCTAAATATTTTAGTTAGAAAATGTGAGTTTCAAGAAATTTCTTGGCAACTTTTTTTTTTTTTTTTTAAGTGCATGCGCAAAATTCCACTACATGAAACAGAATCTGTATATAGACCGTTTAAACACCATATAGGCCACAGTGAAACAAAATACTTTATTCTCTAATGCGTAAATACAGGATGAGTTACCAACTATTGCCACCTATAATAACTCCGAAAGTATGATAGGAGCTGAAAAGTTTGTGGGACAAATGTTGCATGAGACAACGGGGGCCATAGTATGACGTTGGTTTTTTTGTTGCTAGGTGGGGCCACGTCAGAGATACGAAGGTCAACTTTGTTTTTTTAAATGGGATGCTACGAATCCAATGATGTGTAACAGCAAAGTCTTTGAAGGTCAACGAAGGTCGAAAAGGTGACATGAACGTCCATTTACAGAAGGTGTTAGAACTGATGGCCGTTTGTATCAAAGCAGTGCTGCAATCTTCTTATCTTGGATTGAGTGGTATTCCTTATCACTTCGGCACTTATCGATGCGGCGTATCCATCTAACATACCATTGACGTGTAAACACCATTCGAATGTTTCGCAATACAACACCAATAGGAACGGTAAGTCTAGTACCTTCCGCCGCGTAAGTCGAACACGCGCCAGAACAAATGGACGTGGTCAGCCCATAGAGGGCTCCGCCTCCGCGGCAGCTATTCCGCGCAGCGGCTCTCGCACAGCGAGGGCACCACCGCTACGCCACGTGCAGGCAGCGGCCAATAGCCGCTCCCTCCGGTTTCGTACATAGGGACCCATTCTGCACGAGTCCAGCATCTCCGGCGGTAATTCGGTTGACCGCCCTTCGATTGTGCTATTCAGGTACCAATCGAAGCGATAGGTGTTGCAGGTTCCAGCCAGCCAGCCCGTCGGCGTGCAGCAGTCCAGCCAGCAGTGGTCCCCGCCAGCAGCCAGCAGCGGTCCCCACCAGCAGCCAGCAGCAGTCCCCGTCAGCAGCCAGGAGCGGTCCCTGCCAGCACCGGTCCCCGCCAGCAGCCAGCAGTGGTCCTAGCTGCCCCCACCACCAGCAGCGGCACCACCACCACCGCCACCACCAGCAGCAGCAGCAGCAGTGGCAGCGGAGGCATCCCCACCATCCAGCCAGGCGGGTCGCTCCCCCCCCCCCACCAGCGGCAGCAGAGTGGGGCTTCAGCCCCGGCCTCCTTCGTCCTTCGTCATTCTCCGACCCTTTCTACTCTGTGTCTCTCGTCGCCCTGCCTGTCTCTCATTTGCTTCTTTGCCTTGTCCTGTGTTTTTTCCCCCTTCTCATAATGTCAACCCCCACCACCTCTTCTACAGCCACCATCACTGCCATCATATACACCTCCCCCTCCGCCGCTGCCACCACTATCACGTGGTGTGCCACATCACTCCACCCTCAGTCCATCCCCCCCCTCCTCACTCTCCCGTCTCCCTCCCTATTTGTTGCCCCATCACCGGCTCCTCCCTCCTGCACCTCCTCTGATCCCTTCCCTCCACTCCCTCCCTCTGCTCCTTCCATTTCTGCGGCCCCCGCTCGGGTAGTCGCCCGGAGGGCTACGGCCCACGCTCCACTCTCCCGTTCGCCTTCATCGTCATCGTCTTCACCCCAACCCCAACTCCCACGTCGCTCGCCAACCCTCACCGCCGTGATCACTCGGCTTAGTCCGAGGATCACGGAGGAGGAGGTGTTGGCGGAGCTTCAGGCACATCACCATCTGGAGGTGCATGCGGTTCGTCGCATACACAATGCTGCCGGCCCCACCCGCCTTATGCGGGTCTTTTCCAAGCACGCCCCCTCCATAGACCTTCTCCTGAAGGAGGGTGCCCTCCTTTTTAACCAACGCTATAAAGTTGACCCGTCCCATTCCCCTCCTCAATCCCTCTGCTGCCAAAGGTGCTTGTGGTATAATGCACACCCGACATCTGAGTGCCACAAGGCCCCCACCTGCCGCATGGTAGGCAAGCCCACTTTTTACGGCAGTGCCCCAATCTCCAGTCCCCCCCCCCTCCAGTAATACCTGTAACCTCCCTCATCCTACATACTCCCAGAAATGTAAGGCCCGACCCCCTCCTACCACTCCTGAACTCACCATTCCTGTCCGCCCTCTGGACGCCCCACCCCTCCCGGCAATTCCCTTCACCCGCCCCCTACCGCTGAGGACATAATCAGATTCCTCACCATCGTCCTTCAGAATGTTCATCCTTTCCAGTGCCCACACACCCTTCAACAGATATCCCTCGCCGCCAAATCCGTTTTCCAACTAAAATGTACGCCACCTACTCCAACAACCAGGCCCATTTCACCTTCTCCTGTCTTGCCACCCTCGTTTAACTCCCTGCCATGGCGCTAGAGCACTGTATCCTTTTCAACAACATCCGCTCCCTTCCTGCCAACAAGAACTTCTTCCTGCACATCCTTGCCACCCACCGCAAGGATGCCTTCCTCCTCAATGAAACCTTCCTCCAACCCCATCACACCGTCCACACTTCGCCCTACCTCCTCCACCACTCCGATAATCCCCTCCCGATTGCGCGTGGCGGAGTTGTCATTGGTCACCACCGCCAGATCCCCGTTCGGCTCCAACCTCTCCTTCCCGACCCCACCGAACACCTGATCCTTAGTCTCTTCTTCCCCGGCCTTACCGTTACCTGCGCCATCATCTATGTCCGCCCAAACGCCCCTATTCCCTTCGACTTCCACTCCCTCATTGACCGTACCTTCTCCTCCTACGTGATCGCCGCCGACCTCAACATCCTCTTCACCGTTTCAGACGGTCGTCACCCCGCCCCGACCCTCGCAATGACCCTCCCCTAAGTACGTCCATGACTATTCCCATGCCAACTGGAATGCCTACCGGGATACCCTTTCCACCCAGGTCGATAGCCACCCCTTCACCTACCACCACCCTGACGATGTATCACATGCCACCTCCTTTCTCCAGCAGACCTTGTCTGAGGCCGTGGAGGCCCACGTCCCTACTGTCGCCGTCCACCCCCACCATCCTACCTTTCCCACACAGGCCGTCCTCCTCCTCTGTGAATCCCGCCGTCTCTACCATGCCTTCCTCTGCACGCGTGACCCAGACACACTACGACGCTACCGGCAACTCCAGCAACACATTCGTAATTTGCTCGTGGCTAAGAAACGCCGGGACTGGCGACAGACATGTACCCGTTTAAATGTTATCCTACCTATCAACTCGTCCAAGTTGTGGTCAGTCTTCCATCGCCTTACCTGAACTAAACCCTCCCCCTGCTATCCTCTTCTCCATGATGATCACCCCTTCCCTGACTCCCTTAGTAAGGCCAACCACTTTGCCTCCTACCTCTCCAATGTTTTCTCCATCCCCAATGATCCCCAGTTCGATTACTCCCTCTTCCCGGATGTCCGCGATCGAACTGACACCTCTGTCCCTCCCCTCACATCTGGTTTACAGTACTTGGACAACATTGCACACACGGAAATCAATGCCCCTATCACTACACAGGATTTCATTGCTACACTCAGCACAAAACGCAACACCACTCCTGGTCACGATCGTGTCACCTACCGTCACCTTTGTGAAGCTCCTGTCTCTTTCCTCTCCACTCTCTCCTGGCTCTACAATGTAGTCCTGTCCACCGGTTACTACCCTGACCTGTGGAAAACCTCCCGTATCCTGATGTTCCTTAAGCCTGGCAAACCGCTGTCTGCCGTCTCTTCCTACCATCCCATCAGCCTTACCTCAGTCTTCAGCAAGGTCCTGGAATGTATCCTCACCCGCCGCATCCACCAGCATCTCCGCCAGCACCGCCTCCTTCCCGTTACCCAGTTTGGCTTTCGGCCGTCCTTCTCTTCCGACGATCTTCTCCTTCACCTCACTCATCTCCTTTCCGACAAGCTTAATTCCAGTCGCTCTGCAATCTTCCTCTCCCTGGACCCCGAACGAGCTTATGACCACGTATGGCATTCTGGTCTCCCCTTCAGGCTCCAATCCTTCACCCTTCCCATTAACTACGTCCGTCTGATCGGCCCCTTTCTCTCCCACCGTCCTTCCTACGTCACCATCCATACCACTGACTCCTACACCTTTTTCCCCTCCGCTGGTGTGCCCCAAGGCTCCGTCCTCTCCCCCCTTCTGTACCTTTTGTACACGGCGGACATGCCGCCGCCGTCACCCCCGTCCACCATCTCCAGTTTGCCGATGACACCGCCTTCCTAGCCCTTGCCCCCACACTGCAGCACTCCCAACACCTTCTCCAATCCCATCTTGACCAGTTCACCGCTTGGTGCAACCAGTGGTTGCTCAAGGTCAATCCCTCCAAAACCCAGGCGATCATTGTAGGCGAAACCACCCCTTCCTTCCACCTCCTTGATTTCTATCTCACTGTCTATGGCCGTCCTATCGCCCTCACTCCCACCCTTAAGTACCTTGGCGTCACCCTCGACCGTCGCCTCTCCTGGACTCCCCATCTCCGGACAATTCAAACCAAGGCATGCTCCAGACTCCGTCTCCTCAAGCTCCTTTCCAGCCGTACGTGGGGTCTGGACCCCTCCACCATCCTCCACACCTATAAATCCCTCATCCGCCCTATCCTTTGTTATGCCCATCCGACCTGGATCTCTGCCCCCCCCCCTACCTTTTATAAATCCCTACACTTGAACGCCGTGGTCTCCGCCTCGCCTATCGCATCCATCTCCCCTCCCCCATGCGGATCCTGTATGATCTCATCCCCTTCCCCCACCTCCTCCTTTACCTTGAAAGGATACGGATCCTGTACACCTCACGCAAACTCGACCCTCCTTACCCTCTCCCAAGGTGGCTTCCGCCAGCTCCCCCTCCCTGATGTCCTCCTCCCCTCCATCTACCCCTCCTATCAACTTTGATCCTCCCCCCCACTTCCTGTGTCCTTTCCTTTAGGCACCATCCCTCACCTCTCTTCCCTTCCCTTCTCTTTCCTTTTCACCCGTCCCCTCCATCCTCTTCCCCTGGGCTTCCCCTCCCCCTTCCTCCCTCCCCCTATCTCCCCTGCCCATGGCATCTCTGCTCTCCCCTCTCCCATTCCCCTTCCTCCTCCTCCTCTCTTGGCAGGTGCCCGGACTCGCACACACTTGGTGAACATTCGCGCGCCGGAGATCATCGCCATCAGTGTCTCGTGTGTGTGCCTTCGTTTGTGTTTAGTGTTTGTTCGCCGTCACGCCACCACCGTTCACGTGTGCCGTCGCCATCATCCATGTTATGTGCGCCGTGTCAACTCGTGTTAGTGATGTTTCTCGTCCAGCGTGGACGGCTCCGTGTTTTTTTTTGTATTTTTAGTGTATACATTTTTTGCCCGCCGTTTTGATTGTATTCTCTGTGCCACCTCTATGTAATAATTATTGTCAAACTCAAGGCTGAAGAGCGGCTTACTGTGCTGCTGACAGCCCGCCTTTGTATAAGGTGTTTAAAATCACAATAAAGAAAAAAAACCCTAGTCCAGCCAGTCTGGTACTCGCTCTGGATTTCATTTCTATCTCGGCGGTACTGCGTTCTGGTCGTTGCTCGTTGTTGACATTTGCCTGGCTCTGGTTCCGAGTGGATTTACTGTTGGTGTTTGGTGTTGTGGTTTCCACAAGCTTCCGTTGTTTATCTCTTCCTTGTTGTGTCGCTCATAGTCGGTCGTGATCGGTCGTCGTCGGGTGTCGTTGGTCTGTCGTCCGACTCGTCCTGTGTTTACCCGGTGGTGCGTGCTCCACCGCCGGCGGCTTCCCCGCCTGGCGGCTCCGATCCGCAGCCCAAGGCGTTCCCACAGTTGGTTTTGGTAACTACAGTAAGACTAGTGTCGTCGGATCAAGTGAATGTGAATGATCTATTCCTTCAAAGAACAATTCGATATGCTTCTCATTTACGGAGAATGCCAACGAAATTCAGTGAGAGCTTGAGACTAATACGCTGAAAGATATCCTCAACGTACTCACCCTACACGTCGTACATTTAAATACGTGCGTGATAAATTGAGAACAACTGGATCTTTAACGCATCGGAAACATATCCGGCATAGGAAAGTTACTAACAAGGCAGCGTAAATAGGTACTCTTGTCACTGTGGTTCGAGATCCTTGCGTTAGTTCGCGTCAAATCGCAAGGCAATCTGGCATGATCCAGAGTAGTATTGTTCGTGTTCTGCATCACCATAAATATCATCCTTACCATACCAGTCCCCACCAAGAATTAAATGGTACGTATACGTCGCACTGAATTCTGCCGATGGGCTCAACTTCAGATTCAGAGGGATAACACGTTTATTAATTTGATTTTATTTACTGACGATGCTACATTCACAAACCATGGAAATGTTAACTTGCATAACATGCATTATTTAGCAACTGAAAATCCATGTTGGCTGCGGCAAGTTGCACACCAAAATCCGTGGTCGGTGAATGTATGGAGTGGGATTCTGGAGAACAGAATTACAGGCCCCTACTCCATCGAAGGAAATCTTAATAGTAGGAAGTAGACCAAATTCCTGCAAGAAACGTTAGGTCTGTTACTGGAATAAATACCTTTAGGAACAAGAAACAGAATGTGGTATCAACACGATGGGTGTCCGGCATATTTTTCGCTGATGGCTAGAATTGACTTGCAGAGACAATTTCCAAATCGTTGGATTGGACGGGTAGGAGACGTGTCGTGGCCATTTCGTTCGTGAGACTTGACGCCTCTGGATTTCTTCTTGTGGTGATTCGTAAAAGACGTTGTTTATAAAGACGTTCCAACTACGCCTGAAGATATGCGAGAGAGAATTGTCAGAGCATGTGCTTCGATAAGTGCCGAAGCGATAAGGAACACCACTCGGTCAATGATAAGAAGATTGCACCACTGCACTGATACCAATGGTCATCACATTGACCACCTGTAAATGGAAGTTCATGTCACCTTTGTGACCTTCGTTGACCTTCAAAGACCTTGCTGTTACACATCATTGAATTCGTCTCGAAAGCTGCCATTAGAAAATAAGTTCCAAACTATAGCATCCCATTTAAGAAAACAAAGTTTACCTTCGTATCTCTGAAGAGACCCCTCCTAGCAACAAAAAACCAACGTCATATTATGGCCTCCGCTGTCACATGCGACTTTTGTCCGACAAACTTTTCAGCCCCTATCATACTTTCGGAGTTATTCTTGGTGGCAATAGTTAGTGACTCACCCTGTATATTAACTATCATACCCGTCTTTTATTTTGCTGTTTGAGTTACAATATCTTTGTATTCAAGCAATACGTAAAATGTTTATTATGCTCTTCTATAAATAGGTGATGTGGATGATGTCAGAGTCAGTCATCACCGAGTTTCGGTCGCGCGAATTGCGGTTTCAGTACTATATACGCTCATTTTCGTAATGTCAGTTCGTCTTTAGCCTTGGTTACGCAAAGTTCCACATCGCTCTGTGGTTTGTCTAGCAATGTTTACATTCTCCGTTCTGGTTTATCATACAGTAAAATGTAACACGTATGCAATAAGATACATAAAGTCAGCCTCCTGCAAAATTATTAACAACCTCTTCTCAAATTACGTTAGACTCATGATAGGCTGTATAGTTTACTGATCTCTTACCAGTATGAAGTTTAACATGTAACAGTTGGTCATCATTTATTTGGATTGTGAAAGCAAATAAGCATAAAATGAAAATCTCTTTCGATGGTGTTGTGTAACGTTATTTGAAAACCACTCAAAACTCCCAGTAATGATCACCTTGATTTTGGATGAAGTGAAAGACTTCGAGAGATACCACTCAGATAAACCGCTGAACTCACTCTTACTGGAAAACTTTCTGAAACTAAATCCGTCGATCTCCTTGTCTCGTCGCCAACATTCAGCAGGAATATCACAATAAGCGATCTAGCTGGAACAATACCTCCGACGTCAGACGTTCAAGACAGGTAGCCTTGACCACAAGGACGGATGCCACATAAATGACAAATCATTCGAGTTCCTGAACGTAAAAGCAGCTCTGTAAATTGCTGTTTTCATCTTCCAAATGGATGAATGGAATGTTTAGCTGGTAGTCGAACGTTATCTTTTACTTCATCAATTAGTTAACATGACATGTGTAAGTCTGATGTAGATTTTATAAGTTCAGCTGTAACCCTTTTCATACATTTCAAGACTGGCTATTTTAAATGGACATTTTTGTCATTCATATTGTCTACAGCTGGTGAAACACTCTTAAAAGTCCCATGAAATTCCACTTTCGTACTTTTCACTTCCCGATTATCTCAAGACTACAAGCTGAAAACTATCATCCAAGTTGCCCGACCGTTTAGCTGCGCGGTCTAACGCGCTGTTTCCCCGGCGGGTAAGCATGCTGGTCCCCAGGCACGAATCCGCCCAAAGGATTAGTGTCGAGGTCCGGCGTGCCGGCCAGCCGTTTTTAAGGCGGTTTTCCATTTACCTCGGCGAATGAGAGCTGATTCCTCTTATTCCGCCTCAGTTACTATGTGCCGGCGATTGCTGTGCAAACACTGTCTCCATGTACGCGTACACCATAATTACTCTACCACGCAAACATTTGGGTTTACACTCGTCTGTCGTCTGGTATGAGACGTTCCCGGGAGAGGGGGAGGGGGCAGAGGGGGGGGGGGGGGCTCCACTGGGAGCCGAACCGCAGAATAACCCGAGTTCGATGCGGGGCAGCGATGGGGTGGGTGGCGTGTTGTGGGGTTGTGAACTACTGAGGGCTACTGCGGGACGAAGCCTCTCCGTCGTTTCTAGGTCCCCGGTTCAATACACGATACGCTACCATCTAGGTTAAAGTACATGTTAGTTGATATGCTAGAAAATTAGTAGCTCGTAAAATGCACATCTAACTTCTTGCGACATTTCACCGAATCATCCTTGATAGAATGACTGACAGAAAACGTGAAGTACCCAGAAGACATGGTCGATGTCAACGCAACTATGTACACGTACACACAATCGGCGGAGATGTAAATGATTAGAACTGCAGTTCACTGTGACAGGCAGAAAGGCCACAAGAATACATTAGTGTTTCCCATGATTAATTTATTACCTGGCCTGGTGTGGTATATAAGATTCGCAAATAGCGTCAGATATTGAGAGATCGCTGTGAAACACACGGAGATGCCGATTACTGGTGTCAGACAGCGTTATCAGCACCTAACAGAGTTTGAATGGGACCTCATTGTGGATACATCAAACTGGAACCAGTCACTTTTTTTTGTTAATTCCATGAACCGATTTTCAAACCTTTTCAGGATCATCTTCACATGGTTTTCCAGAAGTTACACGGCTGTTTCCAGCATGAAGCTGGGTGCTCGCTTGCGACAGTATGGGCGGCATTTGTTGTTAGTATCCATCTATCTGGTTGCATTGTGATGGCCAGTTAGTACTGAATGTGCTATACAACTGAACAAACAACAATTGTACGGCACATGTTGGATGCTGGCAAAGTTTCGTTATCACAGTGTACATGCATACATATTCTGTAAAAGTGAGTGATATGGTACCAGCTGGCCACACAATGGAAGCAGACAGATGAGTACTAGCAACAATGGCCGCCCATACTGTAGTAAGCCAGAACCCAGAGTTATGCTCAAAATAGCCGTGCAACTTCTGGAAAAACATCTGAAGGCGAGCTTGAAAAGATTTGAAAACCGGTTCATGGAATGAACAAAAAACCACCTCAAGAAAAGTGACTGGTTGTAGTTTTATGTATTTTTATAGAGTAAACAGATACGGGTTCTAAGACATGCGTGATGGGAAACCTCAATCCTCATTGTGAGTCTGTTCGAATCGATCTATACCCAGATTTGAGGGGCGTTCTCATGTGACAGTGGCCCGATGTCGCTCAGCATGGGAGCGTGAGGACCAGCGTCGACAACATACCGTATGACCACTACAAGGAGGTTTGCCGCTTAGCACACAAAGCACATCGTAACCGCTTGTCATCTGTACCTGCCATCCGAGAACGAGTAATGGACTCTCTCCAACAGTCTGTGTCATCCCACAGCATTTGTTGCAGACTAGCAGGAACTGGCCAACCTAAATACCGTCTCATGTCCCCGTGACTGAGACTGCTGTTGAATGGCGTCACTGCGTATTCAGCGAAGTCCCATTCTTTCAATTGTTAGGAGAGGCACAGCGGTGTTACTCCTTGTGCCACAGCGTAGGCTTTCTAGTCAAAGCTGGTAGTTACGGCTCACAGGTAAGTAACGGACATTCTGCGTTTCCTGTGTTCCCTCTCATGCGGCAGTATCGTGGTGTCATTTTTCGACAGGACAACGCTCATTGACATACGTCGTGTTTCTCTACGAACAGTCTGCGTGACCCTGAAAAACTCCAGTGGACAGCAAATGCCCAAATATGTCAGCGATAGAACATTTTGGGACCATATCTGACGTTAACTCAGTAACAGCGTCATTGTACAAGATATCGAGAACCAGTTGCGACAGTCTGGGGCCAGTTTGCATGAGGAGAAGAGAAGACGGCATTGTCAAACTATTCCCAAGAGAATCACTGCATGCATCCAGGTCAGAGGGAGAGCACCATTCCTTGTCTATTAGATTGTATTTTGTTATCACTGAAGTAACATCACATACCCTCTCAGCCTGTGAAGTGTCATTTTGTATTCTCTTTCCCTTCTGCGTGCTTCATTTTCTTTTTCAGGCCGTGTATTTGTTCATTCTTCGTTGTAGATTTCTCTGAAAACCGAGGAGTGAGATCGAGCACTCCGGCTTCTTCAACAGGTAGACATTTTAAAACATGTCGCACCTAGAACATGGTGCATCACTATGGTGCAGCCCAGGTGGTGTGAGTCTATAGTCGCAGCTTATGAACAACGTCCCATATGAAACAGCGTATCGTTGCCGACTTGTAAAGGTCCTTCACTCTTTTCGTAGAATCTGTAATTTCGTCTTTTCCTACAAAAATATTATTTTCAGTTTCGTTTGAATTTTACATTTGCATTAATTGCAACTGAAGCAAAGGTGGATCACAGAGCCAAGCAGCGTCGACATAGTACAACATCAAACTTTATAAGATTTGCTAAAGATGTGTTAGATTTACTGTCACCAATCTAACTACGGCACCGCATCAGCCAGATTGAAATCAGTTTGTTGCTCTCCGAACAGGGCAGAAAATGACTGATCACCGTTTAGCGACTTTGGTAGGTCAATGAAAGCGATCTGAAACGTATGTGATTATGCCTATGGAAAACTGGTTTCACTTCTCAGATATTCGGCTTGATATTCCCTAAGCCGCAGATACTTTCCGTTTATGAGAAATCGCAAATACTTTCGCTATGATACACCGCAGAACGGTGTTTCATGACAGTACCGGACCACACCGAGGAAGGACTCCCTAAATTACTTGCCAGTTTTCATTAAATGAAATTAATATTTCACTAAGAAATGATAGTACTGATCCATTTAAATTCATAATTATTATTTCAGTATTACCGTACATGTAATCAGAATGTACTTGCATATTCAGTCTTGTTAAACAAAGATCCTATATGTAATAATACCTATTCGTATTCTTATCTTGTCCGTGAGCCAGGTATCGGTATAATTTTAACGTCACTTTCCATCTCACTTCTTGATTATTTTAATCAAAGAGTCGCTATAGAGCGTATACGTAGATTGGAAATATCAAAATTAGTTGTTTCAACTGGAGTTTTTCTAGTAGTTACAGTGGCTGGTTTGTTCGCTTAACTTTGAATATTCTTCTCTTAACTAAGTGGATTGTTATTTATGGATTCTTCCATCGCTTCTTGGTAGAACAATTCCATAATGAGGGTTGAAAAACACATAGGCGTTTGTTTGTTTTACTGATTTTTATTTGTATGAACTAGCTTTCGGCTTATTAAGGCATCTTCAGATAACTACTGGCTATTGTTTACAAGGAGCTTGGTTCTTAAGACCAAACATTCTGGACTAAGATATAACGCACTTACATGCGATCTTTAGTTGTGGTATTGTCTTTGCAATTTTCAAACGGGTTTTTGACTTTTTGTTCAGTAAAACTGTTCTTTAACATAAAAATCACATTTTATGGTTTACCAGTACCATCTATCACAACAATCAGAATTATTTACAATATACATTATTACAAATTTACAGTTTTTTGCTATTTGTTGTGAACAGTTGCACTGTTGTACAACCAACAATTAATGTCCAGTGCAACTGTTCACATTAACTACCAAAAATTTGTAAATTTGTAATAATGTGTATCGTAAATAATTCTAATTATTGTCATACATGGTACTGACAAACCATAAATTGTGATTTTTTTATGTTAAAGAACAGTTTTACAGAACAAAAAGTCAAAAGACCCGTTTGACAATTGCAAAGATAATACCACAACTAAAGATCGTATGTAAGTGCGTTGTATCTTAGTCCAGAATATTTGGTTCGTAAGAACACAAGCTCCTTGTAAACAATAGCCAGTAGTAGATGGCCTAATAAGCCGAAAACTAGTTCATACAAATAAAAATCAGTAGAACAAAAAACCGCCTAAGTGTTATTCAACCCTCAATAAGTGGATTGTCTTTAGTTTATGTATGTACTTTGCTTCAGTTTTGTGCTTCTATTGAAGTCGTTGCGAAAATTGGAGACAGACATTCTGACTAAACAATGCTGCAGCGACGCGTCGTGCACTAAATATCTGTGACACTCCCAGCTATCCGCTGGGTCAATCTTGGACAACTGGCGGCATTGAACACAATAATTAGCCGGCCGCTGTGACCGAGCGGTTCTAGGAGCTTCAGTCTGGAACCGCGCTGCTGCAACGGTCACAGGTTCGAATCCTGCCTCGGGCATGGATATGTGTGATGTCCTTAGGTTAGTTAGGTTTAAGTAGATCTAAGTCTAGGGGATTGATGACTTCAGATGTTAAGTCCCATGGTGTTCAGAGCCATTTGAACCATTTTTAAACACAATAATTGTTAGCATTTACTGTCCACCGACAAGTGCATTGCTCTGAAAAGGGAAGAGTCTAACGACCTAAGGAAAATAAACACTTGCAGAAATGGGCTATATTAACCACGAACACCTTGACTGAATGTTTCGAACTGATCCTCCAATAATTACGTGCTTATAGGATACGTTGATTAAGTATTCATCCTTATGCAAGTTTATTTCAGTATAGAAAAAGAGCCGTTTTTACTGATTTATAATAGCGTGAGCACTTTGATATCAAATGTGCTTCACGTTAGTGCAACTTTCAAGTGGAGGTTGTAATGGTACTTGAATTACGTAACCATTACGGTATCTCATCTCAACCTCTCGATACCAGCAATATTCTACTGTGTTCCTGTAAAGTAATTAACATATTTCTGAGACAACATTCAGATTTGATTTCATTAATGTAGAGGTACTTTGATACATCGATATGTTTATATTGCAATGATATTATTCTTACGTGAATTCTTTCTTTTGTCACTATGATCTTTGACGTACTTGTAACTCTGATTTTTGGGCGCGTAAGCGATTATTAGAGAGAGTCAAGTCATGTTGAAAAGACGCAAATTGTAGTCAGTGTATAAAATGTGAACTTTAACAGTGAGGAAGATATTTTCAAGTATGTTTTATATTGTGAAGTAATGTTTTGTGAGTTACGTGATATTGCAACAAAAGTAATAAAAAAGATATGTAACTTAAATTCGGAGTGCCGATTACCGTTTTACATCACCATTGCGCTAACTTGAAAAAGTTCACTCTTCAAGAATGGTTTATGAAACACATCTATAAAACTTTTGAATATCGCAGAATAACACCTAGGCCTCTTTGCATCCGAGCTTGGAATCACCACCACCTAGATTTTCGACGATCGAGCCACGAGTTCACAACGAGACCAGCGTGGGAAACATGAAAAGATGAGTGCCTAGTTTATCCATTATTTCATGAAATGACTTTATTAACTGTGCTCTAATGACACCTGCCACATAATATAACTTTGTTGTTGCCCGAAAATGCAATATTTAGCAGCGTCAGCAACACTTCAATCATAATTAATTTTTGACCTTTGTTGTGGTAGGTTTGTTAGAAGGTCCTTCCCGAACCGTTACAGACACTGTTGATTTCGGTGGGAGACCGAAGAGCTGCAGCACATCGCAAACAGCGCGCAGTAACCACACTGACGACAACCGCCCGGGGCGCGCCGTTTTATCGGCAGCTGAAGAGGACTGCGGGTGACGGCGATTGGGGCGACCAGTGGCTGGTGACCGGCGGCTGCTAGCGTCTGCCGTCCGCGTATCGAGCGCGCGCCGCTCGCTCACGTGAAGTACGGCGGTCGCTGACAGACGAGCCGGTCGCTATGGCAACCACCACGTATCACAGCCACGGGTCACCCTTGTTCTCTCCAGCGGCGGAGCGCTCTCCGCGATCGAGGTCAACGGTAAGCGCCCGCGAAGTACATCAAGGGGTTAGAAAGTTCCCAACACGTAGAATGCCTCGACACACAGAATAACTGAAAAGCGGTGTACCGTAGGTCTCTAGAAGAGCGTAGTGTTCCAAAGGATTGGAAAAGGGCACAGGTCATCCCCGTTTTCAAGAAGGGACGTCGAACAGATGTGCAGAACTGTAGACCTATATCTCTAACGATCATTTGTAGAATTTTGGAACACGTATTATCTTCGAGTATAATGGCTTTTCTGGAGACTAGAAATCTACTCTGTAGGAATCAGCATGGGTTTCGAAAAAGATGATCGTGTGAAACCCAGCTCGCGCTATTCGTCCACGAGACTTGTAAGTAAGCTGTTTAGGTTTTTATGTTGGTAACGCCACGTAGCGCTCTGTATGAAAATCACTGGCTGTGCTATGTGCAGTCTGTGGCTGGGTGGCATTGTTGTAATATTCGCTATCGTAGTGTTGGGCTGTTGGCTGTTAACAGCGCGTAGGTTGCGCAGTTGGAGATGAGCCGCCAGCAGTGATGGATGTGGGGAGAGAGATGGCAGAATTTTGAGAGCGAATGATCTGGACAGAGACAGTAAATTTGTAAGACTGGATGTCATGAACTGGTTAAGGTAAATACATTGTTTGTTCTTTATCAAATTCTTTCATTTGCTAACTATTCCTATCAGTAGTTAGTGCCTTCATTAGTTTGAATTTTTTATTTAGCTGGCAGTAGTGGCGCTCGCTGTATTGCAGTAGTTCGAGTAACGAAGATTTTTGTGAGGTAAGTAATTTAGTGATTTGTGAAAGGTATAGTTTAATGCTAGTCAGGGCCGTTCTTTTGTAGGGATTATTGAAAGTCAGATTGCGTTGCGCTAAAAATATTGTGTGTCATTTTAGTGTTGATCAGAATAGGATAGAGCGAAATGCGAAATGTCTGAGTACGTTCAGTTCTGCTCAGCTGTTTGAAAATCAAATAACGTAGGGGCTTACCAGCACAGTAATTCATTAATTTTTCTAAGGGGACGTTTCAGACTCAGAGGGCCATAGACACGGGTTCCCAGGTAGATGCCGTGTTTCTTGACTTCCGCAAGGCGTTCGATACAGTTCCCCACAGTCGTTTAATGAACGAAGTTTATGGACTATCAGACCAATTGTGTGATTGGATTGAAGAGTTCCTAGATAACAGAACGCGGCATGTCATTCTCAATGGAGAGAAGTCTTCCGAAGTAAGAGTGATTTCAGGTGTGCCGCAGGGGAGTGTCGTAGGACCGTTGCTATTCACAATATACCTAAATGACCTTGTGGATGACATCGGAAGTTCACTGAGGCTTTTTGCGGATGATGCTGTGCTATATCGAGAGGTTGTAACAATGGAAAATTGTACTGAAATGCAGGAGGATCTGCATCGAATTGACGCATCGTGCAGGGAATGGCAATTGAATCTCAGTGTAGACAAGTGTAATGTGCTGCTAGTACATAGAGAGAAAGATCCTTTATCATTTAGTTAGAATATAGCAGGTCAACAACTGGAAGCAGTTAATTCCATAAATTGTCTGGGAGTACGCATTAGGAGTGATTTAAAATGGAATGATCATATGAAGTTGATCGTCGGTAAAGCAGATGCCAGACTGAGATTCATTGGAAGAATCCTAAGGAAATGCAATCCGAAAACAAAGGAAGTAGGTTACAGTACGCTTGTTCGCCCACTGCTTGAATACTGCTCAGCGGTGTGGGATCCGTACCGGATGGGGTTGATAGAGGAGATAGAGAAGATCCAACGGAGAGCAGCACGCTTCGTTACAGGATCATTTAGTAATCGCGAAAGATTTACGGAGATGATAGATAAACTCCGGTGGAAGACTCTGCAGGAGAGACGCTCAGTAGCTCGGTACGGGCTTTTGTTGAAGTTTCGAGAACATTCCTTCACGAAGAGTCAAGCACTATATTGCTCCCTCCTACGTATGTCTCGCGAAGAGACCATGAGGATAAAATAAGAGAGAGATTAGAGCCCACACAGAGGCACACCGACAATCCTTCTTTCCACGAACAATACCAGACTGGAATAGAAGGGAGAATCGATAGAGGTACTCAAGGTACCCTCCGCCACACAACGTCGGGTGGCTTGCGGAGTATGGATGTAGATGTAGATGTAGAAAGTGCTACACCATGAAGCACTAGTCCTATATTAATCAAACTATAGAGAGATATTCTTAACATAATGAGTATTAAATGATTAAACTTTCATGTTATCCGGAACTGATGACTATTGCCAAGAACAGCTCGACTACACTCTTGGATTCGCTCTGGTGTGGAAGCAGATAAGTTACCAAAAACATCTTGATGAATTTCTTGCCATTCCTGAGATGCGAGAAGCGTCAGTTCATGAAGAATGCTGACCGTGGGTTGGTAGGAAAGTATATATCTTTCTATCCATTCTAGACATGCTGAGGCGTAGCGCCGTATACCGATCTTGCCTTGGAGGCGGTTAAGTGGGAGATGTGTCTCAGAGCTGGATAGTGACAGATGGTGACGCGAGACTGGACCCGCACGTAGTTTATGTATCAGGCGATAGAGGACAGTATTGGATAGGGAACTGTGATTTAGTTTCGATTGTGCCCACTAGAGTGCACTAAAGTAATAGAATGTTTTTCATAAACTGTTCTAGTATTTTCATAAAGTGTTATTACGTCTTTTTGTGTATGTAAAATGTTATAAATGTGTTTTAGCATTATTAATGATGCGTGAGGGTGGTTTAAGGTTAATACGAAGATAATTGTTTAACGAGTTTTGTAGTGGGATTTAGTATGGGAACATTTCGAACAAGTATGGATGTGGACAAAGGGGATTTTTGTAGAATAGATTTGTAAAGTAAGTTTATGGTAAAGGGAACGTTAATTCAGGTATAAATAACAATAGTAAATAATTTTATGCATAAACAAAATTTCAGCATATTAGATAATTACGTCGGTAAAAAGTGCAGTCGTTACATTTACTATTTTGCGATCGGTTATTGATGAAAAGCGCGGACTGACGCTGGCGAATGTTGTTTTGCTATTGGCTGTTGAGTAAACTGACCAATGGTAAAGCAATATTCTTCGCGCGCCTTTCTCTGCTGGTAGAGAACACTCAGAGTATTCTAGAGAGGAGTCGGAGCCTAGCCATGAAGCAGTTCGGACCTGTGTAGAAGTAGTTCCGATGTAGATGATAAGTTGCCGGATCTAGCAGTGTTTCATATATCAAAAGTGTAAAGTGACGGCGTAATTATTCCGATGGATGTGTAGAAATTTCGGAATTTTTAGAGAATTTTGTGACGAGAAAAGACAAATTTCGCGTGGCGTATTGAGTAGATCGGTGGATAAAAACTGTGACTGCGTTAGGTACCGACAGACTTAATATTTGGCGAGCATTCTCAATCAAAAACAATCCGTATTTTTGTAGCTATTACGTTTTCGGGAGATGCAGCACCATAAACTTGCTAACGTGAGTGAAAGGGATTGTGAGTGACTGTGTTAAGACTAGCAGGGGCTTGGCAGTGATACTTGTTCACCTAAGTTTCAGAATATATTAATTCAGGACAAAATTTCCAACCTTTCATTTCGTGTGAAAACTTTCTCCCGAAACGTAGATTAGTGACTTTAATTACAGCCTGGTCACGTCGAAGTACAGTAGGTTGCGCTCGGCTTCCCTACTGATGATCTGATGAGACAATGTTCACAGGTAGGCGCAGGTTCGTCGCAAAGGGACGGAAGGAACAGCACCGCCGTAATGCTCTGTGGGTGATAAATCAGGATATCGCGAAGGCCAATTGTGAACTGCAATGTGAGGTCATGCATTATCCTGATGGAATATGCCATTGCTACATATTGATTTCCGAAGATGGAGTGGTATTTGCCTCCAAAATCGCTGTTTCCTGTCACCTTCCACTTTGAACCAGGTCGTCTACGGTCACATTGGCGACGATCTGACCACCGCAAGCAACAGTGAGTCTCTTCACTGTACACCAAAGAAAGTCATCACTCAGTGTCCCACTTGACTCTGGCTCTACACCATTTGCAAGTCTCTGTTGTCTATAGTATCGTGTCAGTGCAAACGTTGCATGAAAGCCCTCCCAACCCATCTTCCTGCAATCTATTCTCGACTCGTTGGGTAATACTTCGCTTGAAGCGTCTGGCCTGCTTTTCGCTTGTCCGTTCATCAGAAAGTCAAACGATCCTATGGTATCCTCGAAGTGTGGTCCTACTCCTCTTGCGACACTGTAATACTAAGTCCATCTAGTCATCATTCGTTCTGCAGTCATTGAGCTACAGCCAGTTGTCTATGTGCTCTGGTGGATTTGATGCTCCATTGTCCCTCGTGCTTGTCAAACGACCTTTATCAGAGTCCGGAAGACGGCGATAAGCTGTAGGTGCACGCCCTCTGAACATCCTGTTTTGCGAGCTCCACCTCTAAGTGGCAATAACGTTGGACACAGTTAATAGACATCATGTCCTCATATCATCCTTCATTTCATGGAAAGTATGTCCTCCGTGCTGAAGACACTGAACATAAGCTCGTAGAAGAATGAGAATTTGATCAACATATCTCACAGGCATACAAATACTGGGGTACGAACTTGCAGCATGCTGCAGGTGAAAAATATGTCTGCAACTTGTCTTGTAATTGAAATAAATGGTTATGGTTTCGTCATAAGTTTCACTGAGAAGTATCTATTTTTTATTTCTTGATGGTGATAAGTTTCGAATGCAGTGTCCATTTTCAAAACATCCGTGCTTTAAGTGTGACAAATACAGGCGAAAGCCCATGTGCAAAAATTGCCCCTGCAGTAATCGAAGCGGTATATGGCCGACTTAATAACAGCAAATAACACCACGTAGCACGGACATTACAGAACTTCAGCCACCTCCACACTCTGGATAGTCCAAAGGGTCATCACCTGCCAAAACCAGTACTGCTCGAGAGACCAGGAAGAATTCGTTTAGGAAAGATAAAGATGTAGGTCAGGTACAGCCTTTCACAAATTCTAGAGTGTGAGAGTTGCTGTTTGCCTCAGTGACCATCCCAAGGAAGAACGTTCGTTTTAAATCCTTGTAACAGACTTCTCAATTGATTCATAGTGTCTACTTCTGTAGATTGCATGTTTTTTGTGTGTGCCCACATGTATCCTTTCAATTCTTCAACTTCAGAATCAGATCATGGAGTGCGAGAGGTTTTCTGGCTTCCACCATCATGCCGCAGCACCATTGGCTAATAACAACAAAATCTGGAGGAGTAGAAGTTCGTTTAACTTATTTTCAAAATTATTATTGGGCAGAACTCGCTATGTCTGCTACAATTGGCCAGCGAGATTTCTATTCTGGCAGAAACACGCAAATTTCAGAGCATGAATATAAGGAACACTTGTCACCAGGGGATCGTAGAGTAAACACAATGGTGGGCCGATGACTGAAGACCTACTGCCAGGTGAGACTTTTTGCCATGTAGAAATATATATAAACTTCGGTACTGAGAAAAGAATGTGAGCTGGACTTTGAGCCAGGAGCCAGTGTTGTAACCACTGATTCGGTAGGGGCGTGATATTAGTTACCTCCCATCGAGAGCTAAATGCACAGTTTTAATGTTTTGGAAACAGCTAGTTGCTTCCGTCATGAACTTTGGCAATATTATTATTTTGTACTTTTTTCTATGTTCTTCCTTTAATCCGCTAACCATTCTTATTGTCATTGGCTATTTCCACCATTTATTTCCAAAATTATGCTTTTATCATGCTCGCTCATCTGTACCAAGCTTATATTTCATAGTTATAATCCCTTGTCCATTTATTAAATGTTTATTTACTTATCTCAGCGCATAATTCACATGTTGATACCTTATAACAATTAACCTGATTGTTATAGTGGCCGCATGTTTCTGTTGCAGACAGATGACATCCGTGTCTCATTAATATATCCATGTGTGGTGTAGTACCAATATTTTCCTGTTGATTGGGCCTCCCCTATTCATTATCATGCATTAAGATTCTTAAATTTGCAAGACTTTGTCATTTCCTTAAACTTTGCATGATCTTATGGGGAACTTGCCTTTTCTGTATGTTGCAAGGGATCGCACTTATAGCAACTTAGGGTATACTAAACAGTTCATCTAGCACCCATAAATAGATTCATGAGATAATTGATAGATTATTGGGAAAAGCGGTTTCTGTCCTTTTAGCAATTGTAGGAAGTGCGTGTGTAGACGCAATACATACTGAGACGAACTTCGTTGTCCACAAAAATGAAAAAGTTTTACGTTACCCGTATACAACTAGCAAAAGTGTGCCGGATCTCATATCTCAACTTCAAAACATCATTGAACCGTTCCGGATAATTTGGAGGTATCTCTTTCATCTGATGTTGGGTCCATAACGATATTAGAATCTTTCCCTCACACATACCACGTGGTCCTTATGTCCATGCCCTCTCCTGTTCGAAAGAATTATATTTCCATACCTGACACCACAAAGACGTGACTGAAGTAATGTGACTGGCACCAATCACGCAGAATAAAATTCTGCCAGGAAGAGGTTGTAGCATCAGGTGACTAAAGTCAATAAACACGTCAAAGAATGTACCTCCAAAAGCGATTTTAATTTAAATATAACATTACGAAATGTTCAGATATATTATTTTAGCTTCTATCACTAAACAGTTTTTTATTATTGAAATATTTATTAGATGTATATTTGTCTGGGTGTGTGTATGTCAATCTGCGATCATTCAAAACTATTATAAAGTGTAGGTTATAGTGATTAAATGTGACCCCCAGCAATAGCGTAACATATTTCATCTCAGTCTTGAACGCACTTAAGTTTTCGTCGTTACATTACCACCTGGAAAATAGGAAACGCTATATGCTAAGTGACAAATGGCGTAAAATAACTAAATTAATACAAAAGATCCATTTGGAGCTGAGCACAACTACAACGGCTGCAAAAATCACAAAGTGACTGGTACAGTGTTATTCACATTGTCTGTGGACAAAGTAAACCAAGACACCATGAGATGTCGATCATCAGCGCAGCTGATAAGGGAACCAACTGTTCAAGGTCAAATTCAGACATTCGCTTTGAATGACTTAAAGAAATCACAAAAAACCTAGACGGCCGGAGTGGCCATGCGGTTCTAGGCACTACAGTCTGGAGCCGAGCGACCGCTACGGTCGCAGGTTCGAATCCTGCCTCGGGCATGGATGTGTGTGATATCCTTAGGTTAGTTAGGTTTAATTAGTTCTAAGTTCTAGGCGACTGATGACCTCAGAAATTAAGTCGCATAGTGCTCAGAGCCATTTCAACCATTTTTTTGAACGAAAAACCTGAAGAACGAGCACTGCGCGTGCGTGTGAACGCCTCTCTGTTATGCCTAATGGTCGCAGTTGATTCAAGGCATCACAAAGGGATTTGCAGCAAGCGACACTACTCCAGGAGATCAGAACTTTGCTGCTCGACTTATAGTCTAAATCTTTTCGTCAGACGAGGTACTGATACACCATAAATCATTTAAATAGACAGATGCACGTTGACAGGTACACAGCAGCATAAAGATCTGTTGGGCAACATTGTCACGAATTAACATTTCTCTCTACTGGTTTTGTGAATAATTTTACTGTGAACACTGTGTACTGATAACCCAGTTAGGACACAAGTAAGAAGGCGATACTGAAATAACATTCTGTCTTCGTGGTTTATGGACGGTCACAAGGTTTCGACTAGTGCCATGACAGGGAGCCGCACCGGCCAGTGGGAATCCTGTAATGGAACTACCTGGTTTGCTCAATTCATTTAGTCCCTTTGCACAGTGGGCCAACTCGTTTCAAAACCAGGACAGAATAGTAAGGAAAGGTACGCTTTCAGACTTTACGAGCATTAGTTTGGGTACCATACACGTATGTACCCACATTATTTACTGCTTTTTGGGATGGGCATTGTACTTGGCAAACATTAGTTGCTATGAGCATGGGCATAGTCCAAAGCCGGTCACCGACTAAATAAACATCAGTTGTAGTAGCAGTTCTGGCTGTCTCTTTTTGTATGACATGAAATGACTTTGACGGTACACTTTTCTCAACATGAATGTTACACAACAAAATATTAAAAATCAGACTATTAAGGTATACTTTCTCAGAAGCCCATTGAAGGTCGAGGACCACACCCGTAAAATTGCTATCTGGCTCAGAAGAATAACGAAGTACGCAACTGACAATCTTTAACCCTGTAAAAATGCAAGAAGCTGTCTGTATAAGATACCGAGTCTCACACAACTGCATACGTCCATGGGCGGACGGCCTTAGGGTAACGAAACCCGCCTCCTCAAACGCCTTCAGTGCCTATTTCAAATGTGCCCTCGCTACCCAAATCACCTGCATCCATCGCAGCTTCAATACTTGTGCCACCTACCGCCAACTCAAGTAAAGACGCGTCATAATGGTCCAAATGGCTCTGTGCACTATGGGACTTAACTGCTGTGGTCATCAGTCCCCTAGAACTTAGAACTACTTAAACCTAACTAACCTAAGGACATCACACACATCCATGCCCGAGGCAGGATTCGAACCGGCGACCGTAGCGGTCGCGCGATTCCAGACTGTAGCGCCTAGAAGCGCTCGGCCACCTCGGCCGGCCGCGTCATAATGTCTCGGAATGAATTCAGTTTCAGATCTTACTAATTAAACGAAAGAGAAAGGCATAAAGTCACTTAAAATGCTTCAAAACGGATAAATTTGGAGGTTTAATGATAAACAGGATTGTCAAAGAGAAGTGATACAGCGGACACCGCCAGGCTTTACGTAATATCGGTATATTCAATTTTTCTTTCACTGCCTTTAGACAAAGTGATTTCACAAAATGATTTTTCATTAATTGGGAACAAATGCGAACAGAACATATAAACAGACTACAGAATCTTAGCGACACCAGGACACTGGAGTAGCATGAGGTCGCATTCACCCAAATATTGGAAAACGCATTAGAATTACTCAACAATAGACTTGCTATTCTGGAATAAACGTACGCTTCCTTAAACAGAGCTCCCATTCTAAGTAAGAATTCATTTCCCATAACTTCCATATACCCAGCCTTCTAGACAAAGGCGGAGTGGAACGCTATCTACAAGTCATGGCACGCACAAAATCCGCTTTCACAAGCTCCCTTCCACTCCAAAAAGTTTAGAATAGGAGTAGTCAATCTTTTTACCTACCGCCCAGGATAAGCCAAGCAGTCTAGGGCGCTGCAGTCATGGGCTGTGCGGCTGGTCCCGGCGGAGGTTCGATTCCTCCCTCGGGCATGGGTGTGTGTGTTTGTCCTTAGGATAATTTAGGTTAAGTAGTGTGTAAGCTTAGCTCTGAGCACTATGGGAGCACTATGAGACTTAAATTCTGAGGTCATCAGTCCCCTAGCACTTAGAACTACTCAAACCTCATTAACCTAAGGACATCACATACATCCACGCCCGAAGCAGGATTCGAAACTGCGACCGTAGCGGCCGCTCGGTTCCAGACCGTAGCGCTTAGGGACTGATGAACTTAGCAGTTAACTCCCATAAGATTTCACACGCAACAACGCAACCTACCGGCCACTTTTGTATCTGGGTTAGTTGTAAAGTTTTCTAACCTCCCAGTGTTTCCTCAATTACGGTGACTTATAAAGTAAGTCACATTCCTTTTCAGAATTTGTAAAGCATTCAATAATATTTCGTTACCAAATACTTTATGTCAAAATTTTAAGAAAACTCAATGAAAATATTTTTAAAACACCTACTGCCCACCAGTAAAGCTGGAACGCCCATTAGCGTGAGCTAGGGACCAGGTTGACTACTAGTAGTTTACGCCATGTGCTGGAAACATAATGCGAATAAACCAGTAGTACGTACACTATGTGATCAAAAGTATCTGGACCGAGCGAGGTGGCGCAGTGGTAAGACACTGGACTCGAATTCGGGAGGACGACGGTTCAATCCCGCGTCCGGCCATCCTGATTTAGGTTTTCCGTGATTTCCCTAAATCACTCCAGGCAAATGCCGGGATGGTTCCTCTGAAAGGGCACGGCCGACTTCCTTCTCCATCCTTCCCCAATCCGATGAGACCGATGACCACGCTGTCTGGTCTCCTTCCCCAAAACCAACCAACCAACCAAAAGTATCTGGACACCCCCAAAAACATACGTTTCTCATACTAGGTGCACTGCGCTGCCACCTACTACCAGATAATACATATCAGTGACCTCAGTACTCATTAGACATCGTGAGAGAGCAGAACGGGGCGCTCTGCGGAACTGACGGACTTCGAACGTGGTCAGGAGGTGACTGGGTGTCACTTGTGTCATACGTCTGTACGCGAGATTCCCACACTATTAAACATCCTTAGCTCCACTGTTTCCGATGTGATAGTGAAGTGGAAACGTGAAGGGACACGTACAGCACAAAAGCGTACAGGTCGACCTGGTCTGTTGACTGACAGAGACCGTCGACAGTTGAAGAGGGTCGTAATGCGTAATAGCAGACATCTATCCAGACCATCACACAGGAATTCCAAACTGCATCATAATCCACTGCAAGTACTATGACAGTTAGGCGGGACGTGAGAAAACTTGGATTTCATTGTCGATCGGTTGCTCATTTAGTCACACATCAAGCCGGTAAATGCCAAACGACGCCTCGCTTGGCGTAGGGAGCATAAACACTGGACAATTGAACAGTGTAAAAACGTTGTGTGGAGTGACGAATCTCTATACACAAAGTGGCGATCCGATGGTAGGGTGTGGGTACGGCGAATGCACGGTGAACGTCATCTGCCAGCGTGTTTAGTGACAACACTAAATTCGTAGGCAGTGGTGTTATGGTGTGGTCGTGTTTTTCATGGAGGGGACTTACACCCCTTGTTTTTTTTGCGTGGCACTATCACAGAGCAGGCCTACATTGATGTTTTAAGGACCTTCTTCCTTCCCACTGTTGAAGAGTAATTTGGGGCGATTGAATCCTTCAACACGATCGAGCGCCTGTTCTTAATGCACGGCCTGTGGCTGAGTGGTTACACGACAATAACATCCCTATAATTGACTGGCCTGTACAGAGTCCTGACCTGAATCCTATAGAACAACTTTGGGATCTTTTGGAACGCCGACTTCGTGCCAGGGCTCACCGACCGACATCGACACCTCTACTCAGTGTAGCAGTCCGTGAAGAATGGGCTGCCATCCTCCAAGAAACCTTCCAGCATCTGTTTGAACGTTTGCTTGCGACCGTGGAAGCTGTCATCAAGGCTAATGGTGAGCCAAATCAAATGGTTCAAATGGCTCTGAGTACTATGCGACTTAACTTCTGAGGTCATTAGTCGCCTAGAACTTAGAGCTAATTAAACCCAACTAGCCTAAGGACATTACACACATCCATACCCGAGGAAGGATTTGAACCTGCGACCGTAGCGGTCGCTCGGCTCCAGACTGTAGCGCCTAGAACCGCACGGCCACTTCGGACGGCCATTGGTGAGCCAACACCATATTGTATTCCATCATTGCCGATGGAGGACGCCACGAACTTGTAAGTTATTTTCAGCCAGGTGTCCGGATACTTTTGATCACATAATGTATATCTAATGTAGTTCCCATCGATTCGAGACAAAGACCACGTGAATCGATGCAAAGGAACTCATTAAGAACTGCTACGTTAAACATCTGGCGTAGTTTCACACAACATTAAATAACGTAAGATAAAATAAGCAGCAATTTTGCGGTGTGTAATGTTAATCAAGAGTTGAAATAATGGCAAGTATAACTATTTATTAGATAAAAGCCAAGTTTTTTTCATAAGGAAAATTATGTTTAGAATTTGCAGAAGCAATTACTTTGAAAAGATAATTAAAAACAATAAATCATAGCAGAAGATCAAGTTGACAGCTCAGTGTTTATTATTTTAATGAAAATCAGGAGCCGGCCGCGGTGGTCTTGCGGTTCTAGGCGCTGCAGTCCGGAACGGCGGGACTGCTACGGTCGCAGGTTCGAATCCTGCCTCGGGCATGGATGTGTGTGATGTCTTTAGGTTAGTTAGGTTTAAGTAGTTCTAAGTTCTAGGGGACTGATGACCTAAGATGTTAAGTCCCATAGTGCTCAGAGCCATTTGAACAATTTTTTTGAAACTCAGGAGCTCAGTCATGTTGTGTGTGGGGGGCGGGGGGGGGGGGGGGGAAGGCTTTGAAGGGAAGTATCAACATAGTGATGCCAGGTTCAAATGGTTCAAATGGCTCTGAGCACTATGGGACTTATCTGCTGTGGTCATCAGTCCCCTAGAACTTAGAACTACTTAAACCTAACTAACCTAAGGAGATCACACACATCCATGCCCGAGGCAGGATTCGAACCTGCGACCGTAGCGGTCACGCGGTTCCAGACTTTAACCGCACGGCCACACCGGCCGGCGTGATGCCAGTCCATGTGGCACACTGCATTTGTCAGCACGTAATTGGCAAGTGCTTAGAAAAGTACATGCACTTATTGATATATTTATCGGAAGTACACTTCAATGACGAGCAAAGAAGGTGGCTCCTTTACATATGGAGTTCATATGTTTAATAGTATAGCAAAAAATCCATCCATTTCAACAGAAAACCGTTCGTGGAACACTAAACGTCTCCACAATACATTCTGCACCCTGTTTTAACTGCTCTGAAAAACCGGTTCACAAGACAAAATGTTATATCAAAAAAACCACAGTTCATACCAAAAGTAATGGCATCGCACTCTAAATATGGTCGGAGTACTTACTGACACACAAACCCCACACAAGCAGAAAGTAAAGGCCCCAGGGGAAATACCTTTCGACTCAGCAGCAGCTAAACGTTGAAAGTGTTACAGAAAATGCAGATGGCAAGGGCGGAGCGGCTGCGCGCCAGCTTCTGTATATTTGAAGTGGCGGAATGGAATTCCTGATGGCCCATACCTTGGCGGAAACATCGCTTATTCCATTTCACGGGCGTAGAGATCGACTGCAGGACTGCAGAAAGCCGTTTATCCAGGGCGCAGCTCAAGGAAGTGCTGGCGGGCGCGAGAGGGCGAGGCAGCGAGCGGCCCCCTGGCATTCCAAGCGCCACCGTCTGCGTTCCGTGTTCCTTTGTGAAGCACGCCCTGTATCGCCTAGCGGTTCTCTTTCAAGCAGCATTCTTTCCTCTCCTATTGCTGTCGAATAGTTCCACGGTATGTTCCGGATTACGTATCAAGTTACGTGGAAAGCAAGGACATATAATTGAAAACCACCTAGGAAAAAAAGTCCAACCTCACTTTCTAGGGATTGTAGACGGGGCTTGGTAGGTAACGTACGTCTGGAAAAACGCAGTTCACAAATTTAACAAACAAGGTGTTATGATGATGACGAACGAGTCGAATGTTGATACCACACAAGGTGTTCCACGTTGGGCGCACGAGCCACTACCACTGACGAGGAGACCAACCGGAAATTACTTTTTTTTTACGTTTATGGGACGTGACGTTCAGAATTCAAATATCAATCTCCCGAAGCAGTTCGATGCAACTCTCAAACATTCTTGGGAAAACAGAGTTTGAAGATGTTCGAGGATCTTTAATGCACTGAAGTGATTTTTCAAGCCGTGCCATGTGGCTCACGCCTTAGTTGCGTAACCAATGAAGCGTTGGTTCAAATATAGCTGTTGCCTTGTAACCTCCACACAGAAAATTAAAATAAATAAATAAATATTATTTTTGGTTAATGATTCTAATTTTAGTGTAACCTCAGAACAAAATTGGTTCCCATTTATAACCTCCCTACAGAAATTCATTCACATTTAACCTCCACACAAAATTTGTTTCCCATTTAATGTACCCACAAAAATTCTTTTCTCATTTAATGTAAGCTCGAAACAGAAAAATTCCTAAACCTCTTAATAAAAAATAAATAAGTTCAGTAACCTGGTAAATTTTGGACGACAGCAGTGCTGCGTCATGGCCCTGTAAGATCATTCTGAATAAAAAGGCAAAAATTCTTCCCTCAATAAAGACGCCAACTATCTGCTCTTACAACAGCTTTTTCCGGCACAGCTCTGTTCAATGCTGGCCTATAGACCCGTCATTTATGAAAGGAAGCAACTGATTTTTCTTTTGCAACAATCGGAATGATCATGGATTGGAGAAATTAGTAAATTCTTTAAATTGAAATGAATGCTTGTTAGAAATTACTTTATATGACAAAGATTATTATTAGGACATTTTTAAAAGATTTACATGGGAGTTCACATAACATTACTAGATATGCGCGAGGATGCTTTTACCTTATACTATAACGCTCAGGCTCCGCCATCGCTGCACCACGACCGGCCCAGCCAACACGGTACACCAGACTGCTCGCTAGCACTACTTACTCCAACTTCCACACAGTTCCTACTCCATACAACCCTGCTCTCTGGTCTGAGATTCTCTTATACCTTACATTTAGCATTTTTACATAACATATCATGGAGTGAAATAAAGTGCACACGCACTGTAGAAATCTTTAGCATTTTTACATAACAAGAACCAGGAAAAGAATGGGAAGGATTGCATCATGGTTGTAGCACAGTAGGTTGCACGTAGCTGCACTGAAAGTCCATATCTTTCTACAGAAGCACAACACCAAGTGAGACAATCTTAAGGTCTCTTCCCTGAAGTATTAATCAGTGGAGCCAAGACACTGAAATGTCGTATTAATATTCACTGTTATCATTTGGTAGTACATTAGGTACACCAAACAGTGGAACCATAATAACATCTCCATTGTTCAAGGTGGTGGACACCATGATGTGTCAACACCACACTCTTCACCAACATAGAATTAGTGCAAAAACCATATATGGTGCTCCATGATCATAAGGATGGACAGGACAAACGGATATTGCAGTAATTTCTGGTAATTAGGTCAGAAGCTGAAGGACATTAAACAGGACAAACGGATATTGCGGTAGTTTCTGGTAATTAGGTCAGAAGCTGAAGGACATTAAGTCTTATGCTAGTCATCATTGAGAATTACACTAGTCTATCAACCGATTTGAGTAATTGGTGGCACACATTGCCTAGTTACTAAACATTTCTGTACTATGTATGAAGTATTACAGAATAATATTCATAAGTCATCTGATTACAGTGAACATTGGCACTCATTGGCCAGTTACAAACCATTTTTATGCATTATTCAAAAGTGATCATTCAAAACAAGAATTAATTAATGGCTTACCATTTACATAATTCATCTAGTTATAGTAATCATTTGCACTCATTGGCCAGTTACAAACCATCAGAAGTCATCATTCAAAACAGGAGCTAATGAGTGTAGCATCAAGTTACTGGTATTCATATATAATAGCATGTAAGTGACATAATACAAATTTAAAATATGAGAAACTGTGGCATTCATTGGCCAGTTACAAAGTATTCATATAGTCATTCAAAACAGGAGCTAATGAGTGTAGCAACAAGCTACTGGTATTCACATATAATAGCATGTAAGTGACATAATACAAATTTAAAATATAAGAAACACTGGCATTCATTGGCCAGTTACTAAACATATAGCAAGTATTGAATATTACAAAACATTTTTCATCATTCAAGTGACATACGACATATTTAAAATAATTATTGGCACTCATTGGCCAGTTACAAATCATTTTTATATTTTTATAAAACATTATTCAGTATTATTCAGAAGTCATCATTCAAAATGAGAGTTAATTATTGGCATAGCATTTATAGAGTATAACAAAAATATTATTTACAGAAATTATTGGCATAGTATTTATGCATTATTACAAAACATCATTCAGTGTTACTCAGAACTCTCTTAAACTGGTAGCGTTATTTGGGACTGGTAATACACTTTTCTTATTTTTGTGCTAGCAATACATTGCGTTGGGATCGATAATTAATTGCTGGGGCATGAAAATATTTGCTTTTGACTTATTGCTGCAAATAACAATTAGTAACGTCATTCGTCATGAGTCAGCTGTAGCAATGTTATGAAACAAGTGGAGTATATGTGATCACATTCATGAATGACACACACAAATGGGCAAAAAAATATGCAACTACTAGAACAGGTGCTTATAGCACATTAATTTCATGAATAGCTTCTCCTGTAAAAAATACAAAAGGGATTATTCAGCTGAGAGAATAATCGCATATAATGCTGAAAAGTAGTGAACTTCGAATTAACAGGTAATGAAACGTGTACTCAATATGTATGTGCTCTAGCTGTCCTTTCCAAAACATTCAGTCATTATACCATGCGACATAAGACATACTGTCAAAACGAACTGCAACAAATACTTAAGTAACTACATAGCATTTCTTAAGTAACAGTAAATATATAAACTTCATCATTATTCTCATCTGCAAGGAAAAACTTAAAAGTGGTGCATTAAGTGGCCATATAAAATTTATCACTATCATCAACTGCAAATAAAAACTTCATTATTCATATTAGCATATATTTCATATAACTATTCATCATCATTCATTATCATCTGCAAAAAGACACTTCTTTATTCATTATTCATATTACCATTTACTTCATATGGCTATTCATAGTATAGAGTTTCTTATTTCTAGCATATTTCATCACTAAAACTAAGATGTGTAGTTCTGTCTGACAGCCTGCATCAATCGCCTCGTATTCTGAAAGAAAAAATTAGTTAAGACTGCTATCATACGATGTGTATAGTATATTCTTGTTAGTGTTTGTTAATTCTGATCCATTTACTATTCGTGACGAGGTATTGCATCTTCTTTCGTTCATTCCGAAGGTGAAATTCCCATTTCATAGTAATCCACTGTGGTTTGTTTAATTTATTTCTTTTACACATTATTGCTTTCTGAAAATGTTGAATAAGGATTAATGTGTTGCATTTAAATCATATACCCATTAAATAAAAACTAGTTTCTAGTGATATAGTCAAGCATACAGCATAGCATGACAGAGAACATATTATGTCAAAAACATAGTGTTCAGGTGCAAAAATGTACACAGAGTATTATAATGTAGTAGCAAAAAAAATGTAAAATAGTCACTATGTTGAGATATCATAAGGCAAAATGTCAAAGTCAACTGGTGTTTGTTACTTCTTAAACATTTCATAGTGCATACAAACAAACAGGAAATCAATCATACATTCATGAAAAATGGAAAATGTGCACAGTCTGATATATAACGACAAAAAATGACTTTATTTGTGTTCAGCTTGTATGTTGTGTAGTTGATAAAGGCGAGAGTTGAAGTCTTTAATGGAGAAAGAATTTGATAAAATTAATATGTCACTAGATAGAATTCCATAATTGGTCATAAAATATGTAAGTTTATCTGGAAAAATGTGCACGGTCTGATGTGTAACGACAAGAAAAGCGACCTGCTAACCTTACCTTGCCGGGCACTTCCCAAGAAAAAATATGATAATCATCATTAAGTAGTCACATAAATATAATTGCTTAAGTGGTCATAAAATATGTGAGTTTATCTGGAAAAATGTGCACAGTCTGATGTGTAACGACAAGAAAAGCGACCTGCTAACCTTACCTTGCCGGGCACTTGCCAAGAAAAAATATGATAATCATCAGTAAGTAGTCACATAAATATAATTGCATCATTGGTCATATAAAAATCAGAGTATGGCATTACAGTGTGATAAATCATAAAGTATGTTCGTTCAATAAAGGGTTTAATATTGGAGACATGGTGATTGCCTTTGCTTTTTTTGGTTCTCAAAGTTTCGACGTGTACTACATTGGGGTGAGGAATGCTGCGAATTCGATATGGACCTGCATATAGAAGCTCAAATTTACTACATCTATTCTTTCCTCTGTTGGATAGATAGTGTGTACGTACTAATATCTTCTGTCCAATGTGAAAGTCACGGCGTGTACAAACCTGTTTTTGCTGTCTTCTCCGGCGCTCTGCAGCACGTTTGATATTGTTCAGTGCAATGTCAATTATTTCATGATGTCGTAGTCGACGAGATGTAGGAAAGGATACTAATTCTTTAATTTTGTTAGGTGGTTCAACATTTTCATTATAACAGTCGGAGATAGCATAGTAGATTCATTTGGTATCGAGTTAATTACATCCTGGAATGACAGTATGTGTGTATCCCAATCAATATGTTTTTTATGGCAGTATATTCTACACAGTTTACCAGTTTCTTTCATTAGACGTTCACAAGGGTTCGAGGAAGCGTGATATTTGGATATATAGATCGGAGAAATGTTTCTTGCTCGTAACATACGTGTCCATACAGCAGATCGAAACTGTGGTCCATTGTCGGAAATTACTATCAATACATGTCCTACATGAAATAGAAAATGTTTTATAAACGCTCTCGAAACAGATTTAGCAGTAGCTTTGCGTAACGGAATGAAGGTAACAAATTTTGAAGTGAGTTCAACAGCGACAAAGATGTAGCAAAAGCCTCTGTTAGTTCTGGGAATCGGTCAAAAATGTCTACAGCGGCCATGTGTCTCAATTTAACAGGTACAGTGGGATGTAATGGAGGAATATGTAAAGTCGTATCTGACTTAACTTTCTGGCAGATTTTACATGACGCTAATACTCGTCGAATACGTTTCTCCATGTTGGCAAAATAACAGTTCTGTCTTAGTATAAGAAAACATTTTCTGGCTTCGTAATGTGCGTAACTTAAATGAGTATACCAAATTAATTTGTTAACAAGCTCGTCAGGAATGCATAGTAACCAGTTGTTGCTGTCAGGGTGAGAGCGGCGAAACAGAATATTATTGCGTACAATGTATTGGTTTCTGATGGCAACATTATTCCTATCTTGCCAAAGGTGATTAATTTCTTTCCATACGTTGTCTTTACTCTGATCTTGTGCTATGTCTCGTAATGATGCCGAAAAGAAATTTTCAAATGCAACTTGTTGAATATATATGACGCTGAAATTTGCTTGGCAGAAGTTGGTTGCGATGTCTTGCTGATTGTTGCTGAGAGAACGGGATAGTGCGTCTGCTACAGTATTTTGTGTACCAGGAATATGAACAATTGTAAAATTAAATTCCTGTAAATAGAGTTTCAATCTGCTTAACCTGTCGTGTGTAAATTTTGCTGAAAGTAAAAACTGTATAGCTCTATGATCTGTGTAAACGGTCGTATGTCTTCCATAAAGAAAATGCCTAAATCTCGTAAATGCCCATACAACACATAATGTTTCAAGTTCTGTGACAGAATAATTGCGTTCAGCAGGTGACAGAATGCGACTCGCAAAGGCGATGTTTTTAATTACTGTAGAACCATCTTCTTCAATTTCCTGAAAAATGTGTACGCCTATAGCGGTGTTAGAACTTTCGGTGGCAATGGAAAAGTTTCTAGTAAGATCTGGATGTTATAAAAGTGGTGCATTCAACAAAGCTTCTGCCAGATTCACAAATTCAGAATGTGCTTGGCTATCCCAGGACCAAATAGTGTTTTTACCCGTCAATTGACATGATCTAGGGGTGTCTAAAGCAGAGTAATGAATAAATTTACGAAAAAAGTTAATTAGATCCAAAAAGCTGCTTAGTTGTTTCTTCGTCGTAGGAATAGTAATGTCACGTAAAGCTTGAAGTTTTTCCGGGTCAGGCGCAATGCCTTCTGCTGAAATTACATGTCCAAGAAATTTTATAGAAGTTTTCCCAAAGTGCGATTTACTGAGATTAACTGTGAGTCCTTGTGCACGAAAAGTTCGTAACAGTTGGTCAAGAATCAGATTGTGTTCAGACCAGTTAGCTTCTGCAATAAGAATGTCGTCTACATACGTTGTGATTCTGTCTTTTAATTCTGTCGGTAGTATAGTATTCAAACCGCGAATAAATGCTGCTGAAGAAATAGTTAAACCGAACGGTAATTTGCAAAACTGGTAACAGTCACCAAAACAGAGAAAAGCCGTGTACTTTCTGCAGTTCGGATGGAGCTGAATTTGCCAAAATCCCGATTTCAAATCTAATGTGGAATAAATAGCAGTACCATGAAATTTCTGTACAAGTTCTTCTAGTGTCTGTGGGCGATCTGTTTCATTAATAATAATGTCATTGATGTGGCGCGAATCAAGTACGAGGCGAAGTGAACCATCCTTTTTCTTAACAATATGGAGCGGGTTTATGTACGGACTAACTGCCGGTTCAGTAATACCTTGGTCAAGCATAGCTTGCAATTCTCTTTAACTTGTTCTCTTGAATATACGGAATGGGATAATGTTTGGCTTTAAATGTGTCGTGCTGTTTAACTTGAAATTCATACATAAAACCGGACATAGTACCAGGGACGTTTTCAAAAACTGGAGCTTGCTGTTAAAGAATTTTGCGTAGCTCTGAACGTTCATCGTCTGTATTTGAACTGCTCTGTTTAATTTTATCAGTAATCATCTGTATAACGTCATAGTCGGCTTCGTCTGGAGTATTATAGTTGTGTACGTTCGTATCTGCGAACAATGTGGAATGACAGTCTATGTTACTTGATGCGGAAATGACCTCTGTACGATTAATTGTTTGTTCTTCTGCAGATAAAGAGTGCTGAAATTCTAAAGCCAGTTGTACATTTTCATCCTTTAACATTAAATAGGAGTTTTGAAAGTCAATAATTGCGTCGTGTTGTACCAGAAAATTCGTACGTCTGTTGTCAATAAGGGAACAATCAAAAAATTTGAGTGAAATGTATGACCTGCAATACAAAATGATAAATGTGTCTGTAATTTTACATCTACTCCTTTACCAGATACTGCTTCTTTTACTTTAGTTTTGCCTAATGGTAACGTAGGATAGGTATTCTCTTTGTTACACTCGTTGAAAGTTTTCTCATTTATAGCTGACATAGGTGATCCAGAATCTATTACTGCTGAAAATTTGGATGATCCAATCTTTACCTCAATGACAGGGTCTGAAATGGTTTTTTGAATAACTGGTCTTTCCTGCCAAAGAGTGTCTCAGATGTCGTCAAAAGTAATAACGTTTTCGTGAACAAGATTCTGCGTGTCAAAAGTATTGCTTGCGTTGCTGGAAGATGCAACCTGTACTGTATCTAGTCAAATTCTATCTGACGAGCTATTATTTGCGGGAGGATGCTGTGGCATTTCGACTATTTGAACTGTTCTGTTATTTCGTCCTGACGTATTACGTTCGGGATGATATCTACTGTCTGGTTCATTCATGATAATCTGTTGTTGCGGATGATTTTGCTGCTGGTAAGACCGACTGTTATTAAACGTACCATGAAAATTGTGCTCATTGCTTTTACGTCTGTCATGATAGTCATTGCTATACGGTTCATTGCGATATGAGTTGAAATGGTGAGTTTTCTGTACGTAGTTATTTCTTTGTTGCTGTGCGTTACTATTTGGCGGAGCCGATGCTATACGTGCAGGCGGCGAAACATTAAAACTTGGTTGACCTTGCACATTACATTGTTGGTTAGGTATGCTAACCGGCTGGTTTTGTTGCTGTTGTTGGGAAAAACCTCTATTGTTACAAAAATGTGGGTCCTGTTGCTGATAATTTTGACGATACTGATAATTAAAATTTTGTCTGTTATTAATGTTCTGGTGGTTGTCATTCCTAGATCGTCTATCACCTTTGCTATTAAAATAGCATGGCTGGTCGTAATAATCCATTTTGTATTTTTTACAGGAGAAGCTATTCATGAAATTAATGTGCTATAAGCAGTTAGTCATTAAACCTGTTCTAGTAGTTGCATATTTTTTTGCCCATTTGTGTGTGTCATTCATGAATGTGATCACATATACTCCACTTGTTTCATAACATTGCTACAGCTGACTCATGACGAATGACGTTACTAATTGTTATTTGCAGCAATAAGTCAAAAGCAAATATTTTCATGCCCCAGCAATTAATTATCGATCCCAACGCAATGTATTGCTAGCACAAAAAAAAGAAAAGTGTATTACCTGTATGCTTGTTTGCCTTGGTTATGACGTGAAAAAAAATTTTTTTTATGAAAGAATAGTCTGATTGCTGGACTTCCAAAAGCTGTAGCAGATCTCTAAATGCCGAAATATTTTCTTTCTGCTGTCCTGTTAAAAGTGACACTCTTAACGATCGTGGTAATTTGGAAATACATAATTGAATAAATGCAGATTCACTGTATGGCTCACTTAAGTACTGGTTTTGTTGGGCCATGTGTTCAAACAATTGCGTGACAGTGGGAAAATTTGAGTTCTCATAATCCGGTAAACTAATTAGTTGATCCTTGATTCCGCGCTGTGTCGTCTTCGACCAATATGCTGACAGAAAAGCAATTTGAAATTCTTCTACCGAATAGCATTGTCTCGCGATCGGTCTCATACGAGTTGCCGGTTCGCCTTCCAAAAAACTGCAAATAAATTCAGGTTTGTGTGTTACAGGCCAAGTCGGTGGAAAAGCAAAGCTAAATTGTTGTATCCAATCCAAGGGGTGAATCTGTGTTCTGTCATTTTTAAATACCTTAAATTTTCTCACGGATAGAAAGTGCTTGTAATCAAAATTTTCGTCTCTGAATGTCTGAACAGGTTCATGATTGTATCCTAGTCTGTTTGTCTGTGACTGTTCGGAATCTAACTCACGTACTCTCTGTAAATTACCTAAATTGTACTGGCTGTGTGAGTCTGACAAATGCTCGCAAAGTGGCGTATGCTGTGATGTGTTAAAGGCTGAAATATTGTTCATCTCCGTCACCTCTTGCTGTAAAGGTGACAATTTTCTACGTAATGTATTATTGGACGAACCTATGTCACTGATCGTCTGCTGTAAATTTTGGAATTCGGGTGTTTGATTAAACGAAACAGGTGACGTATCGTCTGATTTGGTGTCATTATTACTTTCGATAACGTCAACACGACTGGCCAATTCAACGTATTTTTCAGTCAGTGCTTTTACCTGATCATCGTTTTTAGGGTCACAAGCAATAATTTGTTTTTGTATTTTACGTGTGGTTTTGTTCACCTTTTTAACATCTGTTTCGATGGCATCGGGATCCTGTATTAGTTCCAACTTTTCAAGTCTGTTGGTCATTGTCTGAAAGTCTAATGTGTGTGTATCTGTTTTTGTTTTAAGATCGGAAATTTCATCATGCAATTCGGTGTTCAACTGTTTGATAGTATTCATTTAGTCTGATACTGTAGCAATATTGTTGTCTACGTATGTTTTTGCTTTCGTAAACAATTTACGCTTATCTTCCTGTCTCTGTGCAGTAGTTGTTTCCATGACTTGTCGCTTTACTTTATTCTGTTCCTGTATAAATTTACTGTAACGCGTTTCACTGTTGTGTAGGTGCTGATTCAAACGTTCGTCAATTTGGCTGGTCTGTTGGTCAAATTCCGCGTCTACTTTCGCATCCTTGCGTGCGTGAAAGTTCTGCTGACATTAATTTAAACTCGTCGTGTAACTGTGTTGCGTTTTCAGAGCATTGTTCAGCGACTGCACTGATTTCATCTCTAAGTATTTTAGTTGTGGCTGCATGTGTATTACTTAATTATTGTGCCACAGATCTAATTTCTTCACTATTGTTCCTAGCACAAGCCTTAATTTCCTCACGTAATTGTTCTTTAGTATCATGACATTGCGCGGCAACGGCTGTAATCTGTTCACTAAGCTGTTTGGAATTGTTGTCTAGTTTTTCATTAAGTTGTTTGTGATTGTTATCTTGTTCTTTCTTCGACTGTTTGAAATTTTCATTAAGTTGTAGCAAAAACGCCATAACTTGATCCATGCCAATATTACCTACTCTATTCTCTGTGCTGTTTAATGGCGTACCTGCAGTTGTCACGTTTTGTGTAATCATTTGGTCATTCTCTGATTCTTGAAAAGGTTCGCCAATTGGATGAGCACTGTTGGTCACTACCTCAGAATCTAATAAATCTGACGTATTTTGACTACATTGTTCATTTTCGTGAGAAAAATTTATCTGTTCACTATGCAAATTTTGCAAACCGGGTGTGTCAAACTGAGCAACGTTCATTGTATCGGAACGTGCCGCATCATCAATTGTTAAATTTACTGTGGACATAATTGAATGTGTTTGCCCATCAGTAGGATTTAATTCAATACTAGTGATCGGCAGGCACTGATTATCTGTAGTTAGACGATTATCACTATTACACTGTGTGTCGCAATTATTATCGGTCAAATTATTTGAGTCGGCTATTTCACTCATTACACATCGCGATGTACTGTTAAGAGTTTTTCGCGGCATTTTTCACAAATCAAAATTAAGCACAAATGAAACAAAGACAAAGCGAAATGGAACAAACAATTACAACAAAGAGCAATAAATTGCCGATGATCTGTGAAAGAAAGCGTGACAAATTAGTAAATGCGTTGCGCCAGATGCAAACTACATTTAAGTAAATAAGAGCAGATATATGACTACTTCTCAGAGATTTACAAAGAAATACGATCCTGGTCGGTTGTCGCAAAGTGTAACCTCCCCACAGAAAATTAAAATAAATAAATAAATATTATTTTTGGTTAATGATTCTAATTTTAGTGTAACCTCAGAACAAAATTGGTTCCCATTTATAACCTCGCTACAGAAATTCACTCACATTTAACCTCCACACAAAATTTGTTTCCCATTTAATGTAAGCTCGAAACAGAAAAATTCCTAAACCTCGTAATAAAAAATAAATAAATTCAATAACCTGGTAAATTTTGGACGACAGCAGTGCTGCGTCATGGCCCTGTAAGATCATTCTGAATAAAAAGGCAAAAATTCTTACCTCAATAAAGTCGCCAACTATCTGCTCTTACAATAGCTTTTTCCGGCACAGCTCTGTTCAATGCTGGCCTATAGACCCGTCATTTATGAAAGGAAGCAACTGATTTTTCTTTTGCAACAATCGGAATGATCATGGATTGGAGAAATTAGTAAATTTTTTAAATTGAAATGAATGCTTGTTAGAAATTACTTTATATGACAAAGATTATTATTAGGACATTTTTAAAAGATTTACATGGGAGTTCACATAACATTACTATATATGCGCGAGGCTGCTTTCACCTTATACTATAACGCTCAGGCTCCGCCATCGCTGCACCGCGACCGGCTCAGCCAACACGATACACCAGACTGCTCGCTAGCTCTACTTACTCCAACTACCACACAGTTCTTACTGCATACAACACTGCTCTCTTGTCTGAGATTCTCTTATACCTTACATATCGCAGGCAGCGCATACCTCTTACAGCCTTTTTTTGGATTCGTTTCCGTTCATTTCGAATACCTACATCATTTAACATAAAACTGATCGAATATTTGCTACTTAACATAATTAACATATATCTAATCATCACTTTATGATAAATCCATATTTTCTTGTTTCTAATTAAATATCCGATGCACTGCAAATATAAAGTCTTAACTATCGATATTTTATAAAAAATATGTACATCATAAAACATTATACATTTATTAACTGTTTTTTTTATAAAATATCCATAATTAAGAATTTATATTTCCAATGAAAATTGGAATTTCGCGTGCAATATTTGCTTTTTTTTTATAAAAAGTCATGATTAGAAGTGTGTTAATCAGCATCTGTTTGGTGAATTTTATGTGATAGTGTTATTAGTATTCTAACTCAAAAAACAAATAAAACGAGAAAAAGAGCATAGAACCTGTTGTGTACTACTTCGTACACAAAAGTAAGGAGAGGTGGTCAACAGAGTGCTTATGCAGTTGTCGTCGTACGGAAGCTGGGAAGGAGCAGAAATGATTAGCGATCACGTAGTGAAATTTACTTAACATATAGCTTTCTGCAGTTGTTGCGAAGAAATTCTATAAAACAACAAACAGCAGTACAGTGCAGCTATCAGAAGAAGCAAAAAAGCATCCTGCAGCGTGAAGTTCCCACTACTAACGAGCGAGTGAACTGTATAAGGCTGACTAAGACTGCAGACTGTCTAAGATGGCGACTGAGATTGGTCACGTAGCTGCCGTCAGCTATCCTGTATCGCTGAGGCAGAGTGATCTTGTCGGAGCCACTGAAGGCGTGGCTGAACCGTCGCACGTCATCGTCTCAGGCCGGTACTTGCGCGACCGTGATCGGCGTCTGACGGAAACCTGCGATTCCTTTGCCAACGCAGGTGAGGGGTGGCATCGATCAGTGATAGCGCAGATCCATTGATTGCCCGGTTACCGCCTTTCGGCGCTACTGTGGGAGTTGCACGGTCCGTCACAAAAAATCACCTTAATTTCGGTGAATTAAAGTTCCTTCGAAATCTTCAAAGTCGACTAGGTTTATTTTTGTACCCCATCAGATAAATCTTCACCTTAACAAAGGCCTTCAATGCGTTCCTTCAACTTATCCGCTCTCTCCTCTGCATTTAACAGTGGAATTGCCGTTGCACTCTTAATGTCATCACCCTTGCTTTCAATTTGCTACTGGTCTGTAAATCTAATCATTTCATGTACTCCATGTGCATAGTTGCAATAATGTTGAGTGAATTTCTACGGAGTATGTGGTGGAGTCAGGCAGTGATAATTTTAGCGAGGATGGACGAGGATTATTGCTTCTGACAAAAAGTTCTAAGTAATACAGCATATGAATACTTCGACACACAAACAAAATGCGGCGGCCAGAACATCGATTCATGTCTAAAATTTGTAAGTGCATCATTTACAGAAGAGTTCGACGTCCCCAGACGTTCACGAGACTCGTTCACCAATTATGTTCAGTGCTGACATTCCTCTGTGGAGAACATACATTGAAGAGCCAAAAAAACTGGTACACCTACCTAATATCTTGTAGGTCCCCCGCAAGCACACATAAGTGCCGCAGCACGTCGTGCAATGGACCTGACTAATACCTGAAGCACTGCTGGAGGGAACTGACACCATGGATCCTGCAGGGCTGTCCATAAATTCGTAAGAGTACGAGGGGGTGGAGAACAGCACGTTGCAAGGCATCCCAGATATGCTCAATAATGTTCATGTCTGGGGAGTTTGGTGCCTAGCGAAAGTGTTTAAACTCAGACGTATGTTCCTGGAGCCGCTCTGTAGCAATTCTGGAAGTATGGTGTGTCGCATTGTCCTGCTGGAACTGCCCAAGTCCGTCGGAATCCACAATGGACATGAATGGATGAAGGTCATCAGACACGATGCTTAAGTACGTGTCACCTGTCAGAGTCGTATCTAGACGTGTCAGGGGTCCCATATCACACGAACTGCGAACGCCCCACAGCAATACCGAGTCTCCACCAGCTTGAACAGTCCCCTACTGACATGCAGGGTCTATACATTCGTGAGGTTGTCTCCATACCCGCACACGTTCATCCACTCTACTCAATTTGAAACCAGACTCGTCCGACCACGCAACATGTCTCCAGTCATCAACAGTCCAATTTCGGTGCTGACGGGCCAGACGAGGCGTAAAGCTTTGTGCCGTGCAGTCATCAAGGGTACATGAGTAGCGGCCCGGCTGTCACCACATGCACAGTCGTGGCCGCGAACCCCATTCGATAGCTCTTCCAGATACGGGGTGGTGTCGCAACAGCATAAGCAAATTAACACATGGTTAATCTCGCACTTGTGAATCCGTGCGGTCGCTCAGAAATGTTTGTCGTTACATTCTACTAGCTTAGTTATTTATTAGAGGAGCAGCACTGGCGTATGATCGGTCGACATAGGTGTACCCTTACACATGTTCGTGACTTCATGGACCGAACACACCACGGCGATGGATAGAACATGATGGATCTACCAAGTAGCCACCGCGATCTCAGGACATAGCCTGTCAGGATTTCCTTTTGTGTTGTTTTGTGAAAGACATTGTGTAAGTCTTGCATGTATTTGACCTTGGCGATCCCCGCAGAAGAACTCTGAATGCAGTAGCCGTAATCACCCCAGACATGCTTAGGTGCACTGGGTGAAACAGAGTGTCGTCTAGACATCTTACAATATGAAATGATCGTACGGCATTGTTGGCCGGGTGACCCCATGATATTTTTTATTAATTGCGTTTTGAAATAAGTGGTATTTTATGTGGACACCCTATAGTTCCACGAACACTACTCGGGCGTAAGGATCTTGTGTAGCGCCGGAAGATACCCTCCTCAGTTCTGTGCATGATATCATCTAAATATCTATGCTTTAAAACTACATATGATCTTTTTCTGAAGATTGTGGGAATTGGCTGAACAGTGAGGGATAAGAAGGCCTTTCTAACGCTTCCTATGTCTTGTCGAATCCATATCACAACACGTTGCTGTAAGTTCCAAAGTGGTAAAGAGTGCTTCGCTCTTTTACATAGGTGTATCTGATTCAATTGGATATCAGTGTGTTACTGTTTATTTGAAAAGTAAGTAATACTGGCGCGAGATTTCTACAATTAATGATCGTAAAAACCAACTTAGATATTTCTGTGAACCAGTGCCTTCACTATTCAATTTTTAAGAGACGATTTTCAGTCGCATTACCTGCAATTTCAGGTATTTATGCTGAAAACTGCAAGGGGAGTTCAAAAAATAACGAAACACTTTTTCTCTGAAAGCAGGCTGATTTTATTTAGGATTCCAATACATATTATCTCCCACATTTTTGGTTACAAAACCCTATTTTTCCACAGAATTTCCACTCAGTGGACGGTCTTACGCCATCGTAGTGTGCGACCTACATTCCAGCATAGCATCCCTCTATTGGTCGACGTCGGGGCCAATGTCTTGCTGCATCATCCACGTACTGCTTCCCGGGGAGTACATCCTTCGTAGGGCAAACAGATAGAAGTCGGAAGTTGCGAGATCCGGACTCTATGTTGAATGAAGAAGGACAGTCCAGTAAAGTTTTGTGAGCTCTTCTCGGGTGCACAGACTTCTGTGAGGCTTTGTGTTGCCAAGGAGAAAAGGAGAAGTTGGTTCGCATTCTTGTGGCGTTGAACACGATGAAATCGTTTCTTCAGTTTGCTGAGGTTCAAATGGTTCAAATAGCTCTAAGCACTATTGGACTTAACGTGTGAGGTCATCAGTCCCCTAGATTTTTTTCTTTTTGGTCATCAGTCTACTGATTGGTTTGATGCGGCCCGCCACGAATTCCTTTCCTGTGCTAACCTCTTCATCTCAGAGTAGCACTTGCAACCTACGTCCTCAATTATTTGCTTGACGTATTCCAATCTCTGTCTTCCTCTACAGTTTTTGCCCTCTACAGCTCCCTCTAGTACCATCGAAGTCATTCCCTCATGTCTTAGCAGATGTCCTATCATCCTGTCCCTTCTCCTTATCAGCGTTTTCCACATATTCGTTTCCTCTCCGATTCTGCGTAGAACCTCCTCATTCCTTACCTTATCAGTCCACCTAATTTTCAACATTCGTCTATAGCACCACATCTCAAATGCTTCGATTCTCTTCTGTTCCGGTTTTCCCACAGTCCATGTTTCGCTACCATACAATGCTGTACTCCAGACGTACATCCTCAGAAATTTCTTCCTCAAATTAAGGCCGGTATTTGATATTAGTAGACTTCTCTTGGCCAGAAATGCCTTTTTTGCCATAGCAAGTCTGCTTTTGGTGTCCTCCTTGCTCCGTCCGTCATTGGTTATTTTACTGCCTAGGTAGCAGAATTCCTTAACTTCATTGACTTCGGGACCATCAATCCTGATGTTAACTTTCTCGCTGTTCTCATTTCTACTACTTCTCATTACCTTCGTCTTTCTCCGATTTACTCTCAAACCATACTGTGTACTCATTAGACTGTTCATTCCATTCAGCAGATCATTTAATTCTTCTTCACTTTCACTCAGGATAGCAATGTCATCAGCGAATCGTATCATTGATATCCTTTCACCTTGTATTTTAATTCCACTCCTGAACCTTTCTTTTATTTCCATCATTGCTTCCTCGATGTACAGATTGAAGAGTAGGGGCGAAAGGCTACAGCCTTGTCTTACACCATTCTTAATACGAGCACTTCGTTCTTGATCGCCCACTCTTATTATTCCCTCTTGGTTGTTGTACATATTGTATATGACCCGTCTCTCCCTATAGCTTACCCCTACTTTTTTCAGAATCTCGAACAGCTTGCACCATTTTATATTGTCGAACGCTTTTTCCAGGTCGACAAATCCAATGAAAGTGTCTTGATTTTTCTTTAGCCTTGCTTCCATTATTAGCCGTAACGTCAGAATTGCATCTCTCGTCCCTTTACTTTTCCTAAAGCCAAACTGATCGTCACCTAGTGCATTCTCAATTTTCTTTTCCATTCTTCTGTATATTATTCTTGTAAGCAGCCTCGATGCATGAGATGTTAAGCTGATTGTGCGATAATTCTCGCACTTGTCAGCTCTTGCCGTCTTCGGAATTGTGTGGATGGTGCTTTTCCGAAAGTCAGATGGTATATCGCTAGACTCACATATTCTACACACCAACGTAAATAGTCGTTTTGTTGCCACTTCCCCCAATGATTTTAGAAATTCTGATGGAATGTTATCTATCCCTTCTGCCTTATTTGACCGTAAGTCCTCCAAAGCTCTTTTACATTCCGATTCTAATACTGGATCCCCTATCTCTTCTAAATCGACTCCTGTTTCTTCTTCTATCACATCAGACAAATCTTCACCCTCATAGAGGCTTTCAATGTATTCTTTCCACCTATCTGCTCTCTCCTCTGCATTTAACAGTGGAATTCCCGTTGCACTCTTAATGTTACCACCGTTGCTTTTAATGTCACTAAAGGTTGTTTTGACTTTCCTGTATGCTGAGTCTGTCCTTCCGACAATCATATCTTTTTCGATGTGTTCACATTTTTCCTGCAGCCGTCTTAGCTTCCCTGCACTTCCTATTTATTTCATTCCTCAGCGACTTGTATTTCTGTATTCCTGATTTTCCCGGAACATGTTTGTACTTCCTCCTTTCATCAATCAACCGAAGTAGTTCTTCTGTTACCCATGGTTTCTTCGCAGCTACCTTCTTTGTACCTATGTTTTCCTTCCCAACTTCTGTGATGGCCCATTTTAGAGATGTCCATTCCTCTTCAACTGTACTGCCTACTGCGCAATTCCTTATTGCTGTATCTATAGCGTTAGAGAACTTCAAACGTATCTCGTCATTCCTTAGTACTTCCGTATCCCACTTCTTTGCGTATTGATTCTTCCTGACTAATGTCTTGAACTTCAGCCTACTCTTCATCACTACTATATTGTGATCTGAGTCTATATCTGCTCCTGGGTACGCTTTACAATCCAGTACCTGATTTCGGAATCTCTGTCTGACCATGATGTAATCTAATTGAAATCTTCCCGTATCTCCCGGCCTTTTCCAAGTATACCTCCTCCTCTTGTGATTCTTGAACAGGGCATTCGCTATTACTAGCTGAAACTTGTTACAGAACTCAATTAGTCTTTCTCCTCTTTCATTCCTTGTCCCAAGCCCATATTCTCCTGTAACCTTTTCTTCTACTCCTTCCCCTACAACTGCATTCCAGTCGCCCATGACTATTAGATTTTCGTCTCCCTTTACCTACTGCATTACCCTTTCAATATCCTCATACACTTTCTCTATCTGTTCATCTTCAGCTTGCGACGTCGGCATGTATACCTGAGCTATCGTTGTCGGTGTTGGTCTGCTGTCGATTCTGATTAGAACAACCCAGTCAATGAACTGTTCACAGTAACACACCCTCTGCCTACCTTCCTATTCATAACGAATCCTACACCTGTTATACCATTTTCTGCTGCTGGTGATATTACCCGATACCCATCTGACCAGAAATCCTTGTCTTCCTTGCACTTCACTTCACTGACCCCTACTATATCTAGATTGAGCCTTTGCATTTCCCTTTTCAGATTTTCTAGTTTCCCTACCACGTTCAAGCTTCTGACATTCCACGCCCCGACTCGTAGAACGTTATCCTTTCGTTGATTATTCAATCTATTTCTCATGGTAACCTCCCCCTTGGCAGTCCCCTCCCGGAGATCCGAATGGGGGACTATTCCGGAATCTTTTGCCAATGGAGAGATCATCATGATATTTCTTCAATTTCAGGCCACATGTCCTGTGGATACACGTTACGTGTCTTTAATGCAGTGGTTTCCATTGCCTTCTGCATCCCCATGTCGTTGATCATTGCTGATTCTTCCGCCTTTAGGGGCAATTTCCCACCCCTAGGACAAGAGAGTGCCCTGAACCTCTATCCGCTCCTCCGTCCTCTTTGACAAGGCCGTTGGCAGAATGAGGCTGACTTCTTATGCCGGAAGTCTTCGGCCGCCAATGCTGATTATTTATCAAAATTTAGGCAGTGGCGGGTATCGAACCCGGGACCGAAGACGTTTTGATTATGAATCAAAGACGCTACCCCTAGACCACGAGTGTACGTCACTTAGAACTACTTAAACCTAACTAACCTAAGAACATCACACACATCCATGCCCGACGCAGGATTCGAACCTGCGACCGTAGCAGCAGCGCGGTTCCCAAATGGGCGCCTAGAACCGCTCGGTCACAGCGGTCGACAGTTTGCTGAGGGTAGCACGAAACATTTCAGAGTTAATTGTTACACAATGAGGGAGGACATCAAACACAATGACTCCTTGAGAGTCCCAGAAGACCGTCGCCGTGACTTTACCGGCTGTGCCTTTGAACATTTTCTTCGGAAGAGAGGCGATGTGGTGCCATTCCATGGAACCCATGTTTCATCGCCTGTGACGATGTTCGACAAGAAATTCTTACGATCAGCCTCGTAACGTGCAAACAATCCGCACGGATGGTCCTTCGCTGCTCTTTATGGTCTTTTGTTAGGCGGCGAGCAACTCAGCGGACCCAAAAGGTGGACGAGTGTGTCAGAACTACCAACAGAGACGTCCAATTGTGCAGCAAGGTATTTCATTGTGATCTGTCGATCAACACGAATGAGAGTGTCCGCACATTCCAACTCTGCGGGAGTTACAGCCGTGTGCGAAATTCAGTGACAGCTCCCTGCTTGGAACGCAGCTCCGCTACAGACGCCATTTTGAAAGCTGCGTATAGTGCCTGCACGTATTGAAACTTCATGAAACTATAGGGGCTGAAGCGGGAATATTCCTCGACGTCCCACAACAAATTCCGCGTTCCTTCAACCTAAATTGGCCGAGAAAAAAATGTGTAGCATTACTTATTGAACGCCCCTCGTAGTTCAAGTATCGTAAGTGGAGCAAGATGAATAACGACAACGGTGATGAGAAAAAGTGTAGCATACATACAAACAGAGTTTGGCTTTCCTCAGAATATTGCCAGGTGTGGTAGTGCGTAAGGCAGGCTACGAACGAGCACGTTGCGGCCTCCGTCCCGTGTGGGCGCTCCCGACACGTCACTGCTCTCCTCTCCCCAAAGCTCTCTCCTTTCCTCTCCTCATCCCTCCCCCCTCCACCCTTCCTCCCCCATCCAACCCTCGAACTTCTCTGATAACAAGGGTCGGCAACAGCACAGCCCTGTGTAGAGACACATGTACTGCCTCTAATGATATGACTTCTGGAAGGCATCTTCCACAACGACAACCAGAGCCGCAAACAGTGAGGCTGTTGGGAGGAGGTTCATGCAGTATTAATACACTACTGGGCCTGTTGGCACAACCAGCGTCTAACCAGAAAAGTACGCATAGTATGCAAGGGTGCTGCATTGTGCCGGCTGCTGCTGTGTTGGCGCCACGGCGTGCTGTGTTTCCGCTTCAGCTCTGAGGCACAGCGCTCTCCAGGCTAACGCCGTGTTACCCCCTGATAGTAGACAGTTCAAAGTTAATTCGGCAGCATCACGAGGAGGCGCAGAGATTAGCTGCCACGTCCAGCACGGAACATAAGCGTAATCTCGCATTTCATCCAACTCAGACTCACTAACTACTCCACGTGCAAAAAAGGAAGTGGCGTCAGTGTCTTCAGGATGATCTCCTCTAAGTTACCATTACTGTTTTATTTGCAGCAACAGATTTCTGAGGTGGTGTACGGAAATGCATTCCCCGACGGGTCTACCGAATTTTCAGCATGTGGGAAATTCTTTTGTTATTGAATTTAGAACACACAATGCGATCGAAATCTTATGAATGCATCATGTATTCATCCGCTTCATACCAGAACTCTGTCGGAGATCTCTGAAAAAATATAATTTGAGGTAAATGTTTTGTATGATGCTGCGCTCGAGTGTCAGAATCCCTATGGTCTCCTCTTGGGTTTCAATGAAAGAAACAGAGCGCTATGTTTATAATTAACTTGTTGTTACGTTTTATAATTAGATGTTCTACTTATTTGTAACACAAAAATGTTTACAGAATGGAATTTTCACTCTGCAGCAGTGTGTGCACCGATATGAAACTTCCTGGCAAATCTGTGCACCTGACCGTGACTCGAACTCGGGACCATCGCATTTCAGGGCAAGTGCTCTATCTGCTGAGCTCCCCAAGCATGTCTGGCGACCACTCCTCATAGCTTTAATTCCAACAGCACTTTGTCTTCTACCTTGCAAACTTTACAGAAGCACTTCTGCAGACCTGGCAGAAATAAGGCGATGAGGGCCGGTCGGCACTCGTGCTTGGGTAGCTGAGATGGTGCCGGCACGGTAGGTCAACGTGCTCGGTCAGAGGGCTGACTGGTCCGTGTCCTGCAGCGTGAGGAAGTCCGTAACTGCCTGCTGCACATACTCGTCCGACAGAAACCGTCAACCCTTCAAGGCCCCTTTTTCAGGGATCGTTGGAGTGATAATCGCATTTGCAGAAATAAGGACTACAGTTTGGATGCTCGAGTATCTCCCGCTTGAGTTGGCGTAACTTCTGCGTTACGACATTTGCGACATGGGGATATGCGTTATCATGAAGTAGCAGCGCCCATTGTCACTACATTGTACAACGGTGGTTTTCGACAGATATGCTGCGCCATTGTAGGTGTTTTGTTTTATTATGTTGTTGTGTATGTAAAGTGGCTTCCTATTTTAACTTCCACGTATGTGTCTGTTGTAATGTGAATCTGAACAATGCAAATGGTTTACTTACGTAAACGCTATAAATAAAAAGTGTCGCCAAATCCAACTGAAATTATATTACAGTTGTCTCAATACCTTTTACCTGGAATAATTAGAAAACATCATACTGCATACAACATAAGCTGTTCTGTGAAATTGTTTGTTGTGTAGTGCAGTGAACAGTGCTACAATGCATGACGTCACAGTATGTGTCTTGCGATTCCAACACACCAAACTAGCAGAGTAAAAATCCTGCATAAAATTACAGACTGAACTTTGAAATAATAACTGACCAAGATGCTTCTGTTAAAGAGGTCTTCAAATTTTATGTACGCAAATTGACTAAATAAAATTCCGAACATTATAGGACATACACGGAAGTATGTTACACTACACTGTAAGAATATCCAACAAAGGAAAGGTATCTGAATTTAACTTTTAATTGTACTGACTCTCATGATGATTTCGAAATGCACTCATGACTTTGAATAATCATAGTTTCCTTGCTGATCCTAAACTGCCCCTAACAAATTTTCATGGCTTCGTTTGCTGCAACTGAAACTCGGTACTGGTCGGAAGTGCTGAATGTACAGTGCTGTAGCAAACACGCTGAAAAAAAAAATCACCTTGCCAAGTGCAATGTAAGCAAAAGCAGCTGTGCTAAGCACATCGTGTTGTATATTCTGAGTAACTGGTTTCCGCTAAATGCAATGTGGCAACACACAACACGCAATTAAAAATTAATCTTTCGTGAGGAGACGGTGGGAAAGACTCGACTTACTGAACGACTGAAAAGTCACTAGAATTCCAAAATTGTATTGCGAAACTCTGATTCGTGAACAATTACAACCTTCTTCACAAAATACATTCTTATAAAAAGTTTGACTCTGCCGTGAAATTAGTTTATAGAATGATGACGGAGTGGTAACTCTACCGCTCTCAGTGTATCCCAGGTGAGCAACTAAGTTTGTTTAATCACATATCGACAATCGAACTATCTGACCCGCATTAATAAAGGAAAATCCTGCTAAAAGTTTGCCTTTCTTAAACTCATGATAAATTACGCATGAGCGAGCAATGCAGCAACAGCATTACCTGAATATCTTCACACTTCTCAAATCAGTCTTTACAAAACGATATTTCCAACAGGAAACTTCCTCTAAATTTACATCTCTGCGTTCAGCCAGTTATTTGCAGACCGTTCGGCGGCGTGACCAAAGAAGTTAGTCCTAACCTAATGCTACATTGGCAACGACAACGCTGCTGACAACCAGAGTTCACATTGCTTGTTCTCAAAATTTCTGTGGCGTAACATATCGACTATTGAAGACTTGTGTTTGAAATATGTCCAGTGTACAAATATCAAGTGTGACACACCTAATACAAAGAGAACTCACACCATTTTCATTGAATACCCTAAATAAACCAGAAATCTTACAACATACACATTCTTCATTCTCCGATGGATGTCTATCAACGTCTGTCCTTTGGCAGACAAGAAAAGAGTGACAGCATGCTAGTTCTGTTTGGAAGCTTTTGGTAACAACGTCACCATAGTTAAGGATCCGGTATTTACCATACGTCAGAAAGACGCGAATCCCACACTAATTTACCTTCATGTCGGTGTTTGTACAGCGTGAATGTTAATAAAACCGACCAACTGCAGTGACGAATTTCTGATTGGAAATGGAGGAAAACATGTCCTATGAACATGTGTGACTGTAAGCAGCAGAATGGTCCCGTATGCATGTCGATAACCTGAGATGGTGTTTTTGTACACCCAAGTAGGTGGAAACTGTCGAGAGGCAGCAAGGCTGTACCAAAACAGGTACTCTCATAGACACCGACGACATCACACAGCATTTCCAGCCGTTTTCGGACATTTGCGTCATCATAGGTTCTTTCAGACAGACAGTCGTTGTGTGATGTGGTTGATATCTATGAGGGTACTTCTTTGGTATAGCCTCTCGACCGTTTCCATCTGCTTTACCGTATAGAAACACCATCTCGGCTTGTTTCCGACGTGAATACCGGACTATTCTGCCACTTACAGTACGCTGCGTCAGTCACACAGCCTGCAACAGGCAAGGAACACATGGCACGTGGTCAGAGGAACTTTCACTCGCCAGTGCCGTCTTCCCTGGCAACAACGAATTTCCGGACACTTTTTCACAGGACCTTTTTTCCTCAATTTCCGGCCAGTAATACATCCCTGCAGTTTGTCGGTCTTACTAATTTTCGCCCTGTATATCCGCATCGCAGTTGCCCTAGGTTGCATACATGCTGCAACAACGCCATCAAACGAAAGGTTTTTGATCGTACCTTACATATTCCCTTGTAGGAATCACGCCCGGAAAGAAACCAGAAAAGTGATGTTTTTGTGTTTTGGGACAGAGACCCTTTGTGTTACGTTTGCCCTTTGGAATTTTGACTACTCCTCGTTTGTTACTATTTATAGTTGTAATTTATTTTCGACAGTGATTGCAAGTCATTGTAGAACAGTGGTGTGACTGGTTAGTTGCTAAGAAAAGCGTCATCAAGACAGCTAAACCCTCTTTGAAAATCATAAACATTCTGAGAAAGTTAAATTTTAGGTTCACGTAGGGAAGAGGTCAGTTTAACACGCAGTCAAATGCAGATACAGCGAATATAACTGAACATTTCAATTTAATACTCATTGGGAGTGTGTGAACAGACAGTTTTAATATGTTTCTGCATGCACCCCAAGATAGGAGAAATGGCACAGATGTAAACTCCAGTGCGATAGCGCATCATCCTACTAGATCACATTTGGCTGAAGGGGAAGAAGCTACGGGACAAGAAAGTGCTCACGCATGTCCAGATAAACGGTTCCTGTTATTATCAATGAAAAGCACGATATTGCAAATGTCCTAAGGATTAATTTGTTCAGTTAACCGATTTTCGGCTTACAAGTCCACCATCAGACTTCAACTGCCTATCGTAGTCAAGGAAGTTACAATATTTATTCAACAATATTCGAAAAGATACTACTCAAGTAGAGAGAGGCACGAACACGCAATAGATGACATCTGTGAAAGTGCAGTGGTAATTCAATTCAAAAGTTAAAAAGTTGGACAGTAAATAAATATAAAGAGAGAAAAGTAGGAAAAACATTTTTTAAACTCGAAAAACAGCGCAAATATAATAACTTAATTTAAATTAACAATCCCAAACTGAGTGAGGTGGCGCATTGGTTAGCAGACTGGACTCCACATTCGGGAGGACGGCCGTTCAAACACGCGTCTGGCGCCGGCCGGAGTGGCCGTGCGTTTCTAGGCGCTACAGTCTGGAACCGAGCGACCGCTACGGTCCCAGGTTCGAATCCTGCCTCGGGCATGGATGTGTGTGATGTCCTTAGGTTAGTTAGGTTTAAGTAGTTCTAAGTTCTAGGGGACTGATGACCTCAGAAGTTAAGTCGCATAGTGTTCAGAGCCATTTCAACCCGCGTCTGGCATCCTGATTTAGGTTTTCCGTGATTTCCCTAAATCGCAACTGCTGGGATGGTTCCTTTAAAAGGGCACGGCTACCTTCTTTCCCCATCCTTCCCTTAACCGATACGGCCGATGACCTCGCTATTTGGTCCCCTCCCCCAAATCAACCAACCAACCAACAATCCCAATAAAATAAAGTTATTACTTGACAAAAGTTTTAAAGAACAGCTGGAAGAGTTATTACATACGGAAAGTGATACAGAAAGAGCGTAAATAATAAACAACTGTAGCAACAGAACATATGCAGTACGTAGGCAGTCACAATAAAATGAGTAAATACAGGAAAATGGAGGAATAGAAAGTAACAGACAATGTGGGCAGCACTGGAAAACTGTGAGGATTAAATTAAGTTTAGAAGATAGAAAGCACTGGGACGTGTTTGGTCATTTAATACTAAGTTACTACTGTGGGCCAGGTGTTCGTTGATTTCAGCAAGCCAAAAACCGGTTAACTACATAAATTAATCCTGTAGGAGTGTTGTACTTTTCATTTATAATTATGTTGTTACTCTAAGAACCGACGGAACAGTCATTTAACATGGTTCCTGCTGTAATTTTCTCGATGAAGAAAAAGGCTCCAACTACGCTACTTTTCGTTAAAACACACCACAAATTCGCCTTTTCGCTGTCTTTCACATGTTCCTGAAAACTGGAAGGGGGGGGGGGGGGGGGGAGGTGGGTCCGACTCCCAGATGCGAATGTTGTGCCGATTAACCTTCCAACATTATGAAAGTTTTCTTCGTCGGAGAAAACGACATTTCCTAAATGGTTGAAGTTTGCGTGATGCGATCCAACATCTCGAGAGCTCAAATGGCTCTGAGCACTATGGGACTTAACATCTGAGGTCATCGTCCCCTAGACTAAGAACTACTTAAACCTAAGTAAGGACATCACACACATCCATGCCCGAGGCAGGATTCGAACCTGCGACCGCAGCAGCAGCGCAGTTCCGGACTGAAGCGCCTAGAACCGCTCGGTCACAGAGGCCGGCTATCTCGATAGCAAATGCTTGGCAAAGATTAATGCTTCGACAATTGAAACTTTGTAAGTGGACAGACGAAATCGTTTATCTAAACAGCTTGTGAACTATTGAGCGAGGGACGTTTAGCTCTCGTGATGGTCGACAAACTGACTTTGTTGAGATCCTTTGCAGGATCTCTCTGATCTCTCCGGCTGTTTCGTCATACGTGCGTTTTCTGCGAGATGTTGACTGTCTGTTTACACTACCAGTGGCTAGGAACTTTTCTTATCAAGCCTTATTCGTCTGGTTGGCCACCTTTCAAATACACGTCGAAAATTTCTTTGGACAGCAATTGGTGATCTCGTTTCCACAAACTACACCACCAATCATGCTCTCTTTTGACATGCAGTCATTCCTGGTAATTATTCAGCACCCTGAAACTAAATAAAAGGAATCTTTTGTAAAAATATCTACACAAAGCTTCTTGCGTTGCTTTACTTGATGTCGCAAGCCGAAAACCTAAATGTTTACAATATATACCCTAGCCACCCCCCCCCCCCCCCCCCATGAACCATGGACCTTGCCGTTGGTGGGGAGGCTTGCGTGCCTCAGCGATACAGATAGCCGTACCGTAGGTGCAACCACAACGGAGGGGTATCTGTTGAGAGGCCAGACAAACATGTGGTTCCTGAAGAGGGGCAGCAGCCTTTTCAGCAGTTGCAAGAGCAACAGTCTGGATGATTGACTGATCTGGCCTTGTAACAATAACCAAAACGGCCTTGCTGTGCTGGTACTGCGAACGGCTGAAAGCAAGGGGAAACTACAGCCGTAATTTTTCCCGAGGGCATGCAGCTTTACTGTATGATTACATGATGATGGCGTCCTCTTGGGTAAAATATTCCGGAGGTAAAATAGTCCCCCATTCGGATCTCCGGGCGGGGACTACTCAAGAGGATGTCGTTATCAGGAGAAAGAAAACTGGCGTTCTACGGATCGGAGCGTGGAATGTCAGATCCCTTAATCGGGCAGGTAGGTTAGAAAATTTAAAAAGGGAAATGGATAGGTTGAAGTTAGATATAGTGGGAATTAGTGAAGTTCGGTGGCAGGAGGAACAAGACTTCTGGTCAGGTGACTACAGGGTTATAAACACAAAATCAAATAGGGGTAATGCAGGAGTAGGTTTAATAATGAATAGGAAAATAGGAATGCGGGTAAGCTACTACAAACAGCATAGTGAACGCATTATTGTGGCCAAGATAGACACGAAGCCCACACCTACTACAGTAGTACAAGTTTATATGCCAACTAGCTCTGCAGATGACGAAGAAATTGAAGAAATGTATGATGAAATAAAAGAAATTATTCAGATTGTGAAAGGAGACGAAAATTTAATAGTCATGGGTGACTGGAATTCGAGTGTAGGAAAAGGGAGAGAAGGAAACATAGTAGGTAAATATGGATTGGGGGACAGAAATGAAAGAGGAAGCCGCCTGGTCGAATTTTGCACAGAGCACAACATAATCATAACTAACACTTGGTTTAAGAATCATGAAAGAAGGTTGTATACATGGAAGAACCCTGGAGATACTAAAAGGCATCAGATAGATTATATAATGGTAAGACAGAGATTTAGGAACCAGGTTTTAAATTGTAAGACATTTCCAGGGGCAGATGTGGACTCTGACCACAATCTATTGGTTATGACCTGTAGATTAAAACTGAAGAAACTGCAAAAAGGTGGGAATTTAAGGAGATGGGACCTGGATAAACTAAAAGAACCAGAGGTTGTACAGAGATTCAGGGAGAGCATAAGGGAGCAATTGACAGGAATGGGGGAAATAAATACAGTAGAAGAAGAATGGGTAGCTTTGAGGGATGAAGTAGTGAAGGCAGCAGAGGATCAAGTAGGTAAAAAGACGAGGGCTAGTAGAAATCCTTGGGTAACAGAAGAAATATTGAATTTAATTGATGAAAGGAGAAAATATAAAAATGCAGTAAGTGAAACAGGCAAAAAGGAATACAAACGTCTCAAAAATGAGATCGACAGGAAGTGCAAAATGGCTAAGCAGGGATGGCTAGAGGACAAATGTAAGGATGTAGAGGCCTATCTCACTAGGGGTAAGATAGATACCGCCTACAGGAAAATTAAAGAGACCTTTGGAGATAAGAGAACGACTTGTATGAATATCAAGAGCTCAGACGGAAACCCAGTTCTAAGCAAAGAAGGGAAAGCAGAAAGGTGGAAGGAGTATATAGAGGGTCTATACAAGGGCGATGTACTTGAGGACAATATTATGGAAATGGAAGAGGATGTAGATGAAGATGAAATGGGAGATACGATACTGCGTGAAGAGTTTGACAGAGCACTGAAAGACCTGAGTCGAAACAAGGCCCCCGGAGTAGACAATATTCCATTGGAACTACTGACGGCCGTGGGAGAGCCAGTCCTGACAAAACTCTACCATCTGGTGAGCAAGATGTATGAAACAGGCGAAATACCCTCAGACTTCAAGAAGAATATAATAATTCCAATCCCAAAGAAAGCAGGTGTTGACAGATGTGAAAATTACCGAACTATCAGCTTAATAAGTCACAGCTGCAAAATACTAACACAAATTCTTTACAGACGAATGGAAAAACTAGTAGAAGCCAACCTCGGGGAAGATCAGTTTGGATTCCGTAGAAACACTGGAACACGTGAGGCAATACTGACCTTACGACTTATCTTAGAAGAAAGATTAAGGAAAGGCAAACCTACGTTTCTAGCATTTGTAGACTTAGAGAAAGCTTTTGACAATGTTGACTGGAATACTCTCTTTCAAATTCTAAAGGTGGCAGGGGTAAAATACAGGGAGCGAAAGGCTATTTACAATTTGTACAGAAACCAAATGGCAGTTATAAGAGTCGAGGGACATGAAAGGGAAGCAGTGGTTGGGAAGGGAGTAAGACAGGGTTGTAGCCTCTCCCCGATGTTGTTCAATCTGTATATTGAGCAAGCAGTAAAGGAAACAAAAGAAAAATTCGGAGTAGGTATTAAAATTCATGGAGAAGAAATAAAAACTTTGAGGTTCGCCGATGACATTGTAATTCTGTCAGATACAGCAAAGGCTTTGGAAGAGCAGTTGAATGGAATGGACAGTGTCTTGAAAGGAGGATATAAGATGAACATCAACAAAAGCAAAACAAGGATAATGGAATGTAGTCTAATTAAGTCGGGTGATGCTGAGGGAATTAGATTAGGAAATGAGGCACTTAAAGTAGTAAGGGAGTTTTGCTATTTGGGGAGCAAAATAACTGATGATGGTCGAAGTAGAGAGGATATAAAATGTAGGCTGGCAATGGCAAGGAAAGCATTTCTGAAGAAGAGAAATTTGTTAACATCCAGTATTGATTTAAGTGTCAGGAAGTCATTTCTGAAAGTATTCATATGGAGTGTAGCCATGTATGGAAGTGAAACATGGACGATAAATAGTTTGGACAAGAAGAGAATAGAAGCTTTCGAAATGTGGTGCTACAGAAGAATGCTGAAGATTAGATGGGTAGATCACATAACTAATGAGGAAGTATTGAATAGGATTGGGGAGAAGAGAAGTTTGTGGCACAACTTGACCAGAAGAAGGGATCGGTTGGTAGGACATGTTCTGAGGCATCAAGGGATCACCAATTTAGTATTGGAGGGCAGCGTGGAGGGTAAAAATCGTAGAGGGAGACCAAGAGATGAATACACTAAGCAGATTCAGAAGGATGTAGGTTGCAGTAGGTACTGGGAGATGAAAAAGCTTGCACAGGATAGAGTAGCATGGAGAGCTGCATCAAACCAGTCTCAGGACTGAAGACCACAACAACAACAACAACACCCTAGCCACGCTTTGTTGACAACCTACGCTACGAGCTAGGAATAAATTTGGTATTTAACTCTCATAGGCAACGGCCTTGCCACAGTGGATACACCAGTTCCCGTGAGATCACTGAAGTTCAGCACTGTCGGGCGAGGACGGCGCTTGGATGGGTGACCATCCAGGCCGCCATGCACTGTTGCCATTTTACGGGGAGCACTCAGCTTTGTGATACCAATTGAGGAGCTACTCGACCGAATAGTAGCGGCTCCGGTCAAAGAAAACCATCATAACGACCGGGAGTACGGTGTGCTGACCCCACGCCCCTCCTATCCGCATCCTCCACTGAGGATGACACGGCGGTCGGATGGTACCGGTAGGCCACTCGTGGCCTGAAGACAGAAGGCTTTTTTTTATTTAACTCACGTAGCAGTACGACTGACTAGGACTTCGTTCACGGACTTTCAGTTTTTAACACGTTCACACTTTGTGTAGCCGCAGCCTGTTAGAAGCTTGTGTTGAGCACCGAACTCTTAACCTGTATGTAACTTGTAACCGATTTTTGTGTTCAAATAAAGGCAGCGGAAACACCGCCTCAACAAACTGCCCATACACGCCGCAGCGGCAACTGGGTTCAGGTTTACATTCACAGAACACAGATTCCATACCAAGGCCCGTTGAAACGTCCCCTTTTTGAACAATTATACAAGACTGTGCTTAAACTGACACACAATATTTTTAGCGCAACGCAATCTGACTTTCAAAAAATCCCTACGAAAGAATGGCCCTGACTAACATTAACCTATGCATTTCACAAATCGCTTACCTCACAAAAATCTTGGTTACTCGAACTACTGCAATACAGCGAGCGCCACTACTGCCAGCTAAATAAAAGATTCAAACTACAGAAGGCACTAACTACTGATAGGCATAGTTAGCAAATGAAAGATTTTAATAGAGAACAAACAATGTATTTACCTTAATAGTCATATTATATATATCAGTTCATGACAGTCTTACAAATTTCAAAACTCCGCCATCTCTCTCGCCACATCCATCACTGCTGGCGGCTCACCCCCAACTGCGCAACGCTACGCGCTGTTCACATCCAGCTGCCGCTGCCCAACACTACAATGGCAGACAACAATACAAACTAGCCACAGACTGCACACAGCACAGCCAGTGATTCTCACACAGAGCGCTACGTGGCGTTACCAATAAGAAAACCTAAACAGCCTACTTACATAGCCCCATGCTCCCCACAAAAAATTTTACAAATTGTTTTGGGCAGTGGCCAATAATGATTTGATAAAATTTTTCATAATTACAATAACGAAGATATCAAATGCACACACTTACTGATACAATGTTGGTCAAAAGCTAAAATTTTTTCCACAGTCCATAAAGACAGTCCTGATCATTCATCACAGTAACATTGCAGTGCTTTTCTCAAAGTCTGAGCAGTAAAAGAAAATGCACATGGAAGTAGTGGATTTCCATGCAGTCTTGAAGAAGTAGTGTTGTCCTTCCAACAGAAAGACAGTGCTGACTCTTGACATGCTGACAGATAATGGCCACAACAGACCAAACCCACAGCAGAGTCAGTCTAAGTTTTGAAGAATATTGGTAGGTATGTCATCACAGAGCAGACCCACTGTAGTCCTGGTAGAGATTACGGTATTGGTGGGCCACCAGAGGTGCAGACCCACTGCAGTCCTTGTAGAAATAATGGTACTGGTGGGTCATCAAAGATGCAGACCCACTGTAGTCCTTGTAGAGATGGCCAGCAGCCATCTGTTGCGACTGTGCAGGTGCACAATCACCATCGAAGAGTCTTGCGGAGAGTATAACAAGGCCATAAACCACCACTTGTGCACTCACAAAGTTTTTTTTTTTCTAATTGTCCCTAGAACCAGCAATGCTGTTAACCAGTCCCTTGCTGAATTATTAACACACGTCCAAACACTAACAGTCCCTACTTCTCACATATTGTCCATATACTATGACCAACAGAAACGTGTGCAGTGAAATGTAACTTACAAGTTACTTAATTTGATGAACTGGTGACAATTACAATTTTATAACATGAGAATACAATAACAAAGGTACAAAATACATCATTAAAGAACATAACAATACAGATAACATTTGTAGTACAGGCTTTACAAAAGAATTGAACTAACATATACATCATTGTTACAGGAATTATGACATAAGTAAATACATAAAAGATCAGAATAACTTTTGAAACATCAACTTTACACATGAGCATTAAAACAAAACAGAATAAATAATGTCGAAGCATATTTACAAGGTAAATAACGTATTATTAATGCCAATTATATTTGAGGATAACAGTATTCCTCATCATAGTGAATGTAGCTTAGTATTAGAACAGTAAAAAATTTCTATGAAACAGTACACAGAGACAGGAAGAAAAGAAATACACAAAGGTACACAAACACATATCATAATAATACAAAAGGAAAGGACAGGGTTTGTTTTACTGCAGTATTTTGCAAACAAAACTTTCTTTACTTCTTGGAGATCTCCCTTCATTCATCATTATTCCCAAAAAGTTCTATCTATACCTGCTTTCTGTATTCTATTCATATTTTTTTCAAAATAATTATTTTTCAGTGTACAATACTCGTGTTGGCCCAAATATTTTTCATATAACTTCTCAATGCATTTTTTCCCTATTGTCCATAGTCAGTTTCTTATGTAGTCTACCCCCTCTTAAGCTAACTTAAATCTACTGAGCTCAGATGCTAAACTAAGGGACGAGGCAATGCAGCAGCACAAAACAATTAATACAAATAGCAATGAAAAAAAATGGAAATTGTCAAAGCAAGCAGCAATATTACAACTAATATAAGGCAATGAGCAGCAAACAAGAAAAATAAATCAGTAGTAAACTGGCTTAGCAGAGTAACACAAATTAAAATTCAGTAGCACTATGCCTGGCAAACAGCAGCAGTAAATGCTATAACGTATACCTAATCATTACAAAGCTCATGCAGAAAAAATAGTACACTAAAGACAACAATGCAGACAAGGGAAATGTATATTCACATCTTAATGTCTATGTAATTAAAGTGGTGCACCACAAGAAGTTATTCTACCAAAAAAGTTACCAAGTACTTGAAAAGAAAATGATATATGCAGTTACTGTTATTAGTCCCTTCTTATTGTTCTTTCCATTCCAAGAGCTCCTTTTTCGAAGAATGTGAGTCATAAAATAATTATTTAATAGATCTGTTGACAGAAAGTGTTCGCATTAGCAAATGCATTTAAGTTTATTTTATAAAACCAATGCTGCAAGACAGCTGGAAACCAGATATCAAATGAAATAAGCAACTACGTACAAAGTAAAGCATAAAATAATCATTCAGTAGTCATGAGGCATTTCATAAGTTTGTAAAAATTCTCTCAATTCTCGTAGATAGACACTTGTCCTAATCAGGTGTGCAGATGTAAGAATGTTTCCAAGTTATGAGCGTGTCTTATTTGCGATGCTTTCTACAAAGGAATGTCAATAGCGAGGATAATGGCCTCCCTTTTTTTTTCTCCACCTGTACCTCTGAAAGGCACACGCTAATGGCTTTCTTTTCTTCAGGCGACTGTCGCCCAGCTGGGCGCCCACGACGTATTACGTGCAGGTGGTCACTTAACTTTCTTACCGAAATATTTACGACACCAGTTTCTGCTACAGTGACAGTCTCAGATAAAAATATTTCACAGGTCAAGAATTTGTGTTACAAATCTGTAGAAACAAAATCCTATAAATATAACAGCGTCCAAAAAATTTTCGCCAGCATTGTGATACATTCACGCATATACACACATTTCATAACTCTTAATGTACGATTCTTGGTTTCCAACAACCTTTTTCACAAACCAGAGTCCCTAACTACTGCTCATTATTCCTTACCTTATTATACATATACATATTCGTCGACACTTCTTCAATATTTCATCATGAGAAACACGTAGCATAATCAAATTCCTCATTTACGGTAGCATCATCTTATTGATCATAAACATACCTCAACAACATAATACACATCGTCGTCGTAAAAATAACATCATAAAACCTCAGTCAAATCTCAAAATCGTCGTAACTTCCTCCAATAATTTCAAAGCCTAAAAAAAATTCTCTGCTCATGTCAAAAGTGTCAGCTGCCTCAAACGTACTTTAAAAATCGTGATCCCATACCAAATATATCATTCAAAGCTCTCATAATATCACAATGGGTCCAAAAAAATATGAACAGTTCACAAAGTACAGACAAAACACAATTTCGTAAGTGTGAAGTTACCCAACTGTGTAATTGCGTAAACATGTGTCACTGATGTAGTAAAAAAAAGTTTATCTCTCAGTTAAATGATCAGATAGCTGTGTAATTTGTGTATTACAGAAATATGGTACCGATGTGTAAAGTTGTATAAGCAAATACCATATTAGCTAGGGCTCCTTGTGCTTGCCAAACACATGGTACACAAAGTAGGCGTGTGCCCCCCTGAGGATTAATGTAATTATACCCTCAGGTGTTACAGATTACAGCAATGGAATGAAATGTATCACGGAAAACCTTTGTATCATTGTACTTCAAATATCTTTAAAAATAAATGTTTTAAGTACAAAATTAATCACTCAAAAGCGTGTCCTGTAGCACTAAATGTGCGTCTTGCTATAAGATAATCTCTGTGGAAGTGTCGTAGTTATCGTCCTCCGAAAGCTAAGTTCTGCAGAAGTCAATGTACTTACCTCATGATAAACAAAAGTGAAATGCTTTGCGTATAGATATCTTAGTTATTTCGCTTATTGCTGTGATGAAGAAAGTACTGTGCTGTGACGTATTGTTGTCCTATGGAAAAGGCTGTCTCCTTGTAGCTATACCACAAAAGTTACTACTAAAACATGTTTTACTCTCCAGGAGAATTCAGAAAAACTGTGCAGATATAAAACAGATACACCGCAAAAGCAACAATGTAAATCGTGTCACACATTAGTAGCGTCGTGATAAAATCGTGTAGCTGTCACGTAAACTAACCACTGTGTCATCTGGTATCTCACTGAAAGTACTTTAAATCCAGAATGTATTTTCAAGTAAACCAAAATGTTGCATTAAAATCTCATTAGCAGTACTGGTAAATGTTCTAAGTATGTGAGCCTTATAGTCGTTACGTAATCGTGCAACTAACAAGCAAGAATGTACACACACAATAACACTGTGTCGTCTGTTCGCAATAACAATGCATTCGTAATTTCTGTTTAAATAAGTTCTCTTGGTTCTTGACTGGATATTTAACTTCAAACATTGTTGCATGTTAACAGTTTCTTAAGTCTGACAAAGCATACTAGTAATGTAAAGTGAAAAGTTATATGACAAAGACAAAGTTAAAAAGCAGATTATTTTTCAATAAACGGTTTTACATGTGAAATGTGGTGTAAACCTTTACTCTTCCTAGTGCACAGAGTTTCAACTTCAAAGCAATTATCATGTTGTATACATCGGTAAAGAATGCTAAATTTTTCTCAAGGCTAGCGTCTTATGTTATTTTTCTCGGAGCCAGTGGGCGCACGCGGCTGCCTGCTGTGCAAGTCATTGTCTGTCTGATTGTTGGCGTGCGTCGTTATTGGGATTAGGAGACCTAACTTCTACAAATTCACCTCCTCGAGAGGGCCCTGCTCTGTTTGTATCCCGCCAGTTCTGATGCAATTCAGGTCTGTCGTTACGATCATATCGTCTGTCGTCATGTCGGTAGTTCCTGTAGTTTCTTTCTTCTCAGTTAAGTGGTGGAGAATTTCTCCCTGAATTATCACTGCACGGTGGACCGTTGCATCTAAAGTTATTCTGTCTCCCGTAATGATAATTGTTTTGGTTCCCATATTGTCTGTTTCTCTGATTGTCTCTGTGATAGTCATTACCGCGGAGAGGTGATCTTTCCCTGTAATTATTACTACTCTGCCAACGATTGTCATACGGGTGGTGTCTGTTTTGGTCACGATTTGTGTGGTGAGAATAGCCATGTCGCGTCCAGTTATCGTTTCTGTCGTCACGGAATTGTGATGGATGTGACCTGTAGTGATTGTTTTCCTGTTTTCGCATCCCGCGACTGTCTGTGTCCATTTCTAATTCTTGTAAGAGTCCCTGAAAAGCTTCAATGTCGTCTTTGCAACGACCTGCCAAAATAATATGTCATAAATGTTCAGGCAATTTGATTAAGCAAATGCGGATGAGTTCTGAAGGGCTGTATGGGTTTGAAAGATATTGATTCTTATGCAACATGTCTTCAAAATATTTGACAAGACTGGAAAATTCAGATTGTTCAAAGTGTTTCATCATCATGATGCTATGTTTTACTCGGTCTTGTGTGGCTTGAGACCAATATGCTGAGAGGAAGGCACGGTAAAACTCTCCTTCACTGTGGCAATCGTGAATAACCGATCGCATTCTTACAGCTGGTTCATTCTCTAAGTAGCCACACATAAATTCTAATCTGTGCTCTAATGACCAGTTGGGAGGAAAACAATGAGAGAATTGATGGAGCCACGCTTGTGGATGAATGTCATTGCCAGAATTATTAAATGTTTTGAATTTACGTGTAGTAATGAACAGCTTATAGTCAAAGTCATCATGTCGGCGAGTCGCATATCGGTCATTGTTACGTCGTTTCGGCGGTTCCATTTCAAAATTCGGTGCACATTGCCAATTTCTTTCATAATTTCCGAAATGCGCTGTTTTATAATTTTGTGGCTGTTCCGTATTTCTATGTCCCTCTTCTTGTATTGGGGCGCGAGTGTCCTCTGAAATACGTAATTCTTGTATTACCTGTGTCAGCTTATGTTGTACTTCCCGGATTTCTCTTTGGTGTTGCGTATTAATTTGATTCAGATTTTGTTTCAGTTTCCTAATTTGTTCGCACTCTTCTGTGTCATTCAGATTATCATCTACCTTCGTAGATAAATTAGTGACCTGATCCGAAAGTTCGGCTACTTTCTCCGATAGTGAACACATTTCCTCAGTGTGTTTTTCTGAACCAAGTTTCAGAGTGTCCATTTGTGTTGAAATCGAATCTATCGTGTCCTTTAAGTTTTCTTGAGTTGTTGCAAGTTGCGTAACCGAATCGGTAGATGCAACTGAGTCAATTTTAGCTTGCAAGGTGTCGTGATTTTCATGAACAATAGTTTGTAGTTCTTTTATGGCTGCTTCGTGATTCTGTAATGCATTTTCATGACGCGAAAAAATAGGTTGGAAATGCTCACAAATTTGTGTTTTTACGTCATTACAGACTTTTTGACATTTCGATTCGATGTTATGTAACTCAGTAGTTAAATCTATACGTGTTTGTTCAAGCGTGGTGTCTAACTTTTGAAGATTTTGTTCCATTGTGTCTAACTTTTTAAGATTTTGTTCCACTGTGTCTAACTTTTGAAGCTTTTGCTGTGTTTGCCTCTGATTTTGTTCCATTGTGTCTAACTGTTGCTGTGTTTGTCTCTGATTTTGTTCCATTGTGTCTAACTTTTGAAGATTTTGTTCCATTGTGTCTAATTTTTGTAGCCTTTGTCCCATTTGTTGCATTAACTGTAATAACAATGCACTGGTGTCTGAAACATGTTCCTCAGTGCTTTTCGGCAGTGAAGTTGCTCCGGCAACATTCACATTTTGACAAGCAGAAAATGTTTCTTGACTCATTTGAGAAAACGGTGAGAACCCAAAACCTGAGTCTACAGTATTTGCAATATTGTGTTCTGTCATTCCCGATTCCTGAGGCGAGCTATTGCCGACCGATCGATCGATAATGCTTCCCTGTTCACTAATTGTTTCACTGCCTACGCCATTGTTTGCCGCCCGCTCCATTTCCCTATGCACAATCACCAAGTTACTATGTTGAACATTAGTTAATTCATTACACAGTGGCGCTAACACACTGCTTTCGTCTTCGCTGTCATTTCTCAGTTTACTTTGGAGCCTAGTGTTACGCTTTTCACACGCCATTATTGTCACAATATTTCACACGACAACACAGAAAAACACAATTTGAAGAGCAAAAATAGGGGAACACATTAACATAGCACTGAAAATAATATCTAGTTAATTGCAAGCGCAGCTGCGAAATACTTGCTACAAATCTACATGCATGCCACAACTGTTTTACTGTACAACAATGAAAGACTGCAACTACAAAGCAGATTATGTCTACAATTACGCGCTAGCAATAAACAATAGCTACACTAATTACACAAACTACAAGAAAAAGATCAGAAGATTCCAGTGAGGTATCCTCGGCTAAGGGTCGACATATGAAACGTCCCCTTTTTGAACTATTATACAAGACTGTGCTTAAACTGACACACAATATTTTTAGCGCAACGCAATCTGACTTTCAAAAAATCCCTACGAAAGAATGGCCCTGACTAACATTAACCTATGCATTTCACAAATCGCTTACCTCACAAAAATCTTGGTTACTCGAATTACTGCAATACAGCGAGCACCACTACTGCCAGCTAAATAAAAGATTCAAACTACATAAGGCACTAACTACTGATAGGCATAGTTAGCAAATGAAAGATTTTAATAGAGAACAAACAATGTATTTACCTTAATAGTCATATTATATATATCAGTTCATGACAGTCTTACAAATTTCAAAACTCCGCCATCTCTCTCCCCACATCCATCACTGCTGGCGGCTCACCCCCAACTGCGCAACGCTACGCGATGTTCACATCCAGCTGCCGCTGCCCAACACTACAATGGCAGACAACAATACAAACTAGCCACAGACTGCACACAGCACAGCCAGTGATTCTCACACAGAGCGCTACGTGGCGTTACCAATAAGAAAACCTAAACAGCCTACTTACACCGTCTCTGGAGAGTAGTTTTGGGCCTTCTGACACTAAAACAGTAAAGTGACTAGGAGGTGGTCCATTCTTTTGTATGTGCACGAAAGAGTCCTTCTTCGGTACCATACATCTTTCCAGATGCTGGTTTCTAGCATGGCATGATCGTAGTTTGTTTTGGTATGACAGAGCTAAAGTGCATATTTATCTTAAGGAAACTCTTTCTCGATTTCGGTAGTGATCATGCTTGCTTGTAAGTAGACAGACAATAGACTTCTGATGCTATTGCTTTTTTTATTATTTCTGTTATTGTTATTTCTCGATGAATGTCATGCGGACCGATTCCTGTGGGACAGTAAAGCTTCTCCAGATGAATGAGCCGCGGCGGCATATAATGAAGCGACATGTCTCGCTGACAGCTACATCTACAGTTTTGGTGCGGTGGCCCGTGTACCATATAACGCACGTATATTCAGCTATAGAACAGCACAAAGCTAGTGTAAAAGTTCCTACTGGTTTTGGATGTTTTCCCACAGTGTTCCTGTGAATTTGCGCACTGTATTGTTGTTGGTAGCCACTCTTACTTTGGTAATGAGGTAGCGATGCTTAAAGGACGATGTGCAGACCATTGTAACCTCAGATACTCTGATCTTTATTGCCTACACTACTTCCCTACTCGTCCAGCATAACCGTGCTGATGGGCGAACTCATTCGTACAGATATGTCGTGAATTCCAACCAGGAATACTTCCATCAGATGTCTATCTAACTGCAACTTGCTACCCGTAACATTCAGCTGTTAACATTTACTTCTATACTGAAGAGCCAAAGAAACTGGTACACCTGCCTAATACGGTGGGAGCCCCCGCGAGAACGCAGAAGTGCCGCAACACGACGTAGCGTGGACTCGACTAATGTCTGAAGTAGTGATGGAGGGAATCGACACCAAGAATCCCGCAGGGCCGTCCATAAATCCCTAAGAGTACCAGGGGATGTAGATCTCTTCTGAACAGCACATTGCAAGCCATCCCAGATATGCTCAATACTTTTCATGTCTGGGGTGTTTGGTGGCCAGTGGAAGCATTTAAACTCAGAGCGTACCTGAAGCCACTCTGTAGCAATCCCGGACGTGTGGTGTGTCGCACTGTCCTGCTGGAATTGCCCAAGTCCTTCGGAATGCACAATGGACATAAAAGGATGCAGGTGATCAGAGAGGGTGCTTACGTACGTCTCACCTGTCACAGTCGTACCTAGACGTATCAGGGGTCTAATATCACTCCAAATTCACACGTCCCACACCATTACAAAGCCACCACTAGCTTCAGCAGTCTCCTGCTGACAAGGAGGGTCCATGGATTCATGAGGTTGTATCTATACCCGTATATGTCCATTTGCTCCATAGAATTTGAAACGCGACTCGTCCGATCAGGCCACATGTATCCAGTCATCAACAGTCCAATGTCGGTTTTGACGAGCCCAGGTTAGGAGTAAAGCTTTGTGTCGTGCAGTCATCAAGGGTACACGAGTGGGCGTTCGGCTTCGAAAGCCCATACTGATGATGTTTCGATGACCGCTGACATTTGTTGCTGGCCCAGCATTGAAATCTGCCGCAATTTGCGGAAGGGTTGGACTTCTGTCACGAATGATTCTCTTCAGTCGCCGTTGGTCCCGTTCTTGCAGGATCTTTTCCCGGATGCAGCGATGTCTGAGATTTGATGTTTTTCCGGATTCCTGATATTCACAGTACACTCGTGAAATGGTCGTACGGGAAAATTCCCATTTCATGGGATGCTGTGTCCCATCGATCGTGCGCCGACTGTAACATCACGTTCAGATTTACTTAAATCTTGATAATGCCACTGCAGCATGTAACCTCCTCACAGAAATTTAATAAATAATAATACTAATAATAATAACAATATGATTCTATTTTTTAGTGTAACCTCAGAACAAAACTGGTTCCCATTTAATGTACCCACAAAATTCTTTTCTCATTTAATGTAAGCTCGAAACAGAAAAATTCCTAAACCTCGTAATAAAAAATAAATTCAGTAACCTGGTAAAATTTGGACGACAGTAGTGCTGCGTCATGGCCCTGTAAGATTATTCTGAATAAAAAGCAAAAATTCTCACCTCGATAAAGTCGGCAACTATCTGCTCTTACAATAGCTTTTTCCGGCACAGCTCTGTGCAATGCTGGCCTGTACATTTGTTATTTATGAAAGGAAGCAACTCATTTTTCTTTTGCAACAATCGGAATGATCATGGATTGGAGAAATTAGTAAATTCTTTAAATTGAATGAATGCTTGCTAGAAATTACTTTATATGACAAAGATTATTATTAGGACATTTTTAAAAGATTTACATGGGAGTTCACATAACATTACTAGATATGCGCGGGGCTGCTTTTTACCTTATACAATAATACTCAGGCTCCGACATAGCTGCACCGCGATTGGCCCATCCAACACGATACACCAGACTGCTCGCTAGAAACTACTTACTGTTACTGTTACACAGTTTGTACTGCAGTCAACACTGCTCTTTGGTCTCAGATTCTCTTATAGCGTACATATCGCAGGCAGCATATACCTCTTACATAACCCTCCACTGGGGGGGCATAAATTTGGCAGCGATGGTGAGTCAATTGGACTTGCCATGAGCAACAAATTTTTCTAAAATCTACTTAATTAACTAAGTTGACAGTCACAGTGTATATACATATATATAAGTGCAGAACATAAAATGAAATAGAGTGCACATGCACTGAGTACAGAACATACCAAGCAATGACAAAATGTATACGCAATGAGTACAAATCATATTAACAAATGACACAAAGTACATACGCACTGTAGTATTTTTTTTTACCATTTTACAAGAACTAGGATAGGAAAGGGAAGGATTACATCATGGTTGTAGCACAGTAGGTTGCACTGAAAGTCCATATCTTTCTACAGAAGCACAACACCAAGTGAGACAATCTGAAGTTCTCTTCCCTGAAGTATTAATCAGTGTAGCCAAGACACTGAAATGTCGTATTAATATTAAATGTTATCATTTTGGTAGTACATTAGGTACCATAATAACATCTCCATTGTTCAAGGTGGTGGACACCATGATGTGTCAACACCACACTCTTTCACCAACGTAGAATTAGTGTAGAAACCAAATATAGTGCTCCATGATCGTAAGGATAGACAGGACAAACGTATATTGCAGTAATTTCTGATAATTAGGTTAGAAGGTGGAGGACATTAAGTCTTATGTTAGTCATCATTGAGAATTACACTAGTCTATCAACCGATTTGACTAATTGTTGGCACTCATTGCCCAGTTTCTAAATATTTCAGTACTATGTATGGAGTATTACAGAATATTATTCATAAGTCATCTGATGACAGTAAATATTGGCACTCATTGGCCAGTTACAAACCATTTTTTATACATTATTTAAAAGTGATCATTCAAAGCAGGAGTTAATTAATGGCATACCATTTACACAATTCATCTAGTTATAGTAATCATTGGCACTCTTTGGCCAGTTACAAACCATCAGAAGTCCTCATTCAAAACAGGAGCTAATGAGTGTAGCATCAAGCTACTGGTATTCATATATAATAGCATGTAGGTGACATAATACAAATTTAAAATATAAGAAACAGTGGCATTCATTGGCCAGTTACTAAACGTATTGCAAGTATTGAATATTACAAAACATTTTTCATCATTCAAGTGACATATGACATATTTAAAATAATTATTGGCACTCATTGGCCAGTTACAAAGTATACTTATATTTTTATAAAACCTTATTCAGTATTATTCAGAAGTTATTATTCAAAATGAGAGTTAATTATTGGCATAGCATTTATAGAGTATAGCGAAAATATTATTTACAGAATTTATTGGCATAGTATTTATCCATTATTACAAAACATCATTCAGTATTACTTAGAACTCATCATTCAAGTGACATAGGACATATTGAAAATGTAACACACTGTAACTATTACTCAAGGTCTGTGGTTAGAAAACATCATTCAGTATTACTCAGAACTCTCTTAAGCTGGTAGCATTATTTGGGACTGGTAATACATTTTTTTTTCGTGCTAGCAACGCATTGCGTTGGGATCGATAATTAATTGCTGAGGCATAACAATATTTGCTTCTGACTTATTGCTGCAAATGAGGATAGGTATCGTCATTCGTCATGAGTCAGCAGTAACAAGGTTATGAAACAAGTGGAGTATATGTGATCACATTCATGAATGACACACACAAATGGGTAAAAAAATGCAAGTACTAGAACAGGTTTAATGACTAACTGCTTATAGCACATTAATTTCATGAATAGCTTCTCCTAGAAAAATACAAAATGTATTATTAACCTGAAAGAAGAAACGCATATTATGCTGAAAAATAGTGAACTTCGAATGAACAGGTAATGAAACGTGTACTCAATATGTATGTACTCTAGCTGTCCTTTCCAAAACATTCAGTCATTATACCATGCGACATAAGACATACTGTCAAAACGAACTGCAACAAATACTTAAATAACTACATAGCATTTCTTAACTAACAGTAAATATATAAACTTCTCTCATCTGCAAAGAAAAACTTCATTATTCTTATTACCATAACTTCATTACTATCATCACCTGCAAAGAAAAACTTCATTATTCATATTAGCATATTCTTCATATAACTATTCATCATCATTCATTATCATCGGCAAAAAAGACACTTCACTATTCATTATTCATATTACCATTTACTTCATACAACTATTCATAGTATAGAGTTTCTTATTTCTAGCATATTTCATCACTAAAACTAGGATGTGTAGTTTTGTCTGACATGCTGCATCAGTCGCCTCGTATTCTGAAAGAAAAAATTAGTTAAGACTGCTATCATACGATGTGTATAGTATATTCTTGTTAATGCTTGTTAATTCTGATCCATTTACTCTTCATGACGAGGTATTGCATCTTCTTTCGTTCATTCCGAAGGTGAAATTCCCATTTCATAGTAATCCACTGTGTTTTATTTAATTTATTTCTTTTATACGTTACTGCTTTCTGAAAATGATGAACAATGATAAATGTCTTGCATTTAAATCATATACCCATTAAATAAAAACTGGTTTCTAGTGATATAATTAAGCATACAGCATAGCATGACAGAAAACGTAATATGTCAAAAACATAGACAGTACTCAGGTGCAAAAATGTACACACAGTCTCATAATGTACTAGCAAAAAAAAAAAAAAAATGAAAAATAGTCACGATGTTGAGATATGATAAGGCAAAATGTCAAAGTCAACTGGTGTTTGTTACATCTTAAACATTTCATAGTGCATACAAACAAACAGGAAGAATCATACATACATGAAAAATGGAAAAATGTGCACAGTCTGATGTGTAACGACAAGAAAAGCGACCTGCTAACCTTACCTTGCCGGGCACTTGCCAAGAAAAAATACGATAATCATCAGTAAGTGTTCATATAAATATAATTGCATCATTGGTCATATAAAAATCAGGAAATGGCATTACAGTGTGATAAATCATAAAGTATGTTCATTCAATAAAGGGTTTAATATTGCAGCCTTTACTTTATCTGGTTCTCAAAGTTTCAACGTGTACTACATTGGGGTGAGGAATTCTGTATGGACCTGCGTACTACATCTATTCTTTCCTCTGTTGGACAGATAGTGTGTACGTACTAATATCTTCTGTCCAATGTGAAAGTCACGGCGTGTACCAACCTGTTTTTGCTGACTTCTCCGGCGCTCTGCGGCACGTTTGATGTTGTTCAGCGCAATGTCAATTATTTCATGGTGTCGTAGTCGACGAGATGTAGGAAAGGATACTAATTCTTTAATTTTGTTAGGTGGTTCAACATTTTTCATTATAACAGTCGAAGATAGCATAGTAGATTCATTTGGTATGGAGTTAATTACATCCTGGAATGACAGTATGTGTGTATCCTAATCAACATGTTTTTTATGGCAGTATTTTCTACACAGTTTACCAATTTCTTTCATTTGTCGTTCACAAGGGTTCGAAGAAGCATGGTACCTGGACATATAGATCGGAGAAATGTTTCTAGCTCGTAACATACGTGTCCATATATCAGATCGAAACTGTGATCCATTGTCGGAAATTACTTTCAATACATGCCCTACATGGAATAAAAAATGTTTTACAAATGCATTCGAAACAGATTTAGCAGTAGCTTTGCGTAACGGAGTGAAGGTAACAAATTTTGAAGTGAGTTCAACAGCGACAAAGATGTAACAAAAACCTCTACTAGTTCTGGGAATCGGACCAAAAAGTCTACAGCGGCCATGTGTCTCAATTTAACAGGTACAATGGGATGTAATGGAGGAATATGTGAAGTCCTGTCTGACTTACCTTTCTGGCAGATTTTACATGACGCTAAAACTCGTCGAATACGTTTCTCCATGTTGGCAAAATAACAGTTCTGTCTCAGTATAAGAAAACATTTTCTGGCTCCATAATGTGCGTAACTTAAATGAGTATACCAAATTAATTTGTTAACCAGTTCGTCAGGAATGCATAGTAACAAGTTTTTGCTGTCAGGGTGAGAGCGGCGAAACAGAATATTATTGCGTACAGTGTAATGGTTTCTGATGGTAAACATTATTCCTATGTTGCCAAAGGTGTTTAATTTCTTTCCATACGTTGTCTTTACTCTGCTCTTGTGCTATGTCTCGTAATGACGACGAAATGAAATTTTCAAATGCAACTTGTTGAATATACATGACGCCAAAATTTGCTTTGCAGAAGTTGGTGGCGATGTCTTGCTGATAGTTGTTGAGAGAACGGGATAGTGCGTCTGCTACAATATTTTGTGTACCGGGAACGTTTCCATCTGCTTAACCTGTCGTGTGTAAATTTAGCCGAAAGTAAAAACTGTATCGCTCTATGATCTGTGTAAACGGTCGTATGTCTTCCATAAAGAAAATGCCTAAATCTTGTAAATGCCCATACAACACATAATGTTTCAAGTTCTGTGACAGAATAATTTCGTTCAGCAGGTGACAGAATGTGACTCGCAAAGGCGATGTTTTTAATTACTGTAGAACCATCTTCTTCAATTTCCTGAAAAATGTGTACGCCTAAAGTGGTGTTAGAACTGTCGGTGGCAATGGAAAAATTTCTAGTAAGATCTGGATGTGATAAAAGTGGTGCATTCAACAAAGCTTCTTTCAGATTGACAAATTCAGAATGTACTTGGCTATCCCAGGACCAAATAGTGTTTTTACCCTCAATTGACATAATGGTTCAAATGGCTCTGAGCACTATGGGACTTAACAGCTGTGGTCATCAGTCCCCTAGAACTTAGAACTACTTAAACCTAACTAACCTAAGGACATCACACACATCCATGCCCAAGGCAGGATTCGAACCTGCGACCGTAGCAGTCGCACGGTTCCGGACTGCGCGCCTAGAACCGCGAGACCACCGCGGCCGGCATTTGACATAATCTAGGGGTGTCTAAAGCAGAGTAATGAATAAATTTACGAAAAAAGTTAATTAAACCCAAAAAGCTGCGTAGTTGTTTCTTCGTCGTAGGAACAGTAATGTCACGTAAAGCTTGAAGTTTTTCCGGGTCAGGCGCAATGCCTTCTGCTGAAATTACATGTCCAAGAAATTGTATAGAAGTTTTCCCAAAGTGCGATTTACTGAGATTAACTGTGAGTCCTTGTGCACGAAAAGTTCGTAACAGTTGTTTAAGAATCATATTGTGTTCAGACCAGTTAGCTTCTGCAATAAGAATGTCGTCTACATACGTTGTGATTCTGTCTTTAAGTTCCGTCGGGAGTATAGTATTGAAACCGCGAATAAATGCTGCTGAAGAAATAGTTAAACCGAACGGTAATTTGCAAAACTGGTAACAGTCACCAAAACAGAGAAAAGCCGTGTACTTTCTGCAGTTCGGATGGAGCTGAATTTGCCAAAGTCTTGATTTCAGATCTAATGTGGAATAAATAGCAGTACCATGAAATTCCTGTACAAGTTCATCTAGTGTCTGTGGGCGATCTGTTTCATTAATAATGATGTCATTGATGTGGCGCGAATCAAGTACGAGGCGAAGTGAACCATCCTTTTTCTTAACAATATGGAGCGGGTTTATGTACGGACTAACTGCCGGTTCAGTAATAACTTGGTCAAGCATAGCTTGCAATTCTTTCTTAACTTGTTCTCTTGAATATACGGAATGGGATAATGTTTGGCTTTAAATGTGTCGTGCTGTTTAACATTACTAGATATGCGCGAGGCTGTTTTTTACCTTATACAATAATACTCAGGCTCCGGCATAGGTGCACCGCGATCGGCCCAGCCGACACGATACACCAGACTGCTCGCTAGAAACTACTTACTGTTACTGCTACACAGTTCGTACTGCAGCCAACACTGCTCTTTGGCCTCAGATTCTCTTATAGCTTACATATCGCAGGCAGCGTATACCTCTTACAAGCAGCAGTAACCGATCTAACAACAGGCGTTGCCGATCGCAGGGCAGTATTCTGCCCGTTTACATATCTCTGTGTTTGACTACGCATGCCTATCTATACCAGTTTGTTCGGCGCTCCAGTGTATATTGTTCATTTCCTCCTTACTGACGTGTCGTATTTCCTTAATACATTAATTTCTGAGGACCTGCAACTGCAGCAGCAGATACCTTAAATCCAATGGCGTCTAATTTCGGAGTGAAATATGACAGTATACATGAATAGATTTAAAACAATAGATTTAGATTAATAGGTTAAGAGCAGGCCACATGTCTACCAACAAAACGAAACACGTGTCAAAATTAATGATTAGTATACAGCTGAAGATGACATCCTGCATTTTTTTGGGTGTTTAATATATGGCTCTAGGAACTACGGGACATAACATCTGAGGTCATTAGTCCCCTAGACTGAGAACTACTTAAACCTAACTAACCTAAGGACATCACACACATCCACTCCCGAGGCAGGATTCGAACCTGCGACCGTAGCGATCGCGCGGTTCCGGAGTGTAGCACCTAGAACCGCTCGACCACACCGGCCGGCAGATCATTTTGGATTCCTGCCACCGGTCATCGCAACTTCTCTCCTTCCTGGGAGTCAGCACCGACTCAACGTATAACTTTTCGACTCCATGCAGAATTATCTGTAGGTCGCTTGATTTTCCGCATTCATCGAAAATTATACTGTGTCCTGAATAGTTACGTTTCCAAAATTTATTAAGAGACGATTTCTCTTCAAGTCATTCATTCCAGGAACCAATTAAAAGACTAATGATTATACTATATTTACACGCTCAAAATACCGCCGCTCTTCAAAACTTAGTTGAAGCACAAGCCAGACCTCCAGACGACAAGACGACATGTATTTGATAAACAGGAGGAAATCAAATTGGCTAGTTCCTGCTAAAACATGTCTGTGCACTATTTTCTAAAATGCTCCAGTTGTCGTCGCTCGTCTTATTACGACGTCAGCGACAGGATGCACCACTCTTGAGTTACGCTTGCTTCCGCAAATATCATAGAAGACATTTTACAGTACTTATGGGAAAACTTCTCAGACTAGATCTGCGAAATGTACAGAAAAGCTAAAGTCAGGATGTTGAACTGCTGACAATCCCGTGAAAGTTAAAAAATGATTCAAAATGGTTCAAATAGCTCTGAGCACTATGGGACTTAACTTCTGAGGTCATCAGTCCCCTAGAACTTAGAACTACTTAAACCTAACTAACCTAAAGACATCACACACATCCACTCCCGAGGCAGGATTCGAACCTGCGACCGTAGCGGTCGCGCGGTTCCAGACTGAAGCGCCTAGAACCGATCGGCCACACCGGCCGGCAAAAAATGGTTCAAATGGCTCTGAGGTCTATGGGACTTAACATCTGAGGTCATCAGTGCCCTAGACCTACTTAAACCTAAGTAACCTAAGGACATCACACACATCCATGCCCGAGGCAGGATTCGAAACTGCTACCGTAGCGGTCACGCGGTTCCAGACTGAAGCGCCTAAGACCGCTCGGCCATACCGACCGGCTGCGAAAGTAGTGCTACACTTGGTGTGTGGGTAGTCACTGTCTATAGCTGAAAAATTCTATAGTTAAAGCGAAATTTCCCTATAGAAAAGCACTTACGACAGCTTATACAACTTCAATGACCGAAACGAGACCTGAGAGTCATATCTGTTTTCAAAGAGCTAACGTAATGTGCAAGCCCTGTGGACTAATGTGTTCGAATGAAACGCCAGATGTAGCTTTCACTAGTGCTGGTGCGGCAACAAATTTGATTTTAGCGAGGGAAATTGGGAGCCTGTTCGGCATTGGTAATTTGTTTTCGGAGCGGCCTTTTGAATCAGGTATCGGTTTATCGATCATCCGCTTTAGGAGGACTGCCGCTATTAGCTTAATTAAATTTGACGCCCCCGTGCTCGGACAAAGGCTGGCGGCCGCGGCGTGCGGTTTACCAATTTACCGGTCGCCGGCACCGATTGCTGCAGCCGGTAGAATGACCTGCACCGGCGGGGCCAGCGAACCGTTGTCGGGGCGCCAGTCGCGAACTTCCAGGCTGGCTTCTTCCGTGATTGCGGCTAGGTGATGGGGAGCTGGTGTCAAACATTTGCTGCTCAATGCTTGGCCACTCGAGGATGCACGGGGAGAGTTAATTAGCATTCGTGAAATTCTTCCGGGTGTGTCGTCTGATAATACTGATGACCAAAAAAATGTTCAAATGTGTGTGAAATCTTATGGGACTTCACTGCTAAGGTCATCAGTCCTTAAGCTTACACACTACTTAACCTAAATTATCCTAAGGACAAACACACACACCCATGCCCGAGGGAGGACTCGAACCTCCGCCGAGACCAGCCGCACAGTCCATGACTGCAGCGCCCAAGACCGCTCGGCTACTACCGCGCGGCTACTGAGGAACGTTTCGGCCATTGCAGCAACTGGTATCTGATGACTGCAGCGCCCAAGACCGCTCGGCTACTCCCGCGCGGCTACTGAGGAACGTTTCGGCCATTGCAGCAACTGGTATCTGACAACACAAGTGGAAGTCAACACCCGACCACAAAAGTAAAACTACTTTCTCACGATCTCTCAGTCATCACCAGTCACTTCAGCCAAATGACGGGATCGTTTCTTTGGAAACGCTGAGGATGGTGTCGTGCCCCTTCTGTATACAGTCTGAGCCAACGTTTGTTCCTAAAGACTTTGTCGTCTATGCGGGTGCCATACTGCCCCCATAGCCGAATGGTTGTTGGCAAAATACCTTTGAGTGTTCGATCCGTTGAGTGGCCAGGCTCTGTAACAAAAAACGCGAATGAATTAATCATCGATGAAAACTGAAAAACATCATGCGACATCCGTGAACAAGCAGTGATGAGAATCGAGAAACAAAGCGATGTAAAGAAAGAAGATTACAAAAAATAAAAAATAAAAAAGAACGAAGGTTACGTCGTTGGCTTCGGTGAGGAAGGGCCTGGGTTCGATTCCCCATGCTTGCTCAGTTTTTCTCTGAGGTAGGAAGGGCTAGAATGGGATCCACTCTGTCCCGTGAGATCGAACGAGGAGCTACCTGAATAAAACAGCGGCTTTACCCGGCCGGACTCTTCCGCTGGCACTAACGGCTGGAGAGATTGTCGACATGCCAATCATATATCCGACGATCATAGATCGCTGCTCACACTGCCTTGTAGGCACCAGCAGGCGAACCTGAACACGTCTACAGCCTAGTACGTGAGCTGCGTTTATGTTTACATGTACATTGGCGTGCCACACTTAAAAACGAAAGTAACTTCCGCATAACGTGTCACTGGCAACTAGCACAGGTCGATGAAACTTAGATCAAACATAGAAAATAGTACAGAAGGTAACTGAAAGAAACACCCCCCCCCCCCCCCCTCCGCTTTATATAAAGACAATAATTACGCTGAAGTCACTGCGATTCGTGAGAGTCCCCTCGACCTTACAAAATGCGGGACATGGTTTTTATTACGGCATATGATCACCACGGACAGCGCTGATTGCTGGGTAACGTGCTGGCATGCTGGCCACAAGGTCGGTAAGCAGTTCTCCACCAGCACGATTGAGAACTGCTGAATGCTCGACGGCGAGTTTTCATCAGAAACAAGGGTATCATCAGCAGTGCCCCAAAGCAGTGTGTTAAGACCGCTGTTATTTTCTATGTACACTACTGGCCATTAAAATTGCTACACCAAGAAGAAATGCAGATGATAAACAGGTATTCATTGGACAAATACATTATACTAGAACTGACATGTGATTACATTTTCACGCAATTTGGGTGCATAGATCCTGAGAAATCAGTACCCAGAACAACCACCTGTGGCCGTAATAACGGCCTTGATACACCTGAGTATATCATTGAGTCAAACAGAGAGTATCTCGTCTCCTACCTTCCAAACTTTACAGAAGCTCTCCTGCGAACCTTGCAGAACTAGCACTCCTGAAAGAAAGGATACTGCGGAGACATGGCTTAGCCACAGCCTGGGGGATGTTTCCAGAGTGAGATTTTCACTCTGCAGCGGAGTGTGCGCTGATATGAAACTTCCTGGCAGATTAAAACTGTGTGCCCGACCGAGACTCGAACAGTTTTAATCTGCCAGGAAGTTTCATATCAGCGCACACTCCGCTGCAGAGTGAAAATCTCATTCTGGAAACATCCCCCAGGCTGTGGCTAAGCCACGTCTCCGCAGTATCCTTTCTTTCAGGAGTGCTACTTCTGCAAGGTTCGCAGGAGAGCTTCTGTAAAGTTTGGAAGGTAGGAGACGACATACTGGCAGAAGTAAAGCTGTGAGACCGGGCGTGAGTCGTGCTTCGCTAGCTCAGATGGTAGAGCACTTGCCTGCGAAAGGCAAAGGTCCCGAGTTCGAGTCTCGGTCGGGCACACAGTTTTAATCTGCCAGGAAGTTTCATATCAGCGCACACTCCGCTGCAGAGTGAAAATCTCATTCTGAGTCAAACAGAGCTTGGATGGCGTGTACAGGTACAGCTGCCGATGCAGCTTCAACACGATACCACACTTCATCAAGAGCAGTAACTGGAGTATTGTGACAAGCCAGTTGCTCGGCCACCATTGACCAGATGTTTTCAGTTGGTGAGAGATCTGGAGAATGTGCTGGCCAGGGCAGCAGTCGAACATTTTCTGTATCCAGAAAGTCCCGTACAGGACCTGCAACATGCGGTCGTGCATTATCCTGCTGAAATGTACGGTTTCGCAGGGATCGAATGAAGGGTAGAGCCACGGGTCGTAACACATCTGAAATGCAACGTCCACTGTTCAAAATGCCGTCAATGCGAACAAGAAGTGACCGAGACGTGTAACCAATGGCACCCCATACCATCACGCCGGGTGATACGCCAGTATGGCGATGACGAATACACGCTTCCAATGTGCGTTTACCGCGATGTCGCCAAACACGGACGCGACCATCATGATGCTGTAAACAAAACCTGGATTCATCTGAAAAAATGACGTTTCGCCATTCGTGCACGCAGGTTCGTCTTTGAGTACACCATCCCAGGCGCTCCTGTCTGTGATGCAGCGTCAAGGGTAGCCGCAGCCATAGTCTCCGAGCTGATAGTCCATGCTGCTGCAAACGTCATCGAACTGTTCGTGCAGATGGTTGTTGTCTTGCAAACGTCCCCATCTCTTGACTCAGGGATGGAGACGTGCCTGCACGATCCGTTACAGCCATGCGGATGAGATGGCTGTCATCTAGGCTGCTAGTGATACGAGGTCGTTGGGATCCAGCACGGCGTTCCATATTACCCTCCTGAACCCACCGATTCAATATTCTGCTAACAGTCATTGGATCTCGACCAACGCGAGCAGCAGTGTCGCGATACGATAAACCGCAATAGGAATGGGCTACAATCCGACCTTTATCAAAGTCGGAAACGTGATGGTACGCATTTCTCCTCCTTACACGAGACATCAACACAACGTTTCACCAGGCAACGCCGGTCAGCTGATCTTTGTGTGTGAGAAATCGGTTGGAAACTTTCCTCATCTGAGGACGTTGTAGGTGTCGCCACCGGCACCAACCTTGTATGAATGCTCTGAAAAGCTAATCATTTGCATATCACATCATCTTCTTCCTGTCGGTTATATTTCACATCTGTAGCACGTCATCTTCGTGGTGTAGCAATTTTAATGGCCTGTAGTGTATGTCCGTATACAGACCGCTCGTTGAGCAGGGCACAGATCAAAAAATACTTAACAGAAAGAGAATGCTGCACAAAAGGAGCGAACAGCACAAATTCGCGGCAGGAAGTGATGCAGATGAGGCTGCATCCATTATGTACAGCGTCAGGAAAACAAGTGCGGCGCCGAGAAGACATGGTCAGAGGCCAGTGTAACTTCGTACACATACATACCATAGGCAGGTATGTAAATAATTGAAATTGCAATTTCTTGTGACAAGTAGAATAGCCACCAGAACGCATTTCTGCTATTAGTGTTTAGTTTTATTACCAGTCCTGGTAGGATACGTAAAGGTCGCGGACAGAGTCAGATGCTGAGCGATTACTATGAAGGACATGGAGGTGACATGTACTCATGTGAGACAGAGTTTCAGCACCTGAGAGAGTTTGCAACGGGCATCGGTGTGGGTTTTCATTCGGCCGAATAGTCAGATTGTCAAATATCCAGATTTGTGGGCATTCGGATGTGACAATGGTCCGATGTTGGACTGCATAGGAATGTAAGAGCAGACATCCTCGTTAAGGCTCCAGTTGACCTCATCTGTCCACCACAAGCGACGATCGCAGTGCTGTGCTACTACTAGCTGGCCGTAGTGGCCGCTACGGTCGCAGGTTCGAATCCTGCCTCGTGCATGGATGTGTTTGATGTCCTTAGATTAGTTAGGTTTAAGTAGTTCTGAGTTCTAGGGGACTGATGACCTCATCAGTTAAGTCCCATAGTGCTCAGAGCCATTTGAACCATTTTCTACTTTTAATTGCAGTTTAAAGGCTCCAAGGATGCAGGACATGCATGAGTAAAATCCAAAGGGTAGCAGCGAGGAGTAGAGGAGGAGGACGTGCTACCGATGGTGTCAGTACAATACGAACGGTCACTGACCCTGTGACCTCTCGAACAATAGAAACGGTTTTTAGGGCGGAGCTCTTCCGGCAGATGTTTCATAGCTCCTGGGGGTGGGGGGCACCAGTTGGATAACGGTTCGCTTCGCCGGGCCCCCCGGAGACTTCGCCGTCGCTGGTAGATTTATTCTCGGACTTTTCGTCTCGGCGCCGGACAAGTTCGTGGCACCCGCGGGAAATCAAATGGCACCCACCGGAGGAATGGTCGTAATCAGGTTAAGGGAAGTTCCGGTGCGCGACTGAGTACCGGAGCCACTTTATGTTATTGACTGATGTCCTCCTGGGGCTGTGAGCTCACCAAATGTTCTGGCATGACGTTCCGCAGGACTATCAGGGATTACGTAAATAATCGGAACTTAAGTAATCCCGATTTTTAAATTAAGCTGTGAGTGCATCACAATGCAGCTCTCACACATCTACCCTGTAAAGTTACCTGAGACGTTTATAAACCAAGTTTCGCTTCGAAGCAACTGAAATCGCGAATTTTTGCTTTAACTGAATACTCCAAGGTACTGATAATACTCATGACAACTTGAAAGACGTGTGTTGTGATAAAAACCAACGACTACAAAAACAGATGGGTCGTCTTTCTTCATAAGTGTTTCGTTATTTAAAAGGGGCGTAACCTGTGTCTTTAAAAAGACTGTTATAATCTTTTAACTTACCTCCTTTTGCCATATAGCATGGACTTACTGAAATACCTCTCAAAGAGGAGGAGAGATATTACCTACACATTTTCTTACAATTCTCGATCACTGTGTGTGCAATGCAGCGAAATCGAGTCATAAGCTTTCATATCAAGCCCAGAAGTTTAGAAAAACTACCTTTTTGAACTGCGGAATGGCCTCGCTGTGACTTCAAAGTGACGATTCACTCGTCTGAAATACTGTATTGCAAATCACAGCAGTCTTGCCTTTCCTGAAAATCTGTCTGATAAAAATAATAACACCGCTATTTAAATCAAAAAATATTTCTGAGCACCTTATCGAGATAGGCGAAAATACGTTCCGAAAACAGTGATATCCGTGGGTCTGCGGAGGGCACAGAAGTCAAAAAACTCCCATGAGTAGTAATATGTCAATCCTGAGACCTCCAAGATACACAAAAGTTATAGTTCTTATGCTCCATAAAATGATTTCGAAATGTTATCTGATTCGTAAAGCTTAATATAAATAGTCATACATACACACGAACTTTCATAGACCTGTGAAACTAAGAAAATGAGCTTGTATAGTTAATATTTCAATATTACATAGAGAGTATTTATTCGTGTATGCAGGGAACCAAATTGAACAACTATCAGCTTCCCACATATGGCGTCTAGCTGTTCGAAGAGGGTATCTCCTCAGTTTTGTAAGCAATATAAATAATCTGTAAAACTATTCCGATGAGCATATAAATCCCGAATGGAGTATTTACGTAACGTCACAGAAATGTGAGATTTCAGTCCGTACTGTATGTACCAAACGGCAATAGTCGAAATAGCATCTGACGACCTAACTTGTCTGAACATGCTTTCTTATTGTATGTGACTGGAAGTCAATATTTGACTTCAGATACCCCAGAGCGTTCATATATAGTGATAAGAGTCCACTACGTTCAACAAGATAGCTACCGTGCAATGTAGCACGATATTATGCATTGATAACAGAATGACTGCCCCAAAATGAAAGAAAAAACAGTCTCCGTTGCAAAAGAATTCCTTACTAATGATGTGTTTCGCTCCGTTGGCGCATTTCACATCATCTAAATCTAATAAAAACAAGGATTTGTTACTTGAAACTATGCAAATCTATCTGGCATTGGTACTCACCGAGATTGAGCTAATGGTGAGGTATAAAAATTGTTGCACTTGCCTTAAAACAGCAAAAGGATTGATACCCTCCCCCCAAATTGAGACACATAAACGAGAATTTCCTGTGTGCCCGATTGTTAATTTATTGAGAACTTGGCAGAATCTCTTGCCAAATTTGTCCTAAAAATGTTACAGCAATTGTACGTTTATGACTGTCAGTTATTCAATTTCAAACAGGAAAGGCTCGTTGGTAAGTTTTAGAATTAAGTATTTCCCCCATTCTGCTGCTTGCCTTCTCTCGGTGTAAATAACTAGTACACGAACATAGCTATCGATGAAACTATTAATATTGTTTTGATAATATAACAAATAAGAGTGCGCTATTGCCGATGAAATCGATGAGCTCGTATTAGTTCTTAGAATGCAACTAATGTCATGCAACTATTTTTCATTTAATAACCGCACTTGTAAACAAAAAGACGAACTAGCAATAGAAAGCTGCGTAGCCGGCTGTGTAGTACATATTTTCGTCAGCGCACTGAAAAACAAGTACTTCAAACAACAACCTTCTCAGCAGGAAAATCGTCTTCTATTTTAAATACGCAGACATCTTCGTTGTATTTGACGACCTATTAACAACATAAGTATGCGTGTAGAAGAGTTCTGTAACCTTTTCCCTAAATTGACGTTTATATCTAAACTCACAACTTATGATAAGTCTGGTGTATAACCTCACCTGTGCCCGACGTCCCCGAACATACATCGAACAAACCGGTCGTGCTCTCAAAATAAGATTTCAAGACGACCTTCTTACCAAAAAGGACGCGATAAAAAACAAATTTTCCTTTGCTGAACACCGTAGTACTAGCGAACATTGTGAACCAAGTCTTGAGCTCGTCCAGATTTAAAACTGTGTTTTAGCGTTTTTAGCGTTTTCTAGTCCGTCCTCCTGGGTCAAAATTGAACATTGTGTATTTCGTTTTAACATTACGGTGTTACGGATTTCCATTATTTAACTAATGCGGATTTCTCTGTTGTAAGGCAAGTACAATAATTTTTATACCTCACCACTGGCTCAATCTCGGTATTTATCATTAGCAATGAAGCCTTCAGCAAAATCGACATTATGTCTTTTTGGAATAACTAATTACTTTTGCTGCATCAGTGTCATGGAGTGGTGTGATATGAAAGAATGACTGTGGTTGTATTAAAATAATTTCGGAAGAATTAGATTGATAATCGTATGTGTTGTAACTGAACACAGATGAATGATCTTCAAGCCCGCATGTGTACTTAAATGAACGGTCATAAGAGTTACGCTCAAGATAGGTAATCGTAACACTACCTTTTTAGCTCACGGTTTGTACAAAGCAAAAACTATTTCATCATTCAGGACTGGGTGACGACATTGAATTTCCAGCACAACGAAGTGAAAAGATAACATAATACGCTATAATCAGCTTCCATTTAATCAAATACAAGCAACCTACAAGTTTCCGTTTTACCCCAAGCAAGCAAACTGCCCCATTCCTAACCGCGGAGTGACGATAGAGCAATGCCGAATAGTCGTATTCTAACCACTTTAATTAAATTCAGCCAGAGCAGGTAATTGAAGTCACCTCACCCAATCCCTTATTCATTGTAGAATCTCTACAATAGCACGGATCACCACCAGACAAAGTCAGTCTTCTCTTCAAATACTGGGTGGCCGAGCGGTTCTAGGCGCTACAGTCTGGAACCGCGCAACCGCTACGGTCGCAGGTTCGAATCCTGCCTCGGGCATGGATGTGTGTGATGTCCTTAGGGTAGTTAGGCTTAAGTAGTTCTAAGTTCTAGGGGACTGATGACATTAGAAGTTAAATCCCGTAGTGCTCAGAGTCATTTGTACCATTTTTCAAATACGACTCCACGAACTAGCATTCATCTAGAACCGAACATAGAACAGATGGCGAATATTCTTTCAAACCAGGTCAGCCTCCTGTTTACAACCCAAAAAAGCTTCCCACTGGTCGAGAAAACAAACTTACGTTCAAAAATGTGAAATCGCTACAGGAGACATCCCAAAATGTTGCACCCAGTGCTTACACCAAGTAATCGAAAATGATCGTAGTGGGTACGTATAAAGTATTCCAAAGAATAATGTCGTGATACATTAACAGCAAAATGTAATGGCAAGAAATCAAAGTGCGTAATTAAAATTTTTTGACATTATTCATTTGCGTGACATTACTGGTTATTGTCCACAGGACACACAATACAATTCACTGTACTGTACTGCACGCACACACATGCACATGCATTTTCATCTGGGGTCAGGACCTGTATGATATTCCTTCTATTCTACAGAATTCCTTGTCTTGTTCCCTTGGTTCTACTGAAATAGTATATGATATGTAGAGCTCAGGAGAATGAGAATAGGTTAAAATTTTTCGTCACGTATTTAGGGCACTGTATTTCATACTAAGAACCACTAACCCACAACAGTTTACTGTAGAATGACAGTTACTCATTATTAAACAATGTCAACTTGTGCCATTATGTTATCCAAGTAATTCTGGACATAGAAGTATGAATTTGCCTTAACTGACTTTTTAAATTCTTGTATGTTAGTTGCTTCTTTAATATTAGGCCCAGTTTATTACACAACTTTATTCCTTTGTAGAGAATGTAGTTTTAAGTTGGGTTTTTTTTGTCTGCATACTATTGCCAAGTGTATGTTTAGTCTGGCTCTTTTGTCATGCTGCTGTTTGTGAGATAATTGCTGATATTGTTCTTCATGTGCATAATAGATTGGTAGATGTAACCACATGGTGCCGTCAGAATTCCCAGCAGTTGAAGCAGATCTTTACACGGAGTTCTGTTACTACTTTTAGTTATTATTCTAATAGCCCTCTTCTTTAGTTTGAGATTGTGTCCATGTTTTTGTCTGGCAAACTGAAAAATGATTCTATAGGTAAAGACAGAGTTTATGTAGTATGTAGCTGTATTGACTGTAACACTCTGATGACAGGACTCGAAGGGAATAGCATGCAGATAATATCTTCTTTCATAAGATATCTGTGAGTTCACTGCATTTCAGGTGACAGTCGATGTTAATTCCTAAAACTATTGTGTTTTCTAAACATTCTATGAACTTTTAATCCACAATTAATTTTACACAATTATTTGTCCTCTTGCAGAAGCAGTTCACACTGTTTCTTTTCTTTATGTGCAATGCGTGTTTATTGCTTAATGACCAGTGATATGCATCCTTTAGGGTTTCATTTGCTTTCTCTACTAACTGCCCTTGTTTCTATCAGCGATTTGGATGGTGTTCTCGTCATGAAAAGAATGTTTTCTCATATTTAACAGAGTTCACAGCTGTGTGCGAACAGTATCGATCTGCAAATCAGCCTGATTTTCAGGGGAACCTACATATCATTCGTAAGAAACGTTTTTGCAGGCCCTAACAAGTGGGATACCCAGCATGACAAGCGTGTTGTGTTAGTAATATCAGATTGCTTCAGTGAACTGCTTTGGATGGCGGCCTATACGTCATTGGCAAATAAAAGATTTTCAAGCCCCTGATGTGTAGCTTGTGCTGTATCACAAGCATGTTGCCAGAGTAGTATTGACTTGCTGTATTGAACTGTACTGCAGGGGCTACACATGCTGATGAGTCTCGCTGGGAACAAGTTGAGATGCACAGAGAGGGGGGGAGGAGGAAACAAATACAGAGAGGGCAGAAAGCGGAGACGTGTGAAGCAGGTGGAGGGGGCAGAAGGGTGTTGGGCAGTTGGAAAAGGAAGAACAGGAGGTGGAGATGGAAAGAGAGAGAGGAGGAGGATATGGTCAGAGGAAGGGGGAGATATGGTCAGAAAGATGGGATGGAGTAAATGGACAAAGATGGGGGACAGAGGAGATAAAGAGGCAGAGAGACTGGGGAGGAGGTGATAGACAGATGGAGGTGGGAGGATGAGGTGGGTAGAGAGAGGAACGTGCAGTGCACACAGAGAGGTGAGAGGAGGAGATGGGTTCAATATATGAGTGAAATGTGTGCGTGGGTGAAACTATGGGAAAGGGCTAGGTAAAGTGTTGTTTCATGTAGCAGATTCCAGACTTTCGCCTCTCTGTAGTAAAGGTTTAATATACTTTCTTATTCCATTTTTAAAACATGGCATTCACTTTTTGTGTATTGCGGACTTCTTTCGAAATTACAAAAGTTACTCCAGAAAATTACAATCTTGACATGTACTTGGAAAATAATTAAAAAAACTTTAGACTAGAGCAAATTATTACTCTGATATATACCAGTTATCAAAAGTAAAATCAAATTAAATAGAACCACTATCAAAAACAAGTTACAAATTAAAAACGTTCTGAAATAGATGCTGATGGCAACTAACATATGTTTCCATTTTCAAGACTGAGAAAATTGTTAAAATATTAAAGAAAATCAGTTCATCTGCCAGTATAAGATGTTCCTCTATTTCAAGCTAAAAGATGTTGCACGACCTACAAAGTATGGCTTAACCGTTAACATGTTACATAACTAATTTCAGAAATATACAGAATTTTATTCTGAATAAAATTCTTCAACTAAAGAATTAACAATATAGACCAAACAGCTTTAACATACTACGCAGCTCTTAAATATGTAGAATTCAAAATATTTACAAATTTCGCACAAAACACAACCTCATACCTAACAACAAAAAGAACTAGCAAATGGTGGAAATTGCTCATGGCAGTCTCTAATGTGCCTCGCTTCGGTGATTCTAAAGTCAACAGCTAGACAGAAATACCGACTAAAAACATCATATGTTCCTCTGTAGAGGTTTCTCTCTGTACAGAACTGTTTCTTCCTATTATGTGCCCATGTGGTATGAATTATTGCTCGGTGGCTCTGTGGCAAAGTGCTAAACTACTATTTCAAAAGTCTTCGGTTCGATGACTGGTAAGCCTGAGGATTTTTTGTGTCATTTATCCCTTCTTTCACCTCTGTTAATACAGAATGAGGTTTTCACTCTGCAGCGGAGTATGCGCTGATACGAAACTTCCTGGCAGATTAAAACTGTGTGCCGGATCGAGACTCGAACTCGGGACCTTTGCCTTTCACGGGCAAGTGCTCTACCAACTGGGCGACCCAAGAACGACTCACGCACCGTCCTACCAACTTTACTTCTAGCAGTACGTCGTCTCCTAGTTTCCAAACGGTTTTAATCTGCCAGGAAGTTTCATATCAGCGCACAATCTGCTGCAGAGTGAAAACCTCATTCTGGAAACATCCTCCAGGCTGTGGCTAAGTCATGTCTCCGCAATATCCTTTCTTTCAGGAGTGCTAGTTCTGCCAGGTTCGCACGAGAGCTTCCGTAAAGTTTGGAAGGTAGGAGACGAGGTACCGGCAGAAGTAAAGCTGTTAGGAGGGCGCGAGAGTCGTGCTTGGGTGGCTCAGTTGGTAGAGCACTTGCCCGCGAAAGGCAAAGGTCCCGAGTTCGAGTCTCGGTCCGGCACACAGTTTTAACCTGCCACGAAGTTTCACCTCTGGTAATAATTGTCGATATGAAAAATGCCCAGTCGGACAGCGTTTTGGAATCCACGTTAAACTGTAAGTCTCCATATAACTGGCAGGATAAGTCCATTCAAAGGTCGGAAGAAGCAGAGCATTCCACCCGCCACAGGACCATGCCTAGTAAAATACTGTGCTGTTTGGAACAATAATCGAATTTATGGCTGCTTTACTTATGCTCTTTGTTGACGTTTGGAGCTTTTAACACGAAGTAAAAGTTAACCTTAAGTGTTGTATCTATATTAAACATGTGTCGTTAAGTGAACACGATGTAAAATGTTGGAATGATTGGCTGGATGTAGTTGATAAAAAAATAAAACGTCGATGACCTGACGCTTAGTGACTGTCGACAATCAACATCATCTGATGCCCACTACCTACAAAGTGTGGCTCTGAGGTACTGCGAGCTGCGAGCACACTGTAACACATATGCCGCTTGTGTCGACACAGACAGCATATAACTGTATCCACTCGATCCATTTGGCCTCTTGGGGACCACTATGAACAACAGTAAATCGAAATTCAGCACTTTTTCACGCAAAGTGGGTCGGCTAGGGAAAACGTGCAATGAAACGGGGATCAATGGTTTGTGGTTCTCTTGTAAGAACCCCCAATCCTAGTAAACTTACAGAAATGTCTCAGTTTAGCCGGTGAGACCGTAATTGGAAATATAAGGGGCGTACGGTATAACTGGGTTCGCTTATCCATCCGATTTTTCCGATAACTGAGCCACTCCGTCCTTGAACTGACTTAGTGAGCTGCCACGTAGAAATTCTAACTCCCTGTCACGTGGCGATGCTGTCGTTGTTTTATGTCCCTTTGCAGAGCCGTAGCAGCACCGTCGGATTCTGAAAGTGCAATACTACTATCTATACTTTATGAAATGAAGCGGGAAGAAGTTTTTTTGTGCAAAAAACTTTTTATATGGAATGCCATTATGGTGCGTTTATTTAAGAAACACCGTAAAAGAAACTTGTTCACACGGATTATAAGTTGTATGCTAAGAGTACGAAAGCATGGTTTACCGCACGACTACATCCAAAGGGATTCTAACGACGATTTCCTACTATGACGCACAGTCTGTAAGTTGAGCGTACAGTCGGTATAGTTCGTGTAAGACTGTACATCTTCAGTCATGCCAAAGCTATTCATTTATTTATTAATATCAACGTTTCCTGGAATTGTAAAATTACTGATAGTATTTATGATCCATAGGTTCCTCCTAAGGTCTGAGTGGTAAAAGGCAACTTTTGTTAGTAAATATTACTTGATTGACGCCAGAACAAATGTATTTTCCCTAGGTATCTCTTTGCTGACGTCGCAAGCGATTTCTGCATCGATACCTCATCCCACTTGCTCTGAAAGCGCCGGATGGCCAACCGCCTCAGCTAGCTTGCACAGGAACCTACCGCTCGCTTCTTACTCTGCGCGTACTGCAGTGTTGATACATTCACTTCGGATATGTGAAATAACAAAACAAAAATAAAGTAAAATGTGCTCTTATCTGCAAATAAGGGGTACCTTACGCTCTTCACCAATGAGTACGGCATTTGTCTGACTCCTAAGGATCGTTGTAGACGAGTATGGAGGCAGCCAAGTACATGTGTATCTCCGGCATGCAACCCCATGGTTTCAACAGGAAGCTGGGTCACTTACGTTTGGGCGGGTATCACGTGCGGATTTAGAATGCCACTCATTGCAATCGATGTCAACTTGAATGCTGAGCAGAATCGTCCAACCTCTCGTTCATTTATAAAGCCAACATTTCGACGATGGATACAATCACTAAGCAGGCAGCACACATTTTAGTATGAGGATGCAAATCAGGTTTGCTTCAAATAGTAGCTGTAACGGTCGTGAGCGCTAGTTAACTTTGTAACTGAACATGGTGGGTTGTGTAAATAGCCTGTTTGTATATTGGCGGCGCTATAGACTGTGTTAATATCGCTGACAGCGCTCAGTGCCATCGGCAAGAAATTCTGTGGTTGGACGGACTAGCAGTTAGCGAGTGGATAGGGAAGTGTATGGACATGATATTATGAGTGGAGAATCTGTGTTGGTCGTATATACACTGTAAAGTGAGATGAAATGATGTGTTTATAAGAAAATGCGGAGGGAAATGTATGGTAATGAATGGTGTTAATAATGTTTGGGCAGTGGATTATTGATAACTATTTAATTTTTGGAACTGGATGTCACATGAATAAGATAAAATTTTCTAAATACATTGTTTGCTCTTCAACAAAATCTTTCTTTTTGCTAACCATAAGCCTCCTAGTAGTTAGAGTCTATAGTAGTTAGAAGCTTTTTATTTAGCTGGCTGTTGTTGCAACTTGCTATAACTGCTGTAGTTCGTGTTATGAAGATGTTTTGTGAAGTAAGTGACTTATGAAAAAAGACTGGGGTTTCCACTATCGGGATTCGTGACTGAAATGAGTTTAGACAATTAACAGAGTTGGATGTAGTTTCGTATTTCTTCACTTTCATATTTTTTGTTTTTGTATTACCGTTGGGATATCTTGCTATTCAGGGCCATTCTTTTGTGTTAATTATTAGAAGTCATGTTGTCAATGTATAGCAGTCAGATTGTGTTGGGCTTGTATCTAGTGGGTAATAAATGAATAGGTTAAGTTTGAGTGGTCTTTGTCGGGGAAAATTCTGTAGGTCAGTGTTCAATAAAAAAATAATTGAAGAGGTAGTTTCAGTTGATGTTAGCCACGAGTTCCTTTAAGGCGACAAAAACGGCATTATCAGCACCCCACTGAATTTCGAAAGGAAATTTGTGGTAAGTACTATGGGACCAGACTGCTGAGGTCATCGGTCCCTAGGCTTACACACTACTTAATCTAACTTAAACTAACTTACACTAAGGACAGCACACACACCCAAGGGAGGACTCGAACCTCCGACCGAGCGAGGTGGCGCAGTGGTTAGACACTGGACTCGCATTCGGGAGGACGACGGTTCAATCCTGCGTCCGGCCATCCTGATTAAGGTTTTCCGTGATTTCCCTAAATCGCTCGAGGCAAATGCCGGGATGGTTCCTTTCAATGGGCACGGCCGACTTCCTTCCCCGTCCTTCCCTAATCCGATGAGACCGTTGACCTCGCTGTCTGGTCTCCTTCCCCGAAACAACCAACAAACCAACCAACCGAACCTCCGACGGGGGGAGCAGCGCGAACCGTGGAAAGGCGCCTAAGACCGCACGGCTACCCCGCGTGGCCACTGAGTTTCAACGAGGTCGTGGAATAGGGTTACGAGAAGCTGGATATTCCTTCTACGATATTGCAGAAAGACTTGGCAGGAATGTAGGCACTGTACATGACAGCTGTGGTCACGAGAACGTAACGTCTCAATATGACCGAGATTCGGACGACCAAGTGGCACTACCGGCAGGTTAGACCATTATGTTCGGCGTTATGGGTCTCGCGCATCGTACTGCACCTACAGCAGCAATTTGAGCAGCAGTTGGCACCACAGAGACACAACGAACTGCTACAAATCAGTTACTTGAAGGACCCCTCCGAGTCAGACGCCGTGCAATGCGCATTCCACTGACCCAAAGCCACCTCATTTGCGACTTCAGTGGTGTCAAGCGAGAGCACAGGGTAGTGGAGGTCTTCTATGTTTTATGATGAAAGCTGGTTCTGCCTCGGTGCCAATGATGGTCGTGTGTTCGTTAGAAGGACGCCAGGCGTGCAACGATCTTGTCTGCGTTCTAGACACAGTGGACCCACACCTATAGTTATGATCTGGGGTGCGATTTCTTACGACAGCAGGAGCAGTCTCGTGGTTATCCCAAGCACCCTGACTACAAATTTGTACGTCGACATGGTGATTCGACCTGTTGTGCTACCATTCATGAACAGTATTCCAGAGAGTGTTTTCCAACAGGATAATGCTTGCCCACACAACGTTGTTGTAACCCAAAAAGCTCTACAGAGTGTCGACAGGATCCCCTGGCCTTCTCGAGCACCATATCTGTCTACAATCGAGGGCATATGGGACATCGTCGGACAACACTCCAGCATCATCCACAAACAGCATTATCCGTCCCTGTATTGAACGACTAAGTGCAACAGGCATGGACCTCCATCCCACAAACCGACATCCGGCACTCGTACAATATTCTGGCGGGTACACCTCTTATTAAAGTACCAGCAATTCAAATTTGCAGTGCTCACCTACCACATCCCCTCCATGAACCATGGACTTTCCCGTTACCGTAGGTGCAACCACAACGGAGGGGTATCTGTTGAGAGGCCAGACAAACATGTGGTTCCTGAAGAGGGGCGGCAGCCTTTTCAGTAGTTGCAGGGGCAACAGTCTGGATGATTGACTGATCTGGCCTTGTAACAATAACCAAAACGGCCCTTATGTGCTGGTACTGCGAACGGCTGAAAGCAAGGGGAAACTACAGCCGTAATTTTTCCCGAGGGCATGCAGCTTAACTGTTTAGTTAAATGATGACGGCGTCCTCTTGGGTAAAATATTCCGGAGGTAAAATAGTCCCCCATTCGGATCTCCGGGCGGGGACTACTCAGGAGGACACCGTTATCAGGAGAAAGAAAATTGGCGTTCTACGGATCGGAGCGTGGAATGTCGGATCCCTTAATCGGGCAGGCAGGTTAGAAAATTTAAAAAGGGAAATGGATAGGTTAAAGTTAGATAAAGTGGGAATTAGTGAAATTCGGTGGCAGAAGGAACAAGACTTCTGGTCAAGTGAATACAGGGTTATAAATACAAAATCAAATAGGGGCAATGCAGAAGTAGGTATAAAAATGAATAAAAAGTAGGAGTGCGGATAAGCTACTACAAACAGCATAGTGAACGCATTATTGCGGTCAAGATAGACACGAAGCCCACGCTTACCACAGTAGTACAAGTTGACATGCCAACTAGCTCCGCTGATGACGAAGAGATTGATGAAATGTATGATAAGATAAAAGAAATTATTCAGGTAGTGAAGGGAGACCAAAATTTAATAGTCATGGGTGACTGGAATTCGATAGTAGGAAAAGGAAGAGAAGGAAACATAGTAGGTGAGTATGGATTGGGGGTAAGAATTTTGCACTCAGCATAACTTAATCATAGCTAACACTTGGTTCAAGAATCATAAAAGAAGATTGTATACATGGAAGAGGCCTGGAGATACTCGAAGGTTTCAGATAGATTATGTAATGGTAAGACAGAGATTTAGGAACCAGGTTTTAAATTATAAGACATTTCCAGGGGCAGATGTGGACTCTGACCACTATCTATTGGTTATGAACTGTAGATTAAAACTGAAGAAACTGCAAAAAGGTGGGAATTTTAGGAAATGGGATCTGGAAATACTGACAGAACCAGAGGTTGTACAGTTTCAGGGAGAGCATTAGGGAACGATTGACAGGAATGGAGGAAAGAAATGCAGTACAATAAGAATGGGTAGCTTTGAGGGATGAGACAGTAAAGGCAGCAGAGGATCAAGTAGGTAAAAATACGAGGGCTAGTAGAAATCCTTGGGTAAGAGAGATATATTGAATTTAATTGATGAAAAGAGAAAATATAAAAATGCAGTAAATGAAGCAGGCAAAAAGGAATGCAAACGTCTCAAAAATGAGATCGACAGGAAGTGCCAAATAGCTAAGCAGGGATGGCTGGAGGACAAATGTAAGGATGCAGAGGCATATCTCACTAGGGGTAAGATAGATACTGCCTACAGGAAAATTAAAGAGAGTTTTGGAGAAAAGAGAACCACTTGTATGAATATCAAAACCTCAGATGGAAACAAAGTTCTAAGCAAAGATGAGAAAGCAGAAAGGTGGAAGGAGTATTCAGAGGGTCTGTACAAGGGTGATGTACTTGGGACAATATTGTGGAAATGGAAGTGGATGTAGATGAAGATGAAGTGGGAGATATGATACTGCGTGAAGAGTTTGACAGAGCACTGAAAGACCTAAGCCGAAATAAGGCCCTTGGAGTAGACAACATTCCATTAGAACTACTGATAGCCTTGGGAGAGACAGCCCTAACAAAAATCTACCATCTGGTGAGAAAGATGTATGAGACAGGCGAAATACCCTTTGACTTCAAGGAGAATATAATAATTCCAATCCCAAAGAAAGCCGGTGTAGACAGATGTGAAAATTACCGAACTATCAGTTTAATAAATCACAGCTGCAAAATACTAACGCGAATTCTTTACCGACGAATGGAAAAACTGGTAGAAGCCGACCTCGGGGAAGATCAGTTTGGATTCCGTAGAAATGTTGGAACACGTGAGGCAATACTGACCCTACGACTTCTCTTAGAAAACAGATTCAGGAAAGGCAAACCTACGTTTCTGGCATTTGTAGACTTAGAGAAAGCTTTTGAAAATGTTGACTGGAATACTCTCTTTCAAATTCTAAAGGTGGCAGGGGTAAAATACAGGGAGTGAAAGGCTATTTACAATCAGAACACAAATCAGATGGCAGTTATAAGAGTCGAGGGGCATGACAGGGAAGCAGTGGTTGGGAAGGGAGTGAAACAGGGTTGTAGCCTATCCCCCAAGTAATTCAATCTGTATATTGAGCAAGCAGTAAAGGAAACAAAACAAAAATTCGGAATAGGAATTAAAATCCATGGAGGAGAAATAAAAACTTTGAGGTTCGCCGATGACATTGTAATTCTGTCAGAGACAGCAAAAGACCTGGAAGAGCAGCTGAATGGAATGGACAGTGTCTTGAAAGGATATAAGTAGAACATCAACAAAAACAAAACGAGGATAATGAATGTAGTCGTATTAAATCGGATGATGCTGAGGGTATTAGATTAGGAAATGAGACGCTTAAAGTAGTAAATGAGTTTTGCTATTTGGGGAGCAAAATAACTGATCATGGTCGAAGTGGAGAGGATATCAAATGTAAACTGGGAATTTTAAGAAAATTGTATTTGAAGAAGAGAAATTTGTTAACATCAAGTATAGATTTAAGTGTCAGGAAGTAGTTTCTGAAAGTGTGGCCATGTAAGGAAGTGAAAAGTGGACGGTAAATAGTTTGGGCAAGAAGAGAAGAGAAGCTTTCGAAATCTGGTGCTACGGAAGAATGCTGAAGATTATATGGGTAGATCACATAACTAATGAGGAGGTATTGAATAGAATTATGGATAAGAGAAATTTGTGGCACACCGTGACTAGAAGAAGGAATCGGTTGGTGGGGTATATTCTGAGGCATTAAGGGATCTGTTGTGTCGACAGAAGTGCCGACACAGTGTGGTTTGAGTGGACCGCAATGCACGCTATAAGCTCACGAAGGATGGAGTGAGGTCTGAAACAGGATACGTAATGAATGCTATAAAGAAAAGTACGTAGCTTCTGGAATACTTAACTTTAATCCATCCTTGTACATCTGGAGATTGTGGCGATAAAAGTGAGACTCTTTAGATACAAGCTACCTAAGGCTAATGGCGCCTTGCTAGGTCGTAGCCACTGACTCAGCTGAGGGCTATTCCAACTATCTGCTCTGCAAATGAGCGAGGCTTCGTCAGTGTGCATCGCTAGCTACGTCGTCAGTACAACTGGGGCGAGTGCTAGTCCGTCTCTATAGACCTGCCGTGTGGTGGCGCTCGGTCTGCTATCACTGAAAGTGGCGACACGCGGGTCCGACATGTACTAATGGACCGCGGCCGATTTAAAGCTACCACCTAGCAAGTGTGGTGTCTGGCGGTGACACCACAGGATCACCAATTTAGTAATGGAGGGCAGCGTGGAGGGTAAAAATCGTCGAGGTAGACCAAGAGATGATTACACTAAGCAGGTTCATAAGGATGTAGGTTGCAGTAGGTACTGGGGGATGAAGAAGCTTGCACAAGATAGAGTAGCATGGAGAGCTGCATCAAACCAGTCTCTGGACTGAAGACGACAACAGCAACAACAACAACAATCTAGCGCTTACCTTGACCTTGACCTTTCAACGTTAATCACTTAAATTTGTTACATAGACAAATGCATTCCAGAAATTTCATTACTCTACACTAATAATTGCCTGGTGTTGCGCCTTTTTCTAAATGGTTCAAATGACTCTGAGCACTATGGGACTTTACATCTGAGGTCATCAGTCTCCTAGAACTTAGAACTACTTAAACCTAACTAACTTAAGGACACCACAAACATCCATGGCTGAGGTAAGATTCGAACCTGCGACCGTAGCGGTCGCGCAGTTCCAGACTGAAGCGCCCAGAACCGCTCCGCCACAGCAGCCGGCTACGCATTTTTCCATCGGTGTATTGCACCTTAGTACTACATACAGTACTAGTGTTTATGTGGCTGTCTTCCGAAACTGTTCCACCCCGGAAGATTGTAATGTGGTCCTTACTTTCAATCATCGTACGAACGTCGAATTGGAAAATATTGAAATAACCGATCGCGAAGTGGGAAAGCAATTACAATAGTTTGGAAAGGCCTGAGGCCAGATGAAATATCTGTAAGATTTTACAAAGATTATGCGAAAGAACTTACTCCCCTTCTAGCAGCAGTTTATTGCAGTTCTCTGGAGCAATAAACGATAACTAGTGACTGGGAAACAGCGCAGGTCAATCCCGTTTTCAAGAAGGGTCGTAGGACAGATGCACATTGTCAAAAGCCTGTATCGTTGGGTCAATCTGTTGTAGAGTTATGGCACGTGTTTTGTGGTCAAGAATTACGACGTTCTTGGAGTACAAAAGTCTCCTCTATAAAAATTAAAACACGGATACCGCAAACAGAGGTCTTACGAGACTCGGTTCACTCTGTTCCTCCATCGCTGCAGACGACATAGACCAAGTTGACGCCATGTTCCTCGACTTCAGAAAGGCATTTGACACCGTCCCACATTGTCGCTTAGTGAAACAAACAGGAACTTATCGAGTGTCGGACTAGATTTGCGATTGGATTCAAGATTGCCTTGCCGACAGAACTCAATACATCGCTCTTAAGGGAACAAAATCGACAGATGTAAAAATAAGTTCTGTAGTACCTCAAGGAAGTGTGATATGTCCGTTACCGTTTACAATGTGTATAAATGATCTAGCAGAAACAGTCGGAAGCTCTTTAAGGCTGTTCACAGACGATGCGGTTGTGTATAAGAAAGTAGCAACGTCAGAAGACAGTATCTGCTTAAAGAATGACATGCAGAGGACTGATGAATGGTGCAAGCTCTGGAAACTGATCCTAAACTTAAATAAATTTAACATATTGCGCGTGCGTGGGTCAAATGGGGTCAAATGGCTCTGAGCACTACGGGACTTAAAATCTGAGGTCATCAGTCCCCTAGAACTTAGAACTACTTAAACCTAACTAACCTAAGGACATCACACACATCCATGCCCAAGGCAGGATTCGAACTTGCGACCGTAGCTGTCGCGCGGTTCCAGACTAAAGCGCCTAGAACCGCTCAGCCACACCTGCCGGCGCGCGTGCGTGGGAAAAGAAAGCCACTACTGTACAGCTACACTGTTGACGACGAATTGCTAGAAACAGTATCTACCTTAAAGTACCGGGGAGTATATCCACAGCGCCCTTAAATGGAATGACCACACAAAACAAAATGCAGGAAAAGTGGAGGCCAGAGTGAGATTCATAGAAGACTTGAGGAAATGTAACTTGTCCATGAAGGAAGTGGCTTACTGGGCGCTTTTCGGCCGGTCCTTGAGTACTGTTCATCAATATGCGACCGTTTCCAGGTAGGACTGATAGAAGAGATGGAGAAGATTCAACGAAGAACGCAGCGATTCGTCCCCGGGTCATGAGGTCTGCGCGAGAGCGTTACAAACATGCTCAACTAACACCACTGGCAAACGATACAAGAGAGACTTTCAGCATCACGGAGAGGGTTACTGTTCATAGTTTCCGATAAGAGTCGGAAAATGTATTACTTTCCCCCACGTACAGCTGGCGATATGGTCATGACGACATAATTCGAGAAATCTGAGCTAATACAGAGGCTTACCGACAAGCATTCTTCCCAGGCCCCATTCGCGAGGGGATCAGTGTGCCGTGTGACTTGCGGATTATTGATGTGACTTAGATGTCTGAGGTTTGCAGTGGAACTGAAATTTTGCTTCAGTCTGTCACCTGCAAGTGATAAGGATTTACGTCACGTATATTTACCAAATATTTGGCCTGAAAAGAAAAAAAAATGTTTTTTTTTTGTTTTTGTTTTGCCACTGTTAGATTATGATGCTGCCATTATATTATCTACCAATATGTTTTTGTTATTTTATTTTTATCTCTCGTTTGTTAGTTTAAAGTAATAGATTTAGAAAATTTTATGGGGTATTATGTTCATGAGTAAGCTTTACAGATTGTTTACTGAGAGTGGAACCTATGTATATAAACTTAGTGTACTTAGTTTTTGTGAATTCTGCTTTTTCATGCCCCTACAGGGTATGTAAACTGTGCTTTCTAACACGAACTGTCACAATGGTTATCAGATATACATTTGTTCCATGACCTTCTTTTATGAGTTCTCAGCGTGAACTTTGAATTTTGTAATGAAAGTAGGTTTTTGTGTGTGCGCGTGTGCGTATGTGTGCTACGTGCCTTGATCTTCCAATAGCCCTTTTAGGGCTGAGAACAGGGTTTCACTGCAGAGTGCATTGCATTAATTCGTTATTACTTTTCTTCTTACTATGGCTTTTTGTATACGGAAATTTTCTTTTATTATATGTTTGTATGGAGGGGGGCCTTTGCTGTATTTGAGAATTTTTGGGTCGGTGTGTAATTATATTGGACTACGGTTCATGCCCATGGGGTGGCTGTATTTAAGAGGCCTAGATCGATATGCAATTATGTTGGACTACGGTTTACGCACATAGGGTGATCTGCAAATGTAGAACGACTGCTGTCACTTTTAAGCGCCCGTAAGTGTTCAGTGTAACTAATGCTGAACTTTGTACCCGTCTGTCCGCTGTAAATGGAGTTGCAGTATTGTCATATGAGCTGTGTTTGCTCATGGCAGAACCATATTTCCACATTAATGTACTAGGACGCAAACACGGACAAAAGAGGAGTTTCAACCACAAGATGAAACGGTATTGAATGTTACCCATCAGAAATTCTGATTTCAAAACTTTCTCTGATGTGCAGTTTCGGCCGGCCGCGATGGTCTAGCGGTTCAGGCGCTCAGTCCGGAACCGCGGGACTGCTACGGTCGCAGGTTCGAATCCTGCCTCGGGCATGGATGTGTGTGATGTCCTTAGGTTAGTTAGGTTTAAGTAGTTCTAAGTTCTAGGAGACTGATGACCACAGATGTTAAGTCCCATAGTGCTCAGAGCTATTTGTGTAGTTTCGAACAGATTATGTAAGGGGTCAACAGCCCCTTACGTATTGAGAACAATATACCTTTGCCTCACGCAGGTCACAGTAGGTACTATCGATAGTCGAGCGGCCAGTGTGGCAGAAAGCAGGCAGTCTTGGGACTCCGAGCAAGTAAGATGTTGGCTGCTAGCAGGGCACATTTCGGCAGGACGTCCGACCGCATTTACAAGTGTTTAACGGCTGTGTGTGACGCAACGCCGTGGGCCTGACCTCCAGCAAATACGTAAATGGTATTAACTAAGTGTTTTGTTTGACGTGTTTAAATGTTTATTTGTGCACCGTGATTATGCGACAACCGCGCCGGGCACTAATGATTTGCCGGCTGGTGTGGCCGAGCGGTTCTAGGCGCTACAGTCTGGAACCGCGCGACCACTACGGTCACAGGTTCGAATCCTGCCTCGGGCATGGATGTATGTGATGTCCTTAAGTTAGTTAGGTTTAAGTAGTTCTAAGTTCTAGGGGACTGATGACCTCAGATGTTAAGTCCCATAGTCCTCAGAGCCATTTGAACCACTAATGATTTGGATTGGGGTGAGGATTGTGCATTCATCGCCACGTGAAGAACATTGGCGTGTGACGATATTAATAGGCGACCTGCGATGAGTGAACCGTTATTACTTTGTCAGATGACGGGAGTAGCAGCCTCATTGAAGCTGTTTGGACAATATACACTCCTGGAAATGGAAAAAAGAACACATTGACACCGGTGTGTCAGACCCACCATACTTGCTCCGGACACTGCGAGAGGGCTGTACAAGCAATGATCACACGCACGGCACAGCGGACACACCAGGAACCGCGGTGTTGGCCGTCGAATGGCGCTAGCTGCGCAGCATTTGTGCACCGCCGCCGTCAGTGTCAGCCAGTTTGGCGTGGCATACGGAGCTCCATCGCAGTCTTTAACACTGGTAGCATGCCGCGACAGCGTGGACGTGAACCGTATGTGCAGTTGACGGACTTTGAGCGAGGGCGTATAGTGGGCATGCGGGAGGCCGGGTGGACGTACCGCCGAATTGCTCAACACGTGGGGCGTGAGGTCTCCACAGTACATCGATGTTGTCGCCAGTGGTCGGCGGAAGGTGCACGTGCCCGTCGACCTGGGACCGGACCGCAGCGACGCACGGATGCACGCCAAGACCGTAGGATCCTACGCAGTGCCGTAGGGGACCGCACCGCCACTTCCCAGCAAATTAGGGACACTGTTGCTCCTGGGGTATCGGCGAGGACCATTCGCAACCGTCTCCATGAAGCTGGGCTACGGTCCCGCACACCGTTTGGCCGTCTTCCGCTCACGCCCCAACATCGTGCAGCCCGCCTCCAGTGGTGTCGCGACAGGCGTGAATGGAGGGACGAATGGAGACGTGTCGTCTTCAGCGATGAGAGCCGCTTCTGCCTTGGTGCCAATGATGGTCGTATGCGTGTTTGGCGCCGTGCAGGTGAGCGCCACAATCAGGACTGCATACGACCGAGGCACACAGGGCCAACACCCGGCATCATAGTGTGGGGAGCGATCTCCTACACTGGCCGTACACCACTGGTGATCGTCGAGGGGACACTGAATAGTGCACGGTACATCCAAACCGTCATCGAACCCATCGTTCTACCATTCCTAGACCGGCAAGGGAAATTGCTGTTCCAACAGGACAATGCACGTCCGCATGTATCCCGTGCCACCCAACGTGCTCTAGAAGGTGTAAGTCAACTACCCTGGCCAGCAAGATCTCCGGATCTGTCCCCCATTGAGCATGTTTGGGACTGGATGAAGCGTCGTCTCACGCGGTCTGCACGTCCAGCACGAACGCTGGTCCAACTGAGGCGCCAGGTGGAAATGGCATGGCAAGCCGTTCCACAGGACTACATCCAGCATCTCTACGATCGTCTCCATGGGAGAATAGCAGCCTGCATTGCTGCGAAAGGTGGATATACACTGTACTAGTGCCGACATTGTGCATGCTCTGTTGCCTGTGTCTATGTGCCTGTGGTTCTGTCAGTGTGACCATGTGATGTATCTGACCCCAGGAATGTGTCAATAAAGTTTCCCCTTCCTGGGACAATGAATTCACGGTGCTCTTATTTCAATTTCCAGGAGTGTATATAGAACCTTAACAATAAAGTATGTACCGCTTCTTGCTACCTGACGTCCTAATTAGCTTTGTTGTATTTGATACGATAAAACTTCCGTGCATATTGTGGTGTCACCGCCAGACACCACACTTGCTAGGTGGTAGCCTTTAAATCGGCCGCGGTTCATTAGTATACGTCGAACCCGCGTGTCGCCACTGTCAGTGATTCCAGACCGAGCGCCACCACACGGCAGGTCTAGAGAGACTTCCTAGCACTAGCCCCAGTTGTACAGCAGACTTTGCTAGCGATGATATACTGACAAATACGCTCTCATTTGCCGAGACGATAGTTAGCATAGCCTTCAGCTACGTCATTTGCTACGACCTAACAAGGCGCCATTACCAGTTTATATTGAGATTATAATTAATGTATCATCAAGAGCGATGTTCTCGAATTATGGATTAAAGTTAAGTATTCAAGCAATTCCGTACTTTATTTAGTAGACTCAACTCCTTTAACTGTTCCAGTCCTCACGCCAGTCTGCGTGAGCTTAAACGCGTGCATTTCGGCCTCCTCTAGCAACACGGTGTTGGCTCTTCTGCCAACACTTCACAAATGTTAACCAATGAGCCTTTTCAACTGTACACGGTCAAACTATTCTAAACTGTTAGGCTATAGTCCACGAGTCAATAACGCTGGGTTTAATAACGGAGTCTTTCAACTGTCTGCACTTTTGGTTTCTGCTTCGATTTTATTCCATAGTGAAGTTAACTTCCTCCTTTCATAAACCACATTCTTTCATTCCCAGCTTACCTTGACTCCAAATTTACGCACGTTCACAGATAATCAGATCGCAATGAATTTTTAATGAGCTGTTTACACAAAGGAAAGTAACACACAATGTGAATTGAAGATAACATTATGGGTATAGTAGCTACAGAAAGAATCGTTAACAATGCAGTAAATGTTATATTCCTACAGTTATAAAAGCGGTACTTGAAAATCGAGGTCTAGAAACCGTTTATCCTAAGAGAAGCAGTAGCAAAAGATGAAAACCCGGTATTGTAATTGTCTTCGTATTATGTATGACTCCACAAGTTTCGAATCAGCTGCATGATGCAGAGGCTGCTTTGTCCATACTTTCTTCTGATATTGCAGTGTCATCTTTGCCGATACAACATACCTGCAAGTAATACTTTGAAGGCAGAGCCTAGTCAACCAGTGAAGTGGCTTGACGGCTACATTCGAGTTCTTTTGCCCTCGTGTATGAGAGAAAGCGCTCTTATTCTTGCTTCCTTCTTCGCTACACTGTAATCTGAAGACGCTGTTTACACCGCACTGCACGCCGCCGACTTAGTAAGAGTTCAGACATGTTAGATTTCATTAAGTAATCCGTGGATACAGATCGAATTTCATGGTATCTTCCCACGCATTTAATAGCGTTAGATGAATCTGAAAGTATATTGGTTTTTTTTTATCTTTTGTGGCTGTGTGTTATTTGGACAAGCACACTGTCCTATTATGGACATTGCCAGGAGTGAAAGGCCACTACGGCGGGGGATGGTACTGTGTTCTTAGCGTCAGGAAGCCAATAGTACACCACCCTGGACACAGTAGCAACGTAGCAGTGAGTGGAGGTCTGTAGCTATCCGACGTACCAACATGAAAACATCATTGTTAGAACATTCATTTAGTACTCATGACACTATAGCAATCGTGACGTTACTTAGAAAAACCAACGTCCCCTGGACGTAGACGGTAGGTGGCATGTGAAGAGGTGTGGCAGCCAGCATCCAGCCTGGTGGCGTGAAGCGTCGAACAGGCGATGAAACTATGACGGCAGCAACTTCGAAAGTCCACAGTAGCGGGCGACAGCCCACAATGCTGGCCTATGGCAGCCTGGTGCCACCACTTCGAGGCAGTACTTGCCACATAAGCAGGTACCCAGCTGATGTAACTGAAACTGGACAGCTCCAGTCTGATCCGTTTCTGCAGCCTCAGGTATTATTGTGGCGGTCCCAATAACAGTAGCTGTAAGATGGAAAGTTGACCCTCTAATGTCGCCGGTTGCACTGTTAATCAGCACTCTACTTTCTTGGTGGCTTTCAGTTTACGACGTTCTTAGGCCTCCCTTGTCTTTAGCAGTTTGAAACTATCAACTCGGAATCATACACGGAAAAAATCTAGTGCCCGCCAGTCCTTTGAAAACTCTAGGGTGTCAGATGGGCATCCTTTTCCCTCTGTCTTATCTGCAAGTAATTGTACTTCACATACCTCCATGGTGGTCTGGGCCACTAGAGTTGGACGTATCCTGTCCATACCCTTTGGTGGCAATGAACCTCGTCTGCTGACACTGACATGAATCTTTCCCCATTCTCATAAATCAACATCAGCTCCGTTGTTCTTATCTGCACATACTTCCCCAGAGCTACCCATCTCATTGGGTAAGGGTGGATGTGTAACACTTGTATCATGCCTGAGCACTTACCACTGTGAATCCGATTAGCACATACAGCCACGCTCAATCGGTACTGATTCCTAGTGTCATCAACGTGATAATGTAACGACGGAGTCTGCTCATTGGGTATGATGACAGAACTTAAGACCAGACGGTATTTCTTTTCGCATCTTCCACAAACCCACCAGATGTTGCTCTGAAGGAATCAGCATAGGGTATAGCTGCCCATACTCTGCAAGATGTATGGCCTCCTGCAACCCCATCACCTCTACTCCTGCACCCTCTATGCTGTCTGCAATGCTGTCTGGCCACCGTTGCCATTATCTCCTGAAGCGCATGCTTGTTATTCAGTACATCCTGTTTCAGATTTACCAACAGCGTAGTGAGCCATTCTGTTGCAGCTTTGTTACTCTCTTCCGCTTCCCTCATTCACCCAAAAGAACAATTAAGCTCTCGCAAACTGCCAGTCCCGAATACTGCCTTCAGTAACTTCTCTCCTGCATTCGATCACCTTCTCTTAGTCCCTTGCAACTTACACAGTACCATGTCTGTCGCTTGGCGCAACTTTTCATGAAACCATTCGTAGGATACATGTGACCCCTTGATATTCCTCTTGTGCTTAATCTAATGCTCACTTTTTCTCTGCCTCAAGGTGCAACTCTTAAATTGCTTTCTCCAACATTTGCACTTCGTTTCTCATTTCCCATACAACAAATGTCAGTCTTAATGTGTGCACTGGTGACAGGCGAGAATGACATCCTGTGCCTGGAGAACAACACCCCACCTCAGAACTGTTGTTTCTGCAAAGCCCTTGGATCTTCCTCTCTGAAGATGGGCAATACTGCCAGTACGATAATGCTCCTCATGGTCAGGTATGGTATTGCCGCAGCCTTCCCTTCCAAAAGACCAGAGTGTGTAATTTGTCCCCACATAGGGAAGTAAAAAACACAAAACCCTTAAACTATCTATATTACTAAAAAATGACCTAAGCATGCATCATACTTATAAGTTACCACTGTTAAGAAGCCTTCCTATTCACATAACAACAAAACATCCTAACTAATATTACAAACAAAAATCCTTGCGTACTGAATATACTATCAGCACAACCTGAGATTCTCTCTCTCTACTTCTGTGTCCTTAATACAGATGCCATTTCAGGTATACCTCATGTTAACACATCTTGCTCTCCACTCTTACCCTTCGTCATCTCCTTACACCTTGTGACGACATTAATAGGCAGAGCATCTGGAATGCTCTGAAAAGGCCATAGGCACCCCATTTGACAGACGATCATTGGCTTCGGTAATTGTTATTTCACATTCACTGGCAATGTCATCTTGATTACCTGGTACAGCCCATGGTACTGCATGGTGAACTTTTGCATTTTACCCTTCTAGACATACAGACTGTTAAACATAACCTACTGTTCTATTCAATATTGTGGTAATATTTTCCCTTTATGATCCCCTGTCCTCTCTTGCTGATCCAAGGCCTCGGTGTGTACCTTTTGCACATGTTTCCACAACTCCTTTAACCTCATCATGAAGTATTGTGCCAATTCTCACTTTCTCCGAATTTTTGTTTTGACTACAAAGAAAAGGGGAAAGGCGTTCTCATATGGAGAAAAAACAGTGCTGTTGTGCATTTTGGAATCGTGTACTGCCACTACATATGGCTATGGTAAATAAATTCTCCAGTCATTATGATGACTATTGACGAAATAGCTCAACATCTCATCAACAGTATGATCCATGTGTTCTTTCCTCCCAATAGCTTGCAGAAGCAATGTTCTACTCCTTAGTTTTCGAATCTGTTGTAAGTGACACAGCTGTTTCGTCAAATCCGACATGAATTTGGTACCTAGTCCATCATCTCAGGGACACCAAGTACAGTTATTTACTATGGCTTGTGCCATAGTAGCTTCTTGTTGATTCACATGGTGATCATGACGACGTATTATGAGAAATAATCAATAATAGTGGTTTCCAGCTCGTGTCTGGCTAAAAGATCCTAAAATATCCATTCCAATAATCTCAGAAGGTATGGGTGCCACTGGTAACCTCTGTAGCGGTACTTGCTGATGAGTTAGATCTGTCCGTCACGTACATGCTACACAATATCTTGTGTATTGTGTATTGAACTGTGGACATATCAATGACAGAGAGGCTTTGTCCCGCCGTAGCCACAGTGATCCACAACCACACAACAGGCCACAAAAGTCCACTCACCCCGCCACCGTCCCACACTCATCCCAGGGTTATTGTGCAATTAGGCCCCCAGTGGACACCCTGGGAAAATTTTCATGCCACACGAGTGTAACCCCAAATGTGTGAGTGGTACGCGTACGTGGAGTCAGTGTTTGCACACCAATCGCCGACATAGTGTAACTGAGGCGCAGTTAGGGGAACCATCCCACATACGCCGAGGCAGATGCAAAACCGCCTTACTAACCATCCACAGGCTGGCCGGTACACCGGACCTCGACACAAATCCGCCTTCTCGCTCGGGAAGCAGCGCGTTAGACCGCGCGGCTAGCCAGGCGAGCTACACAATATCTTACCTTGTGGTCTACGTCTTTTTTCCTCATTCTCTGCAAATATTGTGCTGTCACTCTCTAATATTTCACCCTATGTCCTCCATGCCCAGAGGGCACATTATCATCCACTTCCTTAATACCCCTCCCTCATGTCAGCAGGCACTACTATAAATGGTTCAAATGGCTCTGAGCACTATGAGACTTAACATCTGAGTTCATCAATCCCCTAGAACTTAGAACTACTTAAACCTAACTAACCTAAGGACATCACATACATCCATGCCCCAGGCAGGATTCGAACCTGCGACCGTAGCAGTCGCGCGGTTCCGGACTGAAGCGCCTAGAACCGCTCGGCCACCGCGGCCGGCCTACTATGAATGGCTGCAGCTTAGTTGACCTACATAACAACACTTCATGCACAATGTGAATCACAGCTGTGTTGCGAATAGCTTGCAATCCACATCAGCAGCCTCCGCCTTCTGCCACTCTGCAAGGCTGTGGCCGAGTGCCTGTATTATCCCAGCCTTCCTGCTACCCTCATCCATTGTACCATGTTTCTTGCCAGGTTTATGAATCACTTCAAAGCCAAACTGACTTAGCTTCAGTGCCTACCAAGTGAACTGCTGGAAGGATTCTTTAACCCCAACAGCCACTTCAGTGCTCTGTGATCCATTAGCAGTCTGACCTTTTTGGCATACAGATAACATCTGAAATAAATGAAGCTTTATACCAATCCTAACATCTCTCTCTCGATTGTAGAAAACTCCCCTTTGGTTTTGTTTACCAGCCGTGAAGCTTACGCCACAGCGTGCCCCTTACCCTGTACCTCTTGGCTCAAAACACATCCTACCACCTGGCTGGAAGCACCACGTAACAGGATAAATACTTTCTTGTAATCCAAACAGACTAATACAGGGTTTATTGTTAATGTCTCTTTCAATTATTCGAATGCTGCTGGACATTCTACTGCCCACAGCAAATACTTACCCATTTTAAGAGATACATAAGTGCAATATTCACCAATCCCATCACAAATATTCTGTAATAATTAGCCAGTCCCAAAATTAACTGCAACTCCTTACTCAGCTGCGATGTCAGATAATCCCTCACTGCTTGTATTTATGTAGGGTCTATCTTTACCCACTACTGCCTAATCACATGTCTCTAGGCATTTGCTTCCTTCAGGACAAAATGACAGTTTTCAGTACTCAAAGTGAGATGTGCAGATCATAATTTCCTGAAAATTTTCTTTAACTGCTGCACTTGTTCTTCGATATCCTTTAAAAACACAATAACATTTTTGATACATCTGATGATTTCTAAACCATGAAGATGACAAATGCTCCCCAGGGACTATTACTTCCTTATACCATTGTTTAATTTTTGGTTAATAAATCTTCAATAAACAGTTTTCCGTACATTGGTGTCTTATACCCACTCAGAATTGTATGCTGTGTTAGTGTTGCTGGCAGCTGGCCATGAGGATTAAATAGGTCTTCAAGACTAACAAATTCTGCGTAGCTACCTTCTCTGTGCTCTTCAAATGCTCTACTTCTGCACATAAAGCAGCTGTACTGGCAGCTTGCTTTAGTCTGTGGCCCACACTTATCTTTCTTCTAGAATGTCTAAAATGGTGACTGACAGCACTTTTTCTTCATCGGCGCCGAAATTATCTACAATGACATCATGATGCATCCAATACTACATTCTCCTCTATCGGTCCTACCATACACATCATGTTAACAGGTAGTTCCATTGTCACGCTCACCCAAAGCATTTCTCTGATGCCTTTCAGCACTTTATTACATAAATTGAGTCTTTTGCCTGCTGTTTAATTTGTCTGTCCTTCATGACAGACAAACCTTATGGCTTTTTATCACTGGCGACTGTTTCCCTTAGCTTGGAACGATGTTCCCGTAAGTTGCACTGTGCACTGCCGAATGTTAGGCTGATGACTAATCAAAAAATCCTACCTTAGGATTGCACAGTACCCTTCACCAATTTAAGGCACAACTTCCACATTCAACCAGAACCACAGTGCCCCCGCTCGAAAATACAATCAAACTGACCCCACCGACTCTACATTAATATTACCCACCCTACCTAACCTATGACATGGAGGGTTCAACTGCCTCCCACCCAAGAGGCCCAGACATGGTCCCTATGTCTAATAAAAATCTATGCTTGTTACCTTTTGCAAGCCCCACAGAGCAACATATGTTTCTGCACCACTGACATTTATTGGGAACGCCAACTCACAGACTTGGAGTTCCCATTGGTGTTTAACACTTGACCATCCTGCCACTGCCCATTGCGTCTTTTGTTTCCATAATCCCATTCTTGGGGTCCATCCACACCACTGGGTCCAGATCTATAAAATTTTACATTTATAGAGAAAATTCTTCTTGTATGTAGCACCCGTGCTGCAACGTCTGTCTCCTCTTGCTCCATATCAATCCTAATGGCTGCGGTAAAATCCTTCGGGGTTCTTACTCGTACCCACTCTGACATATTGCATGGCAGCCCCCTTAAGGAAGCATCTAGTGCCCTATGATCCACATGTTGGAGTATAATTTTGCTTCGTCACTCCGTGTTAACTCATATGTATTTGCATTGATTTTCCTCATTGTTACACCGTCTCGTTCTGCCTCTGTGACCCCACTCTGAACTGCTCGTTGGTGCACAAGGCTGCTTGAATGTAAACACTGTTCTCAACTCTTCATGATACTTCATCTATGTATTTGCTTCCCCTGCTAAGCGCAATTTAGTCATTTGTAGTAACTGTTCATCTGACCAGAACCCTAGCCTTGGAGCTTTCATTAAGTAATCCATAAATGACAACAAATCAGCATGTGGCTTACCAAAAAATCGGGTAATCAAATTTGTACCTTTGAATTTAATGAATCAGCAGTCAAAGCAGACGTGGTTGTGTATTCTCTCATAGAAACTAGCTGTCTGCGCATTTGCGAGTTATTCGTTTTTAACTGCCCTACTTGCTTTATCAAAGATTTAGTTGCTTCTCTTCTGGAAACACACTAGGTCTCAGACTCTGACATGGTGGAACCCCTATACACCAAGTCACACCAAACGGAAACAAAACACGAAACAACTAAAACAATGCAGCACACGGAGACAACTATAGCAACACAGGCAACTGAAGTACTTATTCTAAACTCTATGCCTAAACTTGAGGCACTTTGACTCTGTACACTGTACAGTAAAATGATCATAGTAGGAGCGCGTGTGATACTCAACTAGTGCTGATTCGGCAGATGGGGTGCTGAGCTTAACTGGTTGCACTGCGTGCAATTCTTAAATTTCTGACAATGTGTCTAGTATTCCTACTGAATTTCTACAAGTCGACCGAGTCCTCCGACCAGGAGGGGAAACAATTAGTTCAGTCACCCAACTGTGCTACTCGTTGCCATTAGCTGCAGTTGGAGAGGTGGTCCTCGGTCCAGCTGCAAATGTCCATACCTATGGTGGTTGAGGCGAGAGTGCCCCCTTCCGTCACCACTTGCAATGGTTGAAGTTTGATGGACACTTTGTTGGATAGTGGACATTAGTTGTTAGTGGAGCGGGGAGTGAAAGGCTAGTAGCTGTCCAACGAATCGACATGAAGACAGTATCATTCATTTATTACTTAACACAAAAACAATCAGAGAAGCCAATGTCCCCTAGAAGAAAGCCATGGGTGACCTGCGAAGAGTGGCAGGCGGCAGGCAGCCTGTCGTCGTGCAGCGACGCACGAATGATTAATTGATGATGGCAGCGACTCTGCTACGCGCTGTCCACGGCAGCGGGTGACAGCTCACAATGCAGTATAATGGCAGTCTGACAGCACGCGATGGAGCATGCTGAGATGCCCAGAATCACACAGCATGGATGCAGTGTGGATGAGAAGACTCACAGCAGTAGCAGTATCTGCCTACATGAGCAGAAGCATGGAGCAAGGAGATTTTCCACACACGTGATGGCATCTCAGCGGCTGCATGGCCTCATTGATTGCCGTATGCCCAAACCATGTTAGGAGGCTGGCGGCAGCTGAATTAGGCCCATGGGTGACCCAACAGTAGGAGGGCGTTCCTCTCAGGCGAGCATCACTGGTGCAGTTAGCAACAGCAGAGTCTGGAAGTGGTGACTTATTGATCAACGTGGACTGTTATAAATCCCTTTCTCGGGACTTGTGGCTGGCAGACTGCTACACCTATGACTATAAATGACAAGCAGTTATATGGACTCGGCCATCGTAGTTTTCCTAAAGCATCTGTTTCTATAACATAAAGCCACGACAGAATCATGGTTTGGGCATACGGCAATCAGGTCACCATGCCACAGTGGCTTTGGCTTTCTGCTGTGTCAATGCTATCGCAGCTCTGTTGCTTTTGGTTTGCTGTAGCATGTACACTGAAGCTCATAAATCAAGGATAATGCTGATACATGGTGAAACAACGCTCGTCAGAGTACGGTGCAGCGAGTAAGTGTGCAGACGTTTTCAGACGTGCTAATGGTGACTGTGTGTTGAAAATGGTTCAAAGAACACACATTGATGACGTTATGAGCGGTAGAATACTAGGGCGACTGGAGGCAGGTCAAACACAGCAGGTGTGCCACAAAGTATGATCTCAAGATTATGGCAACAATTACAGGAGACAGGACGGGACGTCCACAGTGTACAACACCACAAGAAGACCGATATCTCACCATCAGTGCCCGCAGACGGCCACGGAGTACTGCAGGTAGCCTTGCTCGAGACCTTACCGCAGCCACTTGAACCGTTGTCTCCGGACACACAGTCTACAAACAACTGAACAGACATGGTTTATTCGCCTGGAGACCTGCTAGGTACATTCCACTGACCCCTGGTCACGGGAGAGCCCATGAAGCCTGGTGTCGAAAACACAGTAAATGGTCGCTGGAACAGTGGTCCCATGTTATGTTCACGGACGAGTCCAGGTATAGTCTGAGCAGTGATTCTCGCCGGGTTTAACTTGAAAGGGACATGTATGGAGGTCGTGACTTGATGGTGTGGGGTGGGATTATGATTGGTGCACGTACACTCCTGCATGTCTTTGACAGAGGAACTGTAACAGGTCAGGTGTATCGGGACATTTTGCAGCAGTATGTCGGCCTTTTCAGGAGTGCAGTGGGTCCCACCTTCCTCCTGATGGATGATAACGCATGGCCCTACCGACCTGCCATCGTGGAGTAGTACCTTGAAACAGAAGATCTCAGGAGAATGGAGTGGCCTGCCTGTTCTCCAGACCTAAACCCCATAGAGCACGTCTGTGATTATCTCGGTCGTCGTATCGCTGCACGTCTTCAAACAACTACGACACTACAGGAGCTCCGACAGGCACTGCTGCAAGAATTGGAGGCTATACCCCAGCAGCTGCTCGACCATCTGACCCAGAGTATGCCAACCCGTTGTGCGACCTGTGTACGTGTGCATGGTGCTCATATCCCATATTGATGTCGGGGTACATGTGCAGGAAACAGTGGCGTTTTGTAGTACATCTGTTTCGGGAGGGTTTTCTCAACTTATCGCCAATACTGTGGACTTATAGATCTGTGCCGTGTGTGTTCCCTATGCGCCTATGCTATTAGCGCCAGTTTTGTGTAGTGCCACGTTGTGTGGCACCACATTCTGCAATTATAGTTTATGAGCATGAGAGTAGTAACCATCTCGAAGCCTTGGAGTTAGTACTGTATTGCGTCTGCTGAAGGCAGTTTTTAGTGGCACTGATTCTGCTGAAGGAACATCGTTTATAGTAAGTTACGCTTGCACCTGCTACTTCTCAGAACGAAGGGTAAACGAACACATGTGCCACCGACTCTAATAGTTCATAAACTTCAAGAATGGTTTCGGGAGAAAATAAAGCTTTAGATATTTTAAGTTAGTTTCAGTTATTATCCACAATAAACACGGAAATTCCTGAACCATAGTTCAGCGCCACCATACTTCTCGGCAGGACTGAAAAAATAACGGCGCTGCCGCAGGTAATGCATGACGCCACAAACGCGGGTCAATCGGAACCGATCAGATGCAGTTACGCCAGCGGCTACCTACTGACAGGGCAATTACAGGGTGGCTGTAATTAAATTTTCGCTACTTGACAAGTCCCCCATGAAAAACGAGTGATCGTAGGACAATGAAACTTTGTGGAAACATGCTTGTGGCATATTTATGAGAACATGCGGAAGACAAACAACAAATAAACCATTGAAAGAAATACATTTTAATTTCTACATGAGAGAGTAGCATTCATTAATTGCGTACGAGGTTTACGTTCCAGGTTACAATCGTTGCTGAATGCGACGACCATCTGCATCCACGACAGCCTGGAACTGCACTGGAGTTATCATTTCACAATTGTTCGCAGCACTATGAGAACGGTGGACCACGGAATGTTCAGCTGTCGTGACGCGGCTCGTGCACAGCTTGAAGGTCGCACATTACGCCTAGCATTCTCAGCCATGCCAACAGTAAATAAAAATTGTGGAGCAATTGCTTCCACAGCGGTGCTGAAAGAGCATCTCTCAGTATTTCTTTAATGCGTCGACACTAGCGGAGAGCAGCACCACTGTTGCTGTTGTTTTGATAAAATTGCTTTACATGTAAAGTACTGATCACCTTGTGCAGACCAATGAATACTGTCTGCAGCTGTAATGCACACTTATGCTTGTGTTTCAAACCTATGTCGTCGTGCCAGTAACGCCGACTCTCATGACACTAAAACTGCTAACAACACAAATCCTGCAGCCCATAGTCGGAACATCATTATTATAAAGTTGGGTATCCATACGGTAAATAGTTTACCATCTACACTGGCTCCAGTTGCGAAAGTTTAATTATAAACATCCTGTTTTAACCTGTTTTCTGGACTATTCTCAGTACAATTAATATAAGAGGCGAGTTTCAGAGAACTTTCAGGCACGTGTTGCAGCCATAAAGATTTCGAGAAACTACGTTCCAGCGATTCAGTTTTTTGTTATTAAGCATTAGGCCACATAAAAGGCTTTCCTACCTAGATTCCACGCGTCTTTTCTGTAAGAAAAAACCAATCGCACTTACAGGTTGTATTAGGGTATTTGAAGAACATGGAGAGAAATTTGTCTTACATTTACACGCGTTACAGGCCCCTATACATGTTCCACTGCGTTATGGAAGTCCGCCCACCACTATAAATTCGTTAAGAGTTGTCGGATCTTGTTGTTTGTTCATTCATGGGTTAAATTTAATAAAAATGGAAATACCGGGTGATCAAAAAGTCAGTATAAATTTGAAAACTTAATAAACCACGGAATAATGTAGATAGAGAGGTAAAAATTGACACACATGTTTGGAATGACATGGGGTTTTATTAGAACCAAAAAATAAAAAACAAAGTTCACAAAATGTCCGACAGATGGCGCTGGACAGCAAAACGTCAGTGACTGCGCGTGACAATCGTGTATAAAAGTGATTTAGTGAAGCTGAGGGCATTTACGGTGTGGGCGTTCCAAAAGATGGCGGAAGATGACGATTGGTTGAGTAACGTGCTGTGGACGGACGAAGCTCATTTCACAATCCGAGGGTCTGTCAGCGCCCACAGCTGCAGAATTTGGGCTACCGAAAATCCTAGAACTGTCGTGGAAACCAAATTGCACGACGAGAAAGTCACGGTATGGGTTGGATTTACCACATCTACCGTTATCGGGCCTTTTTTCTTCGAGGAAATGCGTGATTCTGGTTTTGTAACTGTTACCGTGACGGGTGAGAGGTACGCCGTTATGTTACAGAATCGCATCATCCCCAGCCTGGCTGATAAACACCTGCTGGAACGAACGATTTTTATGCAGGATGGCGCTTCACCCCATATTGCTAGACGCGTGAAAGATCTCTTGCGCGCGTCGTTTGATGATCGTGTGCTCAGCCGCCACTTTCGTCGGCCTCCCAGGTCCCTAGCCCTCAGTCCGCGCGGTTATTGGCTTTGGGGTTACCTGAAGTCGCAAGAGTATCGTGATCGACCGACATCTCTAGGGATGCTGAAAGAGAACATCCGACGCCAGTGCCTCACCATAACTCCGGACATGCTTTACAGTGCTGTTCACAACATTATTCCTCGACTACAGCTATTGTTGAGGAATGATGGTGGACATATTGAGCATTTCCTGTAAAGAACATCATCTTTGCTTTGTCTTACTTTGTTATGCTAATTGTTGCTAGTCTGATCAGATGAAGCGCCATCTGGAGGACATTTTTTGAACTATTGTATTTTTTTTTTTTTTTTTTTTGTTCTAATAAAACCCCATGTCATTCCCAGCATGCGTGTCAATTTGTAGCTCTCTATCTACATTATTCCGTGATTTATTCAGTTTTCAAATTTATACTGACTTTTTGATCATCCGGTATTAAGGGCATTACGAACGGAGTCATAACTTACGCATTCTTAATAGCTATAAACTGGTGGCAGAGAAGGCTTTCAAAATGTAGGATAAATTAATTAGAATCACAAGTCACATTATTTTTGCGAAGCTCTGTATGAAGATGAGGTGTCGATGAAGATTTACCATTGTAAAGAAATTGTAGTGATGGTTATATAGTGTTTACTGATATATATTCAGTATTCATTCTAAGGAGTGGAAGCTACCACGTACTGCGAGCTGCGAAGATAAATACAGAACAGTTTTTAGTTTCAGCGCTACGGCAACATGGAATCACATATGACTAGATGATTAGCGAGAAACAAAGGTGATTCTTGCATGATACTTTCCGAGTCTTTGACTACTTTTTTTCTCCTTAGACTTGTCCAACTAGCAGCAATGCGGTGGGTAAACATACAGTAGTGAAAATGATTATAAAGATGGGGTTCCACGAAAGTAATAGTACAATGACTGAAACATACATGTATCGAATTAACTATGAAAGCAGTAGATACGTATAAGAAATAAACAGCCATGGCAGAATTACATTTTTTTTCACAACTGGAGGCGTTTGCATTTCCTGTATGGAAATTGGTGTAAAGTCACTCACTGTCCTGTTGTGTTATTGCATTGCTAGTACTCTGTCCAAGCTCTGTTCTTCCTAAATACCTCAAAAATTTTCTTAGGCATTGATTTTGTCAGGGTTTGTAGCTCTTACAGTGAAACTGTCGCCTACTCTTCTCGTATTGCTCTTTTCTGCCCACAGACTGCCTCAAATTGCCTTCCACTGCAATAAACACACTTTGCTAGTATTCCACAACAGTTTCCCACGGGGTTCCAATACGGGCTACATGCAGGCCAGGGCAAGACGTAGGTATCTTTATCTTCAAACAAGTTTTGGGTCCTAGCAGAACTATACATAGATGCATTATCGTACTGAAATATTATACTTTTGTCCTCTAAGTCCTCACACATTCTAATCAATTCTGTTTCTAGAATGTCAGTGTAAGTAGAGTTGATTCTAGTGTCCAGCCAAGGAATGTATGATTTGCCTTTGCGCAGAAGGCTACCAAAACCATAACACTTCCGCCACCAAAATTTCTCCTCATTCTTACCTGCTGCTCTGTTCTTAGTTAGTGCCAAAGATACTGAAATCCATCCTGTCCGTCTAAATTTTACTTCTTCTTATCACTGAAGATCATTTTATCCAATTCTGTAGTCTATGACATACATTTTTCAGTCAACTTCACTTTAGCCTGTCTATGTTTCGGTGTTAATGCGGATTTCTGCAGTCTTCTCTTGAATGCAAGTTTCATGTGATAAAATTTGTCGTACATGTCTGGAAGTTGCTGGCAATTGTAAATCAGCAAAGTGTTGAGAACAATAACGGATTGTGGCCCCTGCTTTGCGCAAAATTAAACCTTTCCATGCCTCAGGTAATTTTCTACTTTGCCTATACTTTCCGTTCTGTCCATATCGTGCGCACAATCTAACGAAATTATCAGTCACTGTACTTGAACGGTTCATCTTCTTGGCAATTTGACGATTAGGAAATCCTATTTTCTTGTACGTACCGAGTTTTGCTGTTTCGTCTCATGATAACTGTTTTTAGCGTGGTCGTCTTTTATGTTCACAACAGTCACTGTCAGTAATTGCGTTTCCTGTCTGCAATAAAGACACTCATGCACACATTAACACGGCGCGGAGCCGACTGCCTTTATACTGAGTTCCACCCTCTACAGCCTGAATCGTTGCTGACTTGTGATATACTGTACCACTAACATCAAATGGGATATTGTTTGACTGAATTTGTCGGTATTCTGGATTTAATACTGTCGTATGTACATTGTGCACAAGTATTCCAATTGACAGTGTTAATTTTCCTGCAAATATCCTTGCCTTTATATTGATTTCCACTACTGTACAACTTACGCCATGTAGGCATCTTTACAAGTGGTATAAAACACAATAAAAGCAGTAACCGAAAGGAAAACACGGCAGAATGCGAATCAACTGTGATAAACTATCATAGTACAGGCAGTTGGCTAACAGGTAATAACTTCAGCATACAAGTGCACAACACCTCAATGTGCCCATGGACATCAGCTACCGTTAGAACAAGGTACACTAATTACAGGAGGAAGTGGAAGATGTTTTCATTTCAGATATTGTATGCTTGCACTTCTCTCTTCGCGAGCTATCTAAAACCAAGTTTGAATAATTTCTAACTCTCACAAGACATGGTACATGCACACTGCATTGGTGCGGCTGAAGAGCAACATTATAATAAAAAGGAATCACAAGCACACTTGCTTGCAGTAGGAGGCTACCAAGAAAATAGCTCCTGAAAGGGAACTGAAATGCAGTGGAGGAATGCCAGAAGCTTTATGAAACAACACGAAAAACCTGAAGCTTCTGCAGTTGATAGCCATTACTTATTTGAAGTGGTTATAAGAACTGAAACGAAATGCTCTTGCCAGCAGTTGTGAAACGGTCCTCGAAATGCAGTACTTGACACAGCTCTGACTCTTTTTACAGACTGTATAAGAGCTAATAAACCCAGAGAGTGAAAGGCGACACATGTGGAAATGTTAGGCTATAGCGTGTGTCCGTAGTCTCTGTTGTTACAATTTTTTACGGCTCAATGAAAGTACTTCCATCCACAAATAACACGGCCAGGCTACGCACCGCAGTCACGTCTGAACGCTACGGGGGCCGCAGTCGCTGAAACAGAAGGCTGCTAACGAGCGATTTGTGTTGCGCTCATTCACTGCCATGGCAACGGAAGGCGGCCCCAGTTGTGTCAGTGCAGGGGAGGGCTATAAAACGAAATGTCACGGCCCATTACCGCGAACGCGCTCACAAAGGCAATAAACATCAAAGAGAAGCGCTGCTTGCATTGTTAACGTCGTCACAGGCGCTAACGCCGAGAGAATGGAATCAAATGTGTGTTTTCCCAGGCTGAAAGCAAGGGGAAACTACAGCCGTAATTTTTCCCGAGGACATGCAGCTTTACTGTTTAGTTAAATGATGACGGCGTCCTCTTGGGTAAAATATTCCGGAGGTAAAATAGTCCCCCATTCGGATCTCCGGGCGGGGACTACTCAGGAGGACACCGTTATCAGGAGAAAGAAAATTGGTGTTCTACGGATCGGAGCGTGGAATGTCGGATCCCTTAATCGGGCAGGCAGGTTAGAAAATTTAAAAAGGGAAATGGATAGGTTAAAGTTAGATAAAGTGGGAATTAGTGAAATTCGGTGGCAGAAGGAACAAGACTTCTGGTCAAGTGAATACAGGGTTATAAATACAAAATCAAATAGGGGCAATGCAGAAGTAGGTATAAAAATGAATAAAAAGTAGGAGTGCGGATAAGCTACTACAAACAGCATAGTGAACGCATTATTGCGGTCAAGATAGACACGAAGCCCACGCTTACCACAGTAGTACAAGTTGACATGCCAACTAGCTCCGCTGATGACGAAGAGATTGATGAAATGTATGATAAGATAAAAGAAATTATTCAGGTAGTGAAGGGAGACAAAAATTTAATAGTCATGGGTGACTGGAATTCGAGAGTAGGAAAAGGAAGAGAAGGAAACATAGTAGGTGAGTATGGATTGGGGGTAAGAATTTTGCACTCAGCATAACTTAATCATAGCTAACACTTGGTTCAAGAATCATAAAAGAAGATTGTATACATGGAAGAGGCCTGGAGATACTCGAAGGTTTCAGATAGATTATGTAATGGTAAGACAGAGATTTAGGAACCAGGTTTTAAATTATAAGACATTTCCAGGGTCAGATGTGGACTCTGACCACTATCTATTGGTTATGAACTGTAGATTAAAACTGAAGAAACTGCAAAAAGGTGGGAATTTTAGGAAATGGGATCTGGAAATACTGACAGAACCAGAGGTTGTACAGTTTCAGGGAGAGCATTAGGGAACGATTGACAGGAATGGAGGAAAGAAATGCAGTACAAGAAGAATGGGTAGCTTTGAGGGATGAGACAGTGAAGGCAGCAGAGGATCAAGTAGGTAAAAATACGAGGGCTAGTAGAAATCCTTGGGTAAGAGAGATATATTGAATTTAATTGATGAAAAGAGAAAATATAAAAATGCAGTAAATGAAGCAGGCAAAAAGGAATGCAAACGTCTCAAAAATGAGATCGACAGGAAGTGCCAAATAGCTAAGCAGGGATGGCTGGAGGACAAATGTAAAGATGCAGAGGCATATCTCACTAGGGGTAAGATAGATACTGCCTACAGGAAAATTAAAGAGAGTTTTGGAGAAAAGAGAACCACTTGTATGAATATCAAAACCTCAGATGGAAACAAAGTTCTAAGCAAAGACGAGAAAGCAGAAAGGTGGAAGGAGTATACAGAGGGTCTGTACAAGGGTGATGTACTTGGGACAATATTGTGGAAATGGAAGTGGATGTAGATGAAGATGAAATGGGAGATATGATACTGCGTGAAGAGTTTGACAGAGCACTGAAAGACCTAAGCCGAAATAAGACCCTTGGAGTAGACAACATTCCATTAGAACTACTGATAGCCTTGGGAGAGACAGCCCTAACAAAAATCTACCATCTGGTGAGAAAGATGTATGAGACAGGCGAAATACCCTGTGACTTCAAGAAGAATATAATAATTCCAATCCCAAAGAAAGCCGGTGTAGACAGATGTGAAAATTACCGAACTATCAGTTTAATAAATCACAGCTGCAAAATACTAACGCGAATTCTTTACCGACGAATGGAAAAACTGGTAGAAGCCGACCTCGGGGAAGATCAGTTTGGATTCCGTAGAAATGTTGGAACACGTGAGACAATACTGACCCTACGACTTCTCTTAGAAAACAGATTAAGGAAAGGCAAACCTACGTTTCTGGCATTTGTAGACTTAGAGAAAGCTTTTGAAAATGTTGACTGGAATACTCTCTTTCAAATTCTAAAGGTGGCAGGGGTAAAATACAGGGAGTGAAAGGCTATTTACAATCAGAACACAAACCAGATGGCAGTTATAAGAGTCGAGGGGCATGACAGGGAAGCAGTGGTTGGGAAGGGAGTGAAACAGGGTTGTAGCCTATCCCCCAAGTTATTCAATCTGTATATTGAGCAAGCAGTAAAGGAAACAAAACAAAAATTCGGAGTAGGAATTAAAATCCATGGAGGAGAAATAAAAACTTTGAGGTTCGCCGATGACATTGTAATTCTGTCAGAGACAGCAAAAGACCTGGAAGAGCAGCTGAATGGAATGGACAGTGTCTTGAAAGGATATAAGTAGAACATCAACAAAAACAAAACGAGGATAATGAATGTAGTTGTATTAAATCGGATGATGCTGAGGGTATTAGATTAGGAAATGAGACGCTTAAAGTAGTAAATGAGTTTTGCTATTTGGGGAGCAAAATAACTGATCATGGTCGAAGTGGAGAGGATATCAAATGTAAACTGGGAATTTTAAGAAAAGTGTATTTGAAGAAGAGAAATTTGTTAACATCAAGTATAGATTTAAGTGTCAGGAAGTCGTTTCTGAAAGTGTGGCCATGTAAGGAAGTGAAAAGTGGACGGTAAATAGTTTGGGCAAGAAGAGAAGAGAAGCTTTCGAAATCTGGTGCTACGGAAGAATGCTGAAGATTATATGGGTAGATCACATAACTAATGAGGAGGTATTGAATAGAATTATGGATAAGAGAAATTTGTGGCACACCGTGACTAGAAGAAGGAATCGGTTGGTGGGGTATATTCTGAGGCATTAAGGGATCTGTTGTGTCGACAGAAGTGCCGACACAGTGTGGTTTGAGTGGACCGCAATGCACGCTATAAGCTCACGAAGGATGGAGTGAGGTCTGAAACAGGATACGTAATGAATGCTATAAAGAAAAGTACGTAGCTTCTGGAATACTTAACTTTAATCCATCCTTGTACATCTGGAGATTGTGGCGATAAAAGTGAGACTCTTTAGATACAAGCTACCTAAGGCTAATGGCGCCTTGCTAGGTCGTAGCCACTGACTCAGCTGAGGGCTATTCCAACTATCTGCTCTGCAAATGAGCGAGGCTTCGTCAGTGTGCATCGCTAGCTACGTCGTCAGTACAACTGGGGCGAGTGCTAGTCCGTCTCTGTAGACCTGCCGTGTGGTGGCGCTCGGTCTGCTATCACTGAAAGTGGCGACACGCGGGTCCGACATGTACTAATGGACCGCGGCCGATTTAAAGCTACCACCTAGCAAGTGTGGTGTCTGGCGGTGACACCACAGGATCACCAATTTAGTAATGGAGGGCAGCGTGGAGGGTAAAAATCGTCGAGGTAGACCAAGAGATGATTACACTAAGCAGGTTCATAAGGATGTAGGTTGCAGTAGGTACTGGGGGATGAAGAAGCTTGCACAAGATAGAGTAGCATGGAGAGCTGCATCAAACCAGTCTCTGGACTGAAGACGACAACAGCAACAACAACAACAATCTAGCGCTTACCTTGACCTTGACCTTTCAACGTTAATCACTTAAATTTGTTACATAGACAAATGCATTCCAGAAATTTCATTACTCTACACTAATAATTGCCTGGTGTTGCGCCTTTTTCAAAATGGTTCAAATGACTCTGAGCACTATGGGACTTTACATCTGAGGTCATCAGTCTCCTAGAACTTAGAACTACTTAAACCTAACTAACTTAAGGACACCACAAACATCCATGCCTGAGGTAAGATTCGAACCTGCGACCGTAGCGGTCGCGCAGTTCCAGACTGAAGCGCCCAGAACCGCTCCGCCACAGCAGCCGGCTACGCATTTTTCCATCGGTGTATTGTACCTTAGTACTACATACAGTACTAGTGTTTATGTGGCTGTCTTCCGAAACTGTTCCACCCCGGAAGATTGTAATGTGGTCCTTACTTTCAATCAACGTACGAACGTCGAATTGGAAAATATTGAAATAACCGATCGCGAAGTGGGGAAGCAATTACAATCGTTTGGAAAGGCCTGAGGCCAGATGAAATATCTGTAAGATTTTACAAAGATTATGCGAAAGAACTTACTCCCCTTCTAGCAGCAGTTTATTGTAGTTCTCTGGAGCAATAAACGATAACTAGTGACTGGGAAACAGCGCAGGTCAATCCCGTTTTCAAGAAGGGTCGTAGGACAGATGCACATTGTCAAAAGCCTGTATCGTTGGGTCAATCTGTTGTAGAGTTATGGCACGTGTTTTGTGGTCAAGAATTACGACGCTCTTGGAGTACAAAAGTCTCCTCTATAAAAATTAAAACACGGATACCGCAAACAGAGAGGTCTTACGAGACTCGGTTCACTCTGTTCCTCCATCGCTGCAGACGACGTAGACCAAGTTGACGCCATGTTCCTCGACTTCAGAAAGGCATTTGACACCGTCCCACATTGTCGCTTAGTGAAACAAACAGGAACTTACCGAGTGTCGGACTAGATTTGCGACTGGATTCAAGACTGCCTTGCCGACAGAACTCAATACATCGCTCTTAAGGGAACAAAATCGACAGATGTAAAAATAAGTTCTGTAGTACCTCAAGGAAGTGTGATATGTCCGTTACCGTTTACAATGTGTATAAATGATCTAGCAGAAACAGTCGGAAGCTCTTTAAGGCTGTTCACAGACGATGCGGTTGTGTATAAGAAAGTAGCAACGTCAGAAGACAGTATCTGCTTAAAGAATGACATGCAGAGGACTGATGAATGGTGCAAGCTCTGGAAACTGACCCTAAACTTAAATAAATTTAACATATTGCGCGTGCGTGGGGCAAATGGGGTCAAATGGCTGTGAGCACTACGGGACTTAAAATCTGAGGTCATCAGTCCCCTAGAACTTAGAACTACTTAAACCTAACTAACCTAAGGACATCACACACATCCATGCCCGAGGCAGGATTCGAACTTGCGACCGTAGCTGTCGCGCGGTTCCAGACTAAAGCGCCTAGAACCGCTCAGCCACACCTGCCGGCGCGCGTGCGTGGGAAAAGAAAGCCACTACTGTACAGCTACACTGTTGACGACGAATTGCTGGAAACAGTATCTACCTTAAAGTACCGGGGAGTATATCCACAGCGCCCTTAAATGGAATGACCACACAAAACAAAATGCAGGAAAAGTGGAGGCCAGAGTGAGATTCATAGAAGACTTGAGGAAATGTAACTTGTCCATGAAGGAAGTGGCTTACTGGGCGCTTTTCGGCCGGTCCTTGAGTACTGTTCATCAATATGCGACCCTTTCCAGGTAGGACTGATAGAAGAGATGGAGAAGATTCAACGAAGAACGCAGCGATTCGTCCCCGGGTCATGAGGTCTGCGCGAGAGCGTTACAAACATGCTCAACTAACACCACTGGCAAACTATACAAGAGAGACTTTCAGCATCACGGAGAGGGTTACTGTTCATAGTTTCCGATAAGAGTCGAAAAATGTATTACTTTCCCCCACGTACAGCTGGCGATATGGTCATGAAATCTGAGCTAATACAGAGGCTTACCGACAAGCATTCTTCCCAGGCCCCATTCGCGAGGGGATCAGTGTGACGTGTGACTTGCGGATTATTGATGTGACTTAGATGTCTGAGGTTTGCAGTGGAACTGAAATTTTGCTTCAGTCTGTCACCTGCAAGTGATAAGGATTTACGTCACGTATATTTACCAAATATTTGGCCTGAAAAGAAAAAAAATGTTTTTTTTTTTTTTTGTTTTGCCACTGTTAGATTATGATGCTGCCATTATATTATCTACCAATATGGTTTTGTTGTTTTATTTTTATCTCTCGTTTGTTAGTTTAAAGTAATAGATTTAGAAAATTTTATGGGGTATTATGTTCATGAGTAAGCTTTACAGATTGTTTACTGAGAGTAGAACCTATGTATATAAACTTAGTGTACTTATTTTTTTATGAGTTCTCAGCGTGAATTTTGAATTTTGTAATGAAAGTAGGTTTTGGTGTGTGCGCGTGTGCGTATGTGTGCTACGTGCCTTGATCTTCCAATAGCCCTTTTAGGGCTGAGAACAGGGTTTCACTGCAGAGTGCATTGCATTAATTCGTTATTACTTTTCTTCTTACTATGGCTTTTTGTATACGGAAATTTTCTTTTATTATATGTTTGTATGGAGGGGGGCCTTTGCTGTATTTGAGAATTTTTGGGTCGGTGTGTAATTATATTGGACTACGGTTCATGCCCATGGGGTGGCTGTATTTAAGAGGCCTGGATCGATATGCAATTATGTTGGACTACGGTTTACGCACATAGGGTGATCTGCAAATGTAGAACGACTGCTGTCACTTTTAAGCGCCCGTAAGTGTTCAGTGTAACTAATGCTGAACTTTGTACCCGTCTGTCCGATGTAAATGGAGTTGCAGTATTGTCATATGAGCTGTGTTTGCTCAAGGCAGAACCATATTTCCACATTAATGTACTAGGACGCAAACACGGACAAAAGAGGAGTTTCAACCACAAGATGAAACGGCATTGAATGTTACCCATCAGAAATTCTGATTTCAAAACTTTCTCTGATGTGTAGTTTCGGCCGGCCGCGGTGGTCTAGCGGTTCAGGCGCTCAGTCCGGAACCGCGGGACTGCTACGGTCGCAGGTTCGAATCCTGCCTCGGGCATGGATGTGTGTGATGTCCTTAGGTTAGTTAGGTTTAAGTAGGTCTAAGTTCTAGGAGACTAATGACCACAGATGTTAAGTCCCATAGTGCTCAGAGCCATTTGTGTAGTTTCGAACAGATTATGTAAGGGGTCAACAGCCCCTTACGTATTGAGAACAATATACCTTTGCCTCACGCAGGTCACAGTAGGTACTATCGATAGTCGAGCGGCCAGTGTGGCAGAAAGCAGGCAGTCTTGGGACTCCGAGCAAGTAAGATGTTGGCTGCTAGCAGGGCACATTTCGGCAGGACGTCCGACCGCATTTACAAGTGTTTAACGGCTGTGTGTGACGCAACGCCGTGGGCCTGACCTCCAGCAAATACGTAAATGGTATTAACTAAGTGATTTCTTTGACGTGTTTAAATGTTCATTTGTGCACCGTGATTATGCGACAACCGCGCCGGGCACTAATGATTTGCCGGCTGGTGTGGCCGAGCGGTTCTAGGCGCTACAGTCTGGAACCGCGCGACCACTACGGTCACAGGTTCGAATCCTGCCTCGGGCATGGATGTATGTGATGTCCTTAAGTTAGTTAGGTTTAAGTAGTTCTAAGTTCTAGGGGACTGATGACCTCAGATGTTAAGTCCCATAGTCCTCAGAGCCATTTGAACCACTAATGATTTGGATTGGGGTGAGGATTGTGCATTCATCGCCACGTGAAGAACATTGGCGTATGACGATATTAATAGGCGGCCTGCGATGAGTAGAACCTTAACAACAAAGTATGTACCGCTTCTTGCTACCTGACGTCCTAATTAGCTTTGTTGTATTTGATACGATAAAACTTCCGTGCATATTGTGGTGTCACCGCCAGACACCACACTTGCTAGGTGGTAGCCTTTAAATCGGCCGCGGTTCATTAGTATACGTCGGACCCGCGTGTCGCCACTGTCAGTGATTCCAGACCGAGCGCCACCACACGGCAGGTCTAGAGAGACTTCCTAGCACTAGCCCCAGTTGTACAGCAGACTTTGCTAGCGATGATATACTGACAAATACGCTCTCATTTGCCGAGACGATAGTTAGCATAGCCTTCAGCTACGTCATTTGCTACGACCTAACAAGGCGCCATTACCAGTTAATATTGAGATTATAATTAATGTATCGTCAAGAGCGATGTTCTCGAATTATGGATTAAAGTTAAGTATTCAAGCAACTCCGTACTTTATTTAGTAGACTCAACTCCTTTAACTGTTCCAGTCCTCACGCCAGTCTGCGTGAGCTTAAACGCGTGCATTTCGGCCTCCTCTAGCAACACGGTGTTGGCTCTTCTGCCAACACTTCACAAATGTTAACCAATGAGCCTTTTCAACTGTACACGGTCAAACTATTCTAAACTGTTAGGCTATAGTCCACGAGTCAATAACGCTGGGTTTAAAAACGGAGTCTTTCAACTGTCTGCACTTTTGGTTTCTGCTTCGATTTTATTCCATAGTGAAGTTAACTTCCTCCTTTCATAAACCACATTCTTTCATTCCCAGCTTACCTTGACTCCAAATTTACGCACGTTCACAGATAATCAGATCGCAATGAATTTTTAATGAGCGGTTTACACAAAGGAAAGTAACACACAATGTGAATTGAAGATAACATTATGGGTATAGTAGCTACAGAAAGAATCGTAAACAATGCAGTAAATGTTATATTCCTACAGTTATAAAAGCGGTACTTGAAAATCGAGGTCTAGAAACCGTTTATCCTAAGAGAAGCAGTAGCAAAAGATGAAAACCCGGTATTGTAACTGTCTTCGTATTATGTATGACTCCACAAGTTTCGAATCAGCTGCATGATGCAGAGGCTGCTTTGTCCATACTTTCTTCTGATATTGCAGTGTCATCTTTGGCGATACAACATACCTGCAAGTAATACTTTGAAGGCAGAGCCTAGTCAACCAGTGAAGTCGCTTGACGGCTACATTCGAGTTCTTTTGCCCTCGTGTATGAGAGAAAGCGCTCTTATTCTTGCTTCCTTCTTCGCTACACTGTAATCTGAAGACGCTGATTACATCGCACTGCACGCCGCCGACTTAGTAAGAGTTCAGACATGTTAGATTTCATTAAGTAATCCGTGGATACAGATCGAATTTCATGGTATCTTCCCACGCATTTAATAGCGTTAGATGAATCTGAAAGTATATTGGTTTTTTTTTATCTTTTGTGGCTGTGTGTTATTTGGACAAGCACACTGTCCTATTATGGACATTGCCAGGAGTGAAAGGCCACTACGGCGGGGGATGGTACTGTGTTCTTAGCGTCAGGAAGCCAATAGTACACCACCCTGGACACAGCAGCAACGTAGCAGTGAGTGGAGGTCTGTAGCTATCCGACGTACCAACATGAAAACATCATTGTTAGAACATTCATTTAGTACTCATGACACTATAGCAATCGTGACGTTACTTAGAAAAACCAACGTCCCCTGGACGTAGACGGTAGGTGGCATGTGAAGAGGTGTGGCAGCCAGCATCCAGCCTGGTGGCGTGAAGCGTCGAACAGGCGATGAAACTATGACGGCAGCAACTTCGAAAGTCCACAGTAGCGGGCGACAGCCCACAATGCTGGCCTATGGCAGCCTGGTGCCACCACTTCGAGGCAGTACTTGCCACATAAGCAGGTACCCAGCTGATGTAACTGAAGCTGGACAGCTCCAGTCTGATCCGTTTCTGCAGCCTCAGGTATTATTGTGGCGGTCCCAATAACAGTAGCTGTAAGATGGAAAGTTGACCCTCTAATGTCGCCGGTTGCACTGTTAATCAGCACTCTACTTTCTTGGTGGCTTTCAGTTTACGACGTTCTTAGGCCTCCCTTGTCTTTAGCAGTTTGAAACTATCAATTCGGAATCATACACGGAAAAAATCTAGTGCCCGCCAGTCCTTTGAAAACTCTAGGGTGTCAGATGGGCATCCTTTTCCCTCTGTCTTATCTACAAGTAATTGTACTTCACATACCTCCATGGTGGTCTGGGCCACTAGAGTTGGACGTATCCTGTCCATACCCTTTGGTGGCAATGAACCTCGTCTGCTGACACTGACATGAATCTTTCCCCATTCTCATAAATCAACATCAGCTCCGTTGTTCTTATCTGCACATACTTCCCCAGAGCTACCCATCTCATTGGGTAAGGGTGGATGTGTAACACTTGTATCATGCCTGAGCACTTACCACTGTGAATCTGATTAGCACATACAGCCACGCTCAATCGGTACTGATTCCTAGTGTCATCAACGTGATAATGTAACGACGGAGTCTGCTCATTGGGTATGATGACAGAACTTAAGACCAGACGGTATTTCTTTTCGCATCTTCCACAAACCCACCAGATGTTGCTCTGAAGGAATCAGCACAGGGCATAACTGCCCATACTCTGCAAGATGTATGGCCTCCTGCAACCCCATCACCTCTACTCCTGCACCCTCTATGCTGTCTGCAGTGCTGTCTGGCCACCGTTGCCATTATCTCCTGAAGCGCATGCTTGTTATTCAGTACATCCTGTTTCGGATTTACCAACAGCGCAGTGAGCCATTCTGTTGCAGCTTTGTTACTCTCTTCCGCTTCCCTCATTCACCCAAAAGTACAATTAAGCTCTCGCAAACAGCCAGTCCTGAATACGGCCTTCAGTAACTTCTCTCCTGTATTCGATCACCTTCTCTTAGTCTCTTGCAACTTACACAGTACCATGTCTGTCGCTTGGCGCAACTTTTCATGAAACCATTCGTAGGATACATGTGACCCCTTGATATTCCTCTTGTGCTTAATCTAATGCTCACTTTTTCTCTGCCTCAAGGTGCAACTCTTAAATTGCTTTCACCAACATTTGCACTTCGTTTCTCATTTCCCACATAACAAATGTCAGTCTTAATGTGCACTGGTGACAGGCGAGAATGACATCCTGTGCCTGGAGAACAACACCCTACCTCAAAACTGTTGTTTCTGCAAAGCCCTTGGATCTTCCTCTCTGAAGATGGGCAATACTGCCAGTACGATAATGTTCCTCATGGTCAGATATGGTATTGCCGCAGCCTTCCCTTCCAAAAGACCAGAGTGTGTAATTTGTTCCCACATAGGGGAGTAAAAAACACAAAACCCTTAAACTATCTATATTACTAAAAAATGACCTAAGCATGCATCATATTTATAAGTTACCACTGTTAAGAATCCTTCCTATTCACATAACAACAAAACATCCTAACTAATATTACAAACAAAAATCCTTGCGTACTGAATATACTATCAGCACAACCTGAGATTCTCTCTCTCTACTTCTGTGTCCTTAATACAGATGCCATTTCAGGTATACCTCATGTTAACACATCTTGCTCTCCACTCTCCTTACACCTTGTGACGACAATAATAGGCAGAGCATCTGGAATGCTCTGAAAAGGCCATAGGCACCCCATTTGACAGACGATCATTGGCTTCGGTAATTGTTATTTCACATTCACTGGCGATGTCATCTTGATTACCTGGTACAACCCATGATGCTGCATGGTGAACTTTTCCATTTTACCCTTCTAGACATACAGACTGTTAAACATAACCTACTGTTCTATTCAATATTGTGGTAATATTTTCCCTTTATGATCCCCTGTCCTCTCTTGCTGATCCAAGGCCTCGGTGTGTACCTTTTGCACATGTTTCCACACCTCCTTCAACCTCATCATGAAGTATTGTGCCAATTCTCACTTCCTCCGAATTTTTGTTTTGACTACAAATAAAAGGGGAAAGGCGTTCTCATATGGAGAAAAAACAGTGCTGGTGTGCATTTTGGAATTGTGTACTGCCACTACATATGGCTATGGTAAATAAATTCTCCAGTCATTATGATGACTATTGACGAAATAGCTCAACATCTCATCAACAGTATGATCCATGTGTTCTTTCCTCCCAATAACTTGCAGAAGCAATGTTCTACTCCTTAGTTTTCGAATCTGTGGTAAGTGACACAGCTGTTTCGTCAAATCTGACATGAATTTGGTACCTAGTCCATCATCTCGGGGACACCAAATACAGTTATTTACTATGGCTTGTGCCATAGTAGCTTCTTGTTGATTCACATGGTGATCATGACGACGTATTATGAGAAATAATCAATAATAGTGGTTTCCAGCTCGTGTCTGGCTAAAAGATCCTAAAATATCCATTCCAATAACCTCAGAAGATATGGGTGCCACTGGTAACCTCTGTAGCGGTACTTGCTGATGAGTTAGATCTGTCCGTCACGTACATGCTACACAGTATCTTGTGTATTGTGTATTGAAGTGGGGACATATCAATGACAGAGAGGCTTTGTCCCGCCGTAGCCACAGTGATCCACAACCACACAACAGGCCACAAAAGTCCACTCACCCCGCCACCGTCCCACACTGATCCCAGGGTTATTGTGCAATTAGGCCCCCAGTGGACACCCAGGGAAAGTTTCATGCCAGACGAGTGTAACCCCAAATGTGTGAGTGGTACGCGTACGTGGAGTCAGTGTTTGCACACCAATCGCCGACATAGTGTAACTGAGGCGCAGTTAGGGGAACCATCCCACATACGCCGAGGCAGATGCAAAACCGCCTTACTAACCATCCACAGGCTGGCCGGTACACCGGACCTCGACACAAATCCGCCTTCTCGCTCGGGAAGCAGCGCGTTAGACCGCGCGGCTAGCCAGGCGAGCTACACAATATCTTACCTTGTGGTCTACGTCTTTTTTCCTCATTCTCTGCAAATATTGTGCTGTCACTCTCTAATATTTCACCCTATGTCCTCCATGCCCAGAGGGCACATTATCATCCACTTCCTTAATACCCCTCCCTCATGTCAGCAGGCACTACTATGAATGGTTCAAATGGCTCTGAGCACTATGAGACTTAACATCTGAGTTCATCAATCCCCTAGAACTTAGAACTACTTAAACCTAACTAACCTAAGGACATCACATACATCCATACCCCAGGCAGGATTCGAACCTGCGACCGTAGCAGTCGCGCGGTTCCGGACTGAAGCGCCTAGAACCGCTCGGCCACCGCGGCCGGCCTACTATGAATGGCTGCAGCTTAGTTGACCTGCATAACAACACTTCATGCACAATGTGAATCACAGCTGTGTTGCGAATAGCTTGCAATCCACATCAGCAGCCACTGCGTTCTGGCACTCTGCAAGGCTGTGGCCGAGTGCCTGTATTACCACAGCCTTCCTGCTACCCTCATCCATTGTACCATGTTTCTTGCCAGGTTTATGAATCACTTCAAAGCCAAACTGACTTAGATTCAGTGCCTACCAAGTGAACTGCTGGAAGGATTCTTTAACCCCAACAGCCACTTCAGTGCTCTGTGACCCATTAGCAGTTTGACCTTTTTGCCATACAGATAACATCTGAAATAAATGAAGCTTTATACCAATCCTAACATCTCTCTCTCGATTGTAGATAACTCTACTTTGGTTTTGTTTACCAGACGTGAAGCTTACACCACAGCGTGCCCCTTACCCTGTACCTCTTGGCTCAAAACACATCCTACCACCTGGTTGGAAGCGCCACGCAACAGGATAAATATTTTCTTGTAATCCAAATAGACTAATACAGGGTTTATTGTTAATGTCTCTTTCAATTATTCGAATGCTGCTGGACATTCTACTGCCCACAGCAAATACTTACCCATTTTAAGACATAAGTGCAATATTCACCAATCCCATCACAAATATTCTGTAATAATTAGCCAGTCCCAAAATTAACTGCAACTCCTTACTCAGCTGCGATGTCAGATAATCCCTCACTGCTTGTATCTATGTAGGGTCTATCTTTACCCACTACTGCCTAATCACATGTCTCTAGTCATTTGCTTCCTTCAAGACAAAATGACAGTTTTCAATACTCAAAGTGAGATGTGCAGATCATAATTTCCTGAAAAAGTCATTTAACTGCTGCACTTGTTCTTCCATATCCTTTAAAAACACAATAACATTTTTGATACATCTGATGATTTCTAAACCATGAAGATGACAAATGCTCCCCAGGGACTATTACTTCCTTATACCATTGTTTAATTTTTGGTTAATAAATCTTCAATAAACAGTTTTCCGTACATTGGTGTCTTATACCCACTCAGAATTGTATGCTGTGTTAGTGTTGCTGGCAGCTGGCCATGAGGATTAAATAGGTCTTGAAGACTAACAAATTCTGCGTAGCTACCTTCTCTGTGCTCTTCAAATGCTCTACTTCTGCACATAAAGCAGCTGTACTGACAGCTTGCTTTAGTCTGTGGCCCACACTTATCTTTCTTCTAGAATGTCTAAAATGGTGACTGACAGCACTTTTTCTTCATCGGCGCCGAAATTATCTACAATGACATCATGATGCATCCAATACTACATTCTCCTCTATCGGTCCTACCATACACATCATGTTAACAGGTAGTTCCATTGTCACGCTCACCCAAAGCATTTCTCTGATGCCTTTCAGCACTTTATTACATAAATTGAGTCTTTTGCCTGCTGTTTAATTTGTCTGTCCTTCATGACAGACCAACCTTATGGCTTTTTATCACTGGCGACTGTTTCCCTTGGCTTGGAACGATGTTCCCCTAAGTTGCACAGTGCACTGCCGAATTTTAGGCTGATGACTAATCAAAAAATCCTACCTTAGGATTGCACAGTACCCTTCACCAATTTAAGGCACAACTTCCACATTCAACCAGAACCACAGCGCCCCCGCTCGAAAATACAATCAAACTGACCCCACCGACTCTACATTAATATTACCCACCCTACCTAACCTATGACATGGAGGGTTCAACTGCCTCCCACCCAAGAGGCCCAGACATGGCCCCTATGTCTAATAAAAATCTATGCTTGTTACCTTTTGCAAACCCCACAGAGCAACATATGTTTCTTCACCACTGACATTTATTGGGAACGCCAACTCACAGACTTGGAGTTCCCATTGGTGTTTAACACTTGACCATCCTGCCACTGCCCATTGCGTCTTTTGTTTCCATAATCCCATTCTTGGGGTCCATCCACACCACTGGGTCCAGATATATAAAATTTTACATTTATAGAGAAAATTCTTCTTGTATGTAGCACCCGTGCTGCAACGTCTGTCTCCTCTTGCTCCATATCAATCCTAATGGCTGCGGTAAAATCCTTTGGGGTTCTTACTCCTACCCACTCTGACATATTGCATGGCAGCCCCCTTAAGGAAGCATCTAGTGCCCTATGATCCACATGTTGGAGTATAATTTTGCTTCGTCACTCCGTGTTAACTCATATGTATTTGCATTGATTTTCCTCATTGTTACACCGTCTCGTTCTGCCTCTGTGACCCCACTCTGAACTGCTCGTTGGTGCACAAGGCTGCTTGAATGTAAACACTGTTCTCAACTCTTCATGATACTTCATCTATGTATTTGCTTCCCCTGCTAAGCGCAATTTAGTCATTTGTAATAACTGTTCATCTGACCAGAACCCTAGCCTTGGAGCTTCCATTAAGTAATCCATAAATGACAACAAATCAGCATGTGGCTTACCAAAAAATCGGGTAATCAAATTTGTACCTTTGAATTTAATGAATCAGCAGTCAAAGCAGACGTGGTTGTGTATTCTCTCATAGAAACTAGCTGTCTGCGCATTTGCGAGTTATTCGTTTTTAACTGCCCTACTTGCTTTATCAAAGATTTAGTTGCTTCTCTTTTGGAAACACACTAGGTCTCAGACTCTGACATGGTGGAACCCCTATGCACCAAGTCACACCAAACGGAAACAAAACACGAAACAACTAAAACAATGCAGCACACGGAGACAACTATAGCAACACAGGCAACTGAAGTACTTATTCTAAACTCTATGCCTAAACTTGAGGCACTTTGACTCTGTACACTGTACAGTAAAATGATCATAGTAGGAGCGCGTGTGATACTCAACTAGAGCTGATTCGGCAGATGGGGTGCTGAGCTTAACTGGTTGCACTGCGTGCAATTCTTAAATTTCTGACAATGTGTCTAGTATTCCTACTGAATTTCTACAAGTCGACCGAGTCCTCCGACCAGGAGAGGAAACAATTAGTTCAGTCACCCAACTGTGCTACTCGTTGCCATTAGCTGCAGTTGGTGGTCCTCGATCCAGCTGCAAATGTCCATACCTATGGTGGTTGAGGCGAGAGTGCCCCCTTCCGTCACCACTTGCAATGGTTGAAGTTTGATGGACACTTTGTTGGATAGTGGACATTAGTTGTTAGTGGAGCGGGGAGTGAAAGGCTAGTAGCTGTCCAACGAATCGACATGAAGACAGTATCATTCATTTATTACTTAACACAAAAACAATCAGAGAAGCCAATGTCCCCTAGAAGAAAGCCATGGGCGACCTGCGAAGAGTGGCAGGCGGCAGGCAGCCTGTCGTCGTGCAGCGACGCACGAATGATTAATTGATGATGGCAGCGACTCTGCTACGCGCTGTCCACGGCAGCGGGTGACAGCTCACAATGCAGTATAATGGCAGTCTGACAGCACGCGATGGAGCATGCTGAGATGCCCAGAATCACACAGCATGGATGCAGTGTGGATGAGAAGACTCACAGCAGTAGCAGTATCTGCCTACATGAGCAGAAGCATGGAGCAAGGAGATTTTCCACATACGTGATGGCATCTCGGCGGCTGCATGGCCTCATTGATTGCCGTATGCCCAAACCATGTTAGGAGGCTGGCGGCAGCTGAATTAGGCCCATGGGTGACCCAACAGTAGGAGGGCGTTCCTCTCAGGCGAGCATCACTGGTGCAGTTAGCAACAGCAGAGTCTGGAAGTGGTGACTTATTGATCAACGTGGACTGTTATAAATCCCTTTCTCGGGACTTGTGGCTGGCAGACTGCTACACCTATGACTATAAATGACAAGCAGTTATATGGACTCGGCCATCGTAGTTTTCCTAAAGCATCTGTTCCTATAACATAAAGCCACGACAGAATCATGGTTTGGGCATACGGCAATCAGGTCACCATGCCACAGTGGCTTTGGCTTTCTGCTGTGTCAATGCTATCGCAGCTCTGTTGCTTTTGGTTTGCTGTAGCATGTACACTGAAGCTCATAAATCAAGGATAATGCTGATACATGGTGAAACAACGCTCGTCAGAGTACGGTGCAGCGAGTAAGTGTGCAGACGTTTTCAGACGTGCTAATGGTGACTGTGTGTTGAAAATGGTTCAAAGAACACACATTGATGACGTTATGAGCGGTAGAATACTAGGGCGACTGGAGGCAGGTCAAACACAACAGGTGTGCCAGAAAGTATGATCTCAAGATTATGGCAACAATTCCAGCAGACAGGACGGGACGTCCACAGTGTACAACACCACAAGAAGACCGATATCTCACCATCAGTGCCCGCAGACGGCCACGGAGTACTGCAGGTAACCTTGCTCGAGACCTTACCGCAGCCACTTGAACCGTTGTCTCCGGACACACAGTCTACAAACAACTGAACAGACATGGTTTATTCGCCTGGAGACCTGCTAGGTACATTCCACTGACCCCTGGTCACGGGAGAGCCCATAAAGCCTGGTGTCGAAAACACAGTAAATGGTCGCTGGAACAGTGGTCCCATGTTATGTTCACGGACGAGTCCAGGTATAGTCTGAGCAGTGATTCTCGCCGGGTTTAACTTGAAAGGGACATGTATGGAGGTCGTGGCTTGATGGTGTGGGGTGGGATTATGATTGGTGCACGTACACTCCTGCATGTCTTTGACAGAGGAACTGTAACAGGTCAGGTGTATCGGGACATTTTGCAGCAGTATGTCGGCCTTTTCAGGAGTGCAGTGGGTCCCACTTTCCTCCTGATGGATGATAACGCATGGCCCTACCGACCTGCCATCGTGGAGTAGTACCTTGAAACAGAAGATCTCAGGAGAATAGAGTGGCCTGCCTGTTCTCCAGAACTAAACCCCATCGAGCACGTCTGGGATGCTCTCGGTCGACTTATCGCTGCACGTCTTCAAACCTCTAAGACACTTCAGGAGCTCCGACAGGCACTGCTGCAAGAATTGGAGGCTATACCCCAGCAGCTGCTCGACCATCTGATCCAGAGTATGCCAACCCGTTGTGCGACCTGTGTACGTGTGCATGGTTCTCATATCCCATATTGATGTCGGGGTACATGTGCAGGAAACAGTGGCGTTTTGTAGTACATCTGTTTCGGGAGGGTTTTCTCAACTTATCACCAATACTGTGGACTTGTAGATCTGTGTCGTGTGTGTTCCCTATGCGCCTATGCTATTAGCGCCAGTTTTGTGTAGTGCCACGTTGTGTGGCACCACATTCTGCAATTATAGTTTATGAGCATGAGAGTAGTAACCATCTCGAAGCCTTGGAGTTAGTACTGTATTGCGTCTGCTGAAGGCAGTTTTTAGTGGCACTGATTCTGCTGAAGGAACATCGTTTATAGTAAGTTACGCTTGCACCTGCTACTTCTCAGAACGAAGGGTAAACGAACACATGTGCCAGCGACTCTAATAGTTCATAAACTTCAAGAATGGTTTCGGGAGAAAATAAAGCTTTAGATATTTTAAGTTAATTTCAGTTATTATCCACAATAAACACGGAAATTCCTGAACCATAGTTCAGCGCCACCATACTTCTCGGCAGGACTGAAAAAAATAACGGCGCTGCCGCAGGTAATGCATGACGCCACAAACGCGGGTCAATTGGAACCGATCAGATGCAGTTACGCCAGCGGCTACCTACTGACAGGGCAATTACAGGGTGGCTATAATTAAATTTTCGCTACTTGACAAGTCCCCCATGAAAAACGAGTGATCGTAGGACAATGAAACTTTGTGGAAACATGCTTGTGGCACATTTATGAGGACATGCGGAAGACAAACAACAAATAAACCATTGAAAGAAATACATTTTAATTTCTACATGAGAGAGTAGCAGCCATTAATTGCGTACGAGGTTTACGTTCCAGGTTACTATCGTTGCTGCCGGCCGGAGTGGCCGAGCGGTTAAAGGCGCTACAGTCTGGAACCGCACGACCGCTACGGTCGTAGGTTCGAATCCTGCCTCGGGCATGGATGTGTGTGATGTCCTTAGGTTAGTTAGGTTTAAGTAGTTCTAAGTTCTAGTTGACTTATGACCACAGCAGTTGAGTCCCATAGTGCTCAGAGCCATTTGAACCATTTTGAACAATCGTTGCTGAATGCGACGACCATCTGCATCCACGACAGCCTGGAACTGCACTGGAGATATCATTTCACAATTGTTCGCAGCACTATGAGAACGGTGGACCACGGAGTGTTCAGCTGTCGTGACGCGGCTCGCGCACAGCTTGAAGGTCGCACATTACGCCTAGCATTCTCAGCCATGCCAACAGTAACTAAATTTGTGGAGCAATTTCTTCCACAGCGGTGCTGAAAGAGAATCTCTCAGTATTTCTTTAATGCGTCGACACTCGCGGAGAGCAGCACCACTGTTGCTGTTGTTTTGATAAAACAGCTTTACATGTAAAGTACTGATCACCTTGTGCAGACCAATGAATACTGTCTGCAGCTGTAATGCACACTTATGCTTGTGTTTCAAACCTATGTCGCCGTGCCAGTAACGCCAACTCTCATGACACTAAAACTGCTAACAACACAAATCCTGCAGCCCATAGTCGGAACATCATTATTATAAAGTTGGGTATCCATACGGTAAATAGTTTACCATCTACACTGGCTCCAGTTGCGAAAGTTTAATTATAAACATCCTGTTTTAACCTGTTTTCTGGACTATTATCAGTACAATTAATATAAGAGGTGAGTTTCAGAGAACTTTCAGGCACGTGTTGCAGCCATAAATATTTCGAGAAACTACGTTCCAGCAATTCAGTTTTTTGTTATTAAGCATTAGGCCACATAAAAGGCTTTCCTACCTAGATTCCACGCGTCTTTTCTGTAAGAAAAAACCAATCGCACTTACAGGTTGTATTAGGGTATTTGAAGAACATGGAGAGAAATTTGTCTTACATTTACACGTGTTACAGGCCCCTATACACGTTCCACTGCGTTATGGAAGTCCGCCCACCACTATAAATTCGTTAAGAGTTGTCGGATCTTGTTCTTTGTTCATTCATGGGTTAAATTTAATAAAAAGGGAAATACCGGGTGATCAAAAAGTCAGTATAAATTTGAAAACTTAATGAACCACGGAATAATGTAGATAGAGAGGTAAAAATTGACACACATGCTTGGAATGACATGGGGTTTTATTAGAACCAAAAAATAAAAAACAAAGTTCACAAAATGTCCGACAGATGGCGCTGGACAGCAAAACGTCAGTGACTGCGCGTGACAATCGTGTATAAAAGTGATTTAGTGAAGCGGAGGGCATTTACGGTGTGGGTGTTTCAAAAGATGGCGGAAGATGACGATTGGTTGAGTAACGTGCTGTGGACGGACGAAGCTCATTTCACGATCCGAGGGTCTGTCAACGCCCACAGCTGCAGAATTTGGGCTACCGAAAATCGTAGAACTGTCGTGGAAACTCCATTGCACGACGAGAAAGTCACGGTATGGGTTGGATTTACCACATCTACCGTTATCGGGCCTTTTTTCTTCGAGGAAATGCGTGATTCTGGTTTTGTAACTGTTACCGTGATGGGTGAGAGGTACGCCGATATGTTACAGAATCGCATCATCCCCAGCCTGGCTGATAAACACCTGCTGGAACGTACGATTTTTATGTAGGATGGCGCTTCACCCCGTATTGCTAGACGCGTGAATGATCTCTTGCGCGCGTCGTTTGATGATCGTGTGCTCAGCCGCCACTTTCGTCATGCTTGGCCTCCCAGGTCCCCAGCCCTCAGTCCGCGCGGTTATTGGCTTTGGGGTTACCTGAAGTCGCAAGTGTATCGTGATCGACCGACATCTCTAGGGATGCTGCAAGACAACGTCCGACGCCAATGCCTCACCATAACTCCGGACATGCTTTACAGTGCTGTTCACAGCATTATTCCTCGACTACACCTATTGTTGAGGAATGATGGTGGACATATTGAGCATTTCCTGTAAAGAACATCATCTTTGCTTGTTATGCTAATTGTTGCTATTCTGATCAGATGAAGCGCCATCTGTAGGACATTTTTTGAACTATTGTATTTTTTTGGTTCTAATAAAACCCCATGTCATTCCAAGCATGCGTGTCAATTTGTAGCTCTCTATCTACATTATTCCGTGCTTTATTCAGTTTTCAAATTTATACTGACTTTTTGATCATCCGGTATTAAGGGCATTATGAACGGAGTCATAATTTACGCATTCTTAATAGCTAAAAAACTGGTGGCAGAGAAGGCTTTCAAAATGTAGGATAAATTAATTAGAATCACAGGTCACATTATTTTGCGAAGCTCTATATGAAGATGAGATGTCGATGAAGATTTACCATTGTAAAGAAATTGTAGTGATGGTTATATTGTTTTTACTGATATATATTCAGTATTCATTCTAAAGAGTGGAAGCTACCACGTACTGCGAGCTGCGAAGATAAATACAGAGCAGTTTTTAGTTTCAGCGCTACGGCAACATGGAATCACATATGACTAGATGATTAGCGAGAAACAAAGGTGATTCTTGCATGATACTTTCCGAGTCTTTGACTACTTTTTTTCTCCTTAAACGTGTCCAACTAGCAGCAATGCGGTGGGTAAACATACAGTAGTGAAAATGATTATAAAGATGGGGTTCCACGAAAGTAATAGTACAATGACTGAAACATACATGTATCGAATTAACTATGAAAGCAGTAGATACATATAAGAAATAAACAGCCATGGCAGAATTACATTTTTTTTTCATAACTGGAGGCGTTTGCATTTCCTGGATGGAAATTGGTGTAAAGGCACTTACTGTCCTGTTGTCCAAGCTCTGTTCTTCCTAAATACCTCAAAAATTTTCTTAGGCATTGATTTTGTTAGTGTTTGTAGCTCTTACAGTGAAACTGTCACCTACTCTTCTCGTGTTGCTCTTTTCTGCCCACAGACTGCCTCAAATTGCCTTCCACTGCAATAAACACACTTTTCAAGTATTCCACAACGGTTTTCCACGGGGTTCCAATACGGGCTACATGCAGGCCAGGGCAAGACCTAGGTATCTTTATCTTCAAACAAGTTTTGGGTCCTAGCAGAACTATACATAGATGCATTATCGTACTGAAATATTAGACTTTTGTCCTCTAAGTCCTCATACATTCTAATCAATTCTGTTTCTAGAATGTCAGTGTAAGTAGAGTTCATTCTAGTGTCCAGCCAAGGAATGTATGATTTGCCTTTAGCGCAGAAGGCTACCAAAACCATAACACTTCCGCCACCAAAATTTCTCCTCATTCTTACCTGCTGCTCTGTTCTTAGTTAGTGCCAAAGATACTGAAATCCATCCTGTCCGTCTAAATTTTACTTCTTCTTATCACTGAAGATCATTTTATCCATTTCTGTAGTCTATGACATACGTTTTTCAATCAATTTCACTTTAGCCTGTCTATGTTTCGATGTTTTAATGCGGATTTCTGCAGTCTTCTCTTGAATGCAAGTTTCATGTGATAAAATTTGTCGTACACGTCTGGAAGTTACTGGCAATTGTAAATCAGCAACGTTTTGAGAACAATAACGGATTGTGGCCCCTGCTTTGCGCACAATTAAACCTTTCCATGCCTCAGTTAATTTTCTACTTTGCCTATACTTTCCGTTCTGTCCATATCGTGCGCACAATCTAACGAAATTATCAGTCATTGTACTTGAACGGTTCATCTTCTTGGCAATTTGACGATTAGGAAATCCTATTTTCTTGTACGTACCGAGTTTTGCTGTTTCGTCTCATGATAACTGTTTTTAGCGTGGTCGTCTTTTATGTTCACAACAGTCACTGTCAGTAATTGCGTTTCCTGTCTGCAATAAAGACACTCATGCACACATTAACACGGCGCGGAGCCGACTGCCTTTATACTGAGTTCCACCCTCTACAGCCTGAATCGTTGCTGTCTTGTGATATACTGTACCACAAACATCAAATGGGATATTGTTTGACTGAATTTGTCGGTATTCTGGATTTAATACTGTCGTATGTACGTTGTGCACAAATATTCCAATTGACAGTGTTAATTTTACTGCAAATATCCTTGCCTTTATATTGATTTCCACTACTGTACTACTTACGCCATGTAGGCATCTTTACAAGTGGTATAAAACACAATAAAAGCAGTAACCGAAAGGAAAACACGGCAGAATGCGAATCAACTGTGATAAACTATCATAGTACAGGCAGTTGGCTAACAGGTAATAACTTCAGCATACAAGTGCACAACACCTCAAATTGCCCATGGACATCAGCTACCGTTAGAAGAAGGTACACTAATTACAGGAGGAAGTGGAAGATGTTTTCATTTCAGATATTGTATGCTTGCACTTCTCTCTTCGCGAGCTATCTAAAACCAAGTTTGAATAATTTGCAACTCTCACAAGACAAGGTACATGCACACTGCATTGGTGCGGCTGAAGAGCAACATTATAATAAAAAGGAATCACAAGCACACTTGCTTGCAGTAGGAGGCTACCAAGAAAATAGCTCCTGAAAGGGAACTGAAATGCAGTGGAAGAATGCCAGAAGCTTTATGAAACAACACGAAAAACCTGAAGCTTCTGCAGTTGATAGCCATTACTTATTTGAAGTGGTTATAAGAACTGAAACGAAATGCTCTTGCCAGCAGTTGTGAAACGGTCCTCGAAATGCAGTACTTGACACAGCTCTGACTCTTTTTACAGACTGTATAAGAGCTAATAAACCCAGAGAGTGAAAGGCGACACACGTGGAAATGTTAGGCTATAGCGTGTGTCCATAGTCTCTGTTGTTACAATTTTTTACGGCTCAATGAAAGTACTTCCATCCACAAATAACACGGCCAGGCTACGCACCGCAGTCACGTCTGAACGCTACGGGGGCCGCAGTCGCTGAAACAGAAGGCTGCTAACGAGCGATTTGTGTTGCGCTCATTCACTGCCATGGCAACGGCAGGCGGCCCCAGTTGTGTCTGTGCAGGGGAGGGCTATAAAACGAAATGTCACGGCCCATTACCGCGAACGCGCTCACAAAGGCAATAAACATCAAAGAGAAGCGCTGCTTGCGTTGTTAACGTCGTCACAGGCGCTAACGCCGAGAGAATGGAATCAAATGTGTGTTTTCCCAGGCTGAATAAGTGAGACAGAGACAGGGAGAGAGCTAAAGCGAGAGGGAGGCGGGAGAAGTGAGGCAGGGAAAGATGAAAGGCGAGACAGAATACCGGAGAAAGAAACAAAACATCCCATCACAGCGCAAAAAAAATTATAACGGAAAATAAAAGAAAAAACCGTGGCAGTTATTGTATAAAAGGTATTAAATTTGGATCACTTTAACTACATGAAAATTAATTGCTAACTTCAAAGGTTTGTCAACCTAATAATTACTTATACTGTACTCTGTTACACAACTCGGTGATTTGTGTAAACATGCGAAAGTCTTCCATAAATATTTCACAATTTTTGTTATGATGAATTGTGCCACTGGCCTCTGGCTTCAACAAAATAGTTAACTCATTCAGAAATAGTAGTCTTGCTGGATGGAGCTCTGCCTTACGTTGCACGAAGATTGTTCTGTATGAGAGGGTGCAACGAAAAGCTCTCTTTGATACGTATCTCAATATTTATTATGTCTTTCAAAACAAACATATCTCATCAAAGCACTCTCAAATTATATAGGGTTTAATGGGTATAAGTGCAGATATTTCTAATGATGACTGAGGATGGCGTACTGAACAATATTTCCTCAGTATTTACATCATTAGTAGACTAATAACGCTAGCTATTACAAGTCGAAAGTTTTCCGTTTGGTTAGTGGCAAGAGCAAGCTATTATTGCTATTCTATCCTGGACAGCGGGTTGGTATTGAAATGCGGACACGTGGACGCAAAACGGTTAGTATACAGGGCGGTCCATCTGAAGTTTTGGATGAGATTATCTCGAAAACTGTACATCGGTTAAAAATAGTGGGTAAGACAAGTTCGTAAGCTCAAAGGGGGACATCAAATGATACTACATGTGACCCCCACACCCCGCCCCCTTGGTTGGTGCGGGGGAAAACTTATAAATATTAAATGGAAACCTCCATTTCCTATTGCAGATTCGGATTCTCGATAAAAAAGTAATCAAGTTTTGTCTGAAACATTTTTTTAAACCATTGATAGTTGGCGCTGAAATCGAGAAATAAGTAAAATTGGGGAAGAACTCCGATTTATTTAGAATTATCTGAGGACACATCAAATCGATACAAAATGTGCACCAATTCTTTCATTACGCCAAATTAAGCTATTTTTTTTACAAAATGTATCCTACAAGCCACAGTTTTTGATGGAGGGAGACGGAATGGTATTAAAATCTCGTTAGGAAACTCTTCACAATTGCTTCACTCAACTGACTGTGGCGCTACCGTGGCCAAACTGCGAACTATGGCAATGCGATCAGACGTCACTTCACTTTCAGATTGTGAACCGTGCACATCAACTGACGAAAGTAAATTACTCTTTAGCGAAACATGGCTCACTATCCTCCTACAGAGTTTTGATATTATGATAATTTTAGGTGAATGCCATAACAATGACGCTGCAGCTGCGTTTCGCGAACGGACGACATCCAAGCGAAAATGTTATTCGAAATTGCACTCAACGAGCTCGAAATGGATACATGCACCGTCCACCTCGTCATCGAGAATACAACGAAAATGACGCTCGTACCCTTACCGTTCTCGACTGCGTTCAACCGGATCCCGAAATTAGTAGTCTTGCGATTCAGAGACGAACTGGAACACCGAAATCAACTGTTTTGAGGATTTTGAAGGCACATAAATATCATGCGTATCACGCTGACGCAGGCATTAACGCCGAAAGATATGCAAATACGCGTGCATTTCTACCAACGGGACTTGGAAATGATAAGAGGTGACAATGATTTTTTTTAGATACGTTATTTTCATCGATTAAACCACATTCAAAAACAATGGCGAATTAAATCGTCCTGATTGTCGTTATTGGTGCCCTGTCAATCCACACTGACACACTCACGTTGACAATCAACACAAATGGTTGTTTATGGTCTGGTGTGGAATTTTAAATGAGTACTTGATAGGACCGTATTTTTTTTACTGAAATGTTGCTGGGGAATCTTATTTACAACTTCTCTGCCATGATTTGTTGGAGATAATGGAAGATATGGAGCAACGCATTCTACTAAGAGCGTGTGCAGCCATACCACGGGATATGGTGCTCAAAACTGTGGACAACTTTCGCAGACGATTGACTTTATGCGTTGAGGCAAATAGGGATAATTTTGAACAATTTCTTCGTGGCTAATTTCACGGTGAATATTGTCCTGGGATACGCTATGCCACGCCTGCTCCACCTGTTCACGTAGTTCCGTAAGAGTTGTTACTCGACGAGTCGTCTCATCATTTCCCACACATGCTCGATTGGAGACAAATCTGGAAGTTGTGGGGGCCAGGGAAGTTGCTGCACGTCTTGCAGACCTAGTAGGTAGTGTCGAAAGTTCCATGTGGATTTTACAGAGAAGTTAGGGCATTAGAAAATTGCAGCGAAATGCAGGAAGATCTGCAGCGGATAGGCACTTGGTGCAGGGAGTGGCAACTGACCCTTAACATAGACAAATGTAATGTATTCGAATAAATAGAAAGAAGGATCGTTTATTGTACAATTATATGATAGCGGAACAAACACTGGTAGCAGTTACTTCTGTAAAATATCTGGGAGTATGCGTAGGAACGATTTGAAGTGGAATGTTTTGTGTTAGCAGAAGAGCCAACACCGTGTTACGAGTGGAGGCCGAAATGCACGCGTTTTAGCTCACGCAGGCTGGCGTGAAGAGGAAAGAACTATACTGACATCAGGTCTGGAACATGACAAGGAATAAGAATTCAGGAAGCGGACGTAATTAGTTTGATACTTAACTTTAATACATTAATGATGAACGTAGCTATTGACGGTACATGATTCACAATATTATCTGTTCAGAATAAGTTCTTAAAGATATTTCTTATAGTAACTGAGTATGGCGCCTTGCTAGGTCGTAGCAAATGACGTAGATGAAGGCTATGCTAAACTGTCGTCTCTGCAAATGAGAGCGTATGTAGACAGTGACCATCGCTAGTAAAGTCGCCTGTACAACTGGGGCGAGTGCTAGGGAGTCTCTAGACTAGACCTGCGGTGTGGCGGCGCTCGGTCTGCAATTCACTGATACTGGCGACACGCAGGTCCGACGTATACTAACGGACAGCGGCCGATTTAAAGGCTACCACCTAGCAAGTGTGGTGTCTCGCGGTGACACCACAGAATGATCGTATAAAATTGATTGTTGGTAAGGCGGGTGCCAGGTTGAGATTCATTGGGAGAGTCCTTAGAAAATGTAGTCCATCAACAAAGGAGGTGGCTTACAAAGCACTCGTTCGACCTATACTTGAGTATTGCTCATCAGTGTGGGATCCGTACCAGGTCAGGTTGACGGAGGAGATAGAGAAGATCCAAAGAAGAGCGGCGCGTTTCGTCACAAGGTTATTTGGTAAGCGTGATAGTGCTACGGAGATGTTTAGCAAACACAAGTGGCAGACTCTGCAAGAGAGGCGCTCTGCATCGCGGTGTAGCTTGCTGTCCAGGTTTCGAGAGGGTGCGTTTCTGGATGAGGTATCGAATGTATTGCTTCCCCCTACTTATACCTCCAGAGAAGATCACGAATGTAAAATTAGAGAGATTCGAGCGCGCACGGAGGCTTTCCGGCGGTCGTTCTTCCCGCGAACCGTCCGCGACTGGAACAGGAAAGGGGAGTAATGACAGTGGCACGTAAAGTGCCCTCTGCCACACACCGTTGGGTGGCTTGCGGAGTATAAATGTAGATGTAGAAGTAAATGTAGACGTAGGTTGAGTTTCAGGGGCAGTGTGTGGGCGAGTATTATCCTGTCCGGACAACACATCACCTTCCTGTTGCATAAACAGCAAAGGAACTGCTCTAACAACATTCTACCAAGTACCGAGCCCAGGTTAACGTCCCCTCCAGTGACACCAAAGGTGAACGAGAGTTGTAAGTTATCGCACCCTAGACCATAAGATCTGCGATGGGGCTGGTGCGTCTTGGATGAATGCGCTCTATAGCACAGCGTTCTCCAGTTCACATTGTAAGTGCAAATGGCCATCATTTACATGCAGATAGAATTTTCTTTCATCGCTGAGCAGCTTGGCGATCCTCTAACGCCACTAGTCGAGCTGTGCACGTCGATGATATGATGTGAGTCAAAGACCGGTTAGAGGGGTGCGTGCCCGTAGTTCCACTGTTAATAAACAGATCGCAACAGTTCATGTTGACTTGTACGGGTTCACAAACTCTCATATCTGTGGTATGGTAGCTGCACGATCTGCTACCGCTGCTCTTACAATGCGACGATCGAGGTGGGCGGGCGTCTGCAGTGCGTGGTCGTTGTAACCTCCCCACAATAATGAAAGATAATAATTAAATATAAATGGAGCCAAGTGTAACCTCCCCGTGAAAATATGAAAATGAAAATATTTAAATGAGAATGGCAATAAAGCCAAGTGTAACCTTCCCACAAAAATATGAAAATGAAAAGAATTGAATAAAATTGCAAATAGTCCCAAATGTTAGCTTCCCACAGTAATAAAAGTCAATGATAATAAAAATGTGCAAAAATGTTAAGTCCCCACAAAATTAACGTTAAGATCAACCTGATAAATTTTATAAGGGCAGCTGCGCTGACCTTAGGCCCTGTGCAATAATTAACCTGATAAATTGATTCTGGGAGGAAAAGCATAGGAAATATTGTTTCAATTGGAATGATTATTTTCTTAAAAACGATTGCTTTGGAAACAAAATTATTATTGGGGCATTTCTTGAACAAATTAATTACAATTAACATACATTACATTATCAGATGTGCGCAATGCTGCTTCATTACCTTATTTAACAATATACCTCGTCCCGAACCTTGACCAGAGACCCATGTCGACCCCCGCCGACTCCTCACACACAACTGCCAACTCGCAACTGCTAACTCGCAACTTCTACATCCTACTCGCAACTGAACTCTCGCGCAGTCAAACGCAGACTAGCAACGATAAATAACTCTCTGGTCAGAGATTCTGTCATGCCTCGCCATCGCTGGTTGAAATGTACGCGTTTCAACGTCCAGAACGTCATCAACGAGTGCGAGAATGTTCACGTGACCGCTCATACCAACAAAGATGCACAGCTGATGCAACACATCCAACTCATATGGCATTTCTCATAGGAACGTTCCTCCATTCGGAAGGCCACAATTTGACCCTTTTCAAACTCGCTCAGTTTGCTGTAGGAAACACGAGTGCGTCTCTGTAGCATGGCCACATGCTTGCTTCACATGTTTCCACCACACTGATCATTTTGTCTGTAAGCATCCCTTATTAATGGGTAGACACACATGATGGCGCTCTGGTATCTGGTGACTTGATTCTAGTTTTATTGCAGGGTCTCAGCCATCTGTTGGCAGATGATGCTGAAACCATTATCAGCACATCTACTATCTCTCAGGTGGTGTATGCCCACATCATATCAGAATCAACGTTTTATTGCCAGGTTGTAAGGTGGCGTGGTCCCCTGACCTTCATTTGTTAGATGTTCCGTCGCCCAGAGAGAGGACAGCTTTTGCCACAGTGAAGGGATAACTACCCCCGTGTTCGACTTAAATGAAACGTCATTCTCCCGTTTAAAAGAGCAACGCTGATTGGTGGAATATTTCTGAGGCAAGGAGCCAGAGTAGTGAGGGAAGACAGCGAATGATGTACCCCTGCAATTTTTCCAGTAAAGGTTCCGTTCAGTTGTCGCTCTTGGAGTGGGAACACGTAATGAGAGCGAGTGCGCTCGTACGTGCACGCAAAGAGCGAGGAACGAAGTCTCTCCTCAGTACTTCACTGGGAGAGCACTGGTGTCGTTAGCGAATCGGAGTGTTACTCGATATTGAGTTGCTCGCGATTAAGTGTTGTTCACTGTGTTGGTCGCCACACTTATTGTGCGGTGTGAACACGGACAGCGTATTAGTTAAACGCCTGTGAGCGAATATTGAATGGCATCACGGTGGACTGGTTATTTGACCGGTGTACCACCGCCAATAGTTAGACTAGGGGTGGATAGGAGTCCTTGACTTCATCAAGGCATAAGGAGAGTTTGATTGGTGAAGGTCAATCCAGATAAAAAGAGATAGTTGTGTTATTTGTCAGCAGTGAGCTGTAAAGAACATACAATGTGCTATTCCAGTTCTTCCCACTTTTGAGAGACATAAAAATTCAGATAAGAGAGGTCAGGTGATTTTGGAGGCCAAGTTCAGGGCCCTGCTCGACCTGGCATCTTGGACCATGCTGGTGCATCACATGCCGTCTGACATCAGCAACTAACTGTGCCAGTTCCTCATTATTCATCTGCTACAATCCCAGACATGGGCCACGTGTAAAATTAGAGCCCAATTCGATGGGAATATAGGCGAAAAGTCTGCATTTCAAATACATTGGTACTAATTCGGACGATGTTTCATACTGAGTTCATGGTGGTTCGTAACCACACATTTGCAGCTATCTTGGAATCATTATGCTTCAGTTATTGTATACTTTCACCTGTGTCAGTTTCCTCTATAAATTACAATACAGTCTGTAGAGTAGCGTGTGGGTAGAGAAGTAAATACTGTGGTGGTACTTATAATGCAATAGAACACATTTAAAATATTTTTTAATTTAGTTTAAGATTTTTCCCTGAAAACACCCACCTTTGATTCTAAATCGAGTATGAAAGTTACTTAAATTAAAAATTGAATGGTTGCGATCTGTTGCTTCTTCAACAGTTTGGATAGCAATAAACAAATAACACCACTGTCACAATTTTCATACCTCCCAACGTTTGAGACCTGTGTGTGCTCCCATTTTGTAACAACTGACTGTGGTACTTAGTGTGGCGAGTAGTATGATATATGGCTGCTTGAGTGAAATGCCACAAGTATCTACTTTTTTCACTATCAAAGCACATTTTTATTCATCTCTGAAATAATTAAAGTCCGTTTCTTATTTCAACACATTTCAGGGTCAAAATAAAGCCGAGACCCAGACCTCAGGCTCATGCAATTTGATCGATGAAGAAAAACTCGATATTTAGTTCGCAGGGAATATTAACTTTAACGATAGTTGTTACCAGATGATTAAGACATGAAAGGTAGACACAAGTGATATCGAGGCTTGTCTCCCCTGGGTTATTCACTGGTGTACAAAAATTAAGGACGAGTGTAGCTTTCACATAATGTGTTACTTTTAAGTGACATATCTCGACGAAACTTGGACCTTAGATAGGAAGAACTACTGCAGTGTCGTACATAAGGTAACGAAATAAATATGCAATGAGACAAACAGAAATGACACTTTTCTTCAAAGACAATAGTTACACGTACACTCAAGTCATCGCAGTTCGTAATGGTACCGTGATACAAAGAGAAGGACACGATTCATAATACGGTACGTAATCACCACAAAGCGCAATGAATGACATGTAACTTGCTCCCATGCTGCCCGCAAGGTTCGTGAGTAGTTCTTGTGGTACAGCGTTCCACTCCTCTGCCAGCATGGTTGACAATGGTGGATAGCCATTGGTACATGCTGGTATGCAATAGCCGGCCGTTGTGGCCAAGCGGTCCTAGGCGCTTCAGTCTGGAAACGCGGGACCGCTACGGTCGCAGGTTCGAATGCTGCCTCGGGCATGGATGTGTGTGGTGTCCTTAGGTTAGTTAGGTTTAAGTAGTTCTTAGTTCTAGGGGACTGATGACCTCAGATGTTAAGTCCCATAGTGCTCAGAGCCATTTGAACCATTTGGTATGCAATACATCTCCCGACACATCCCACATGTGCTCGGTGGAATGGGGAGACCATTCAATTCCCCAAATATCGTTCCAAGAGATCCTTCACCTGTGCAATTTGATGTCGTCGTACATTGCCATCCGGAGAAATGAAATCAGGGTTGAATGCACCCCTGGAAAAGACGCACATGGGGAAGGAGTACAGTGTCACAATAATGTTGACTGGTGAGTGTAACGTGTTCAAAGATTTGGATGTGAGGAGGCACTTTTCAACATAATACCTCCCCATAACATAAATATGAACCACCAAAACAATCATGTTCGATAATGTTCCTATGTTTTACGTGTTCTCTCGTCTCGCCACTCTCGTTATATGAGGGTATATCCATGATGGTCGAACTTCGTTATGTTGGTGGTGTAGGTGTTATGATGTGGGGATGCATAAAGTTGCATGGACCTACTGGCCTCCAGAACTCTGAACACGGTATGCTCATCAGTCAACATTATTGTGACACTGTACTCGTTCCCCATGTGCGTCTTTTCAGGGGTCATCCAGCCCTGACGTCAGTTTACGGATGACTGTGTTTGATCACACCGAACCGCACAGGTGGAGGAACCCTTGGTACGATGTTCGGTGATTGGACTGGCCTGTCCATGCTCTGACTTCAATCCCATCTTGCATACGAGGGTAAGTCAATTATTATCCGCAATTGAGTTTTATTTTTGTTTATTTTTGTAGTACTGTCGTTTTACGTTGAAGATGCGTGCTTTGTTTATTTGTTGTTATATCTTTGCAATTTTCAGGCTGCTAGGTTAGTTTAGTTAACGCTGCCGTGCTGTTAATCATGGCTGCTCCACTGTCTATTTGTACCAAAGAAGAGCAACGTTCAGTGAGCCGTTTTTTGTGGTCGGAAGCGAATCAGGGGCCGACATTCATCAAAGACTTTCGGTACAGTGCAGGAACAGTGTTTTGCCACAACGGAGTGTCTACAAACGGGTTGAAAAATTCCGAAATGGTCGCACAAGTGTTACGCACAATGAAGGAGCTGGACAACGGTTTATCACCACAAATGAAGAAACCATTGAGGGTTCAAGTGAAATAATTCTCTTAGACAGACGATTAACTATTGACGATGCGGCACATCGTCTGCAAATTAGTCACGGTTCTGCCTACGAAATAATCCTCAACAGACTTGAGTTTCATAAAGTTTATGCAAGATGGGTCCCAAAACAACTCATGCAGTTGTATAAACAAACGCGCTTGGACAACTGCAAAAACATTTGGATCGCTATGGTAACGAATCGGACAACTTCTTAGACAGGATCATTACTGGTAACTAAACATGGATCCATCATTACGAGCCGGAGAGTAAATGGCAGAGTTTGGAATGGGAACATCCAAATTCGCCGTGCAAGAAAAAGTTCAAGGCCCATCCGTCCGCAGGGAAACTGATGTTTACGGTCCAGTACTGGATGCAGAAGGTCCAGTACTGGAACATTATGGGGAAAGGGGCATAACAATAAACAGTGTACGCTATAGTGAGATCTTTACTGCCAGGTTAAAGTGTGCAATTCGAAGCAAACGTCGAGGATTGCTGTCAAAAGGTGATGTGTTGTTGCAAGACAATACCAGTCCGCATACTGCTGCCCACACTGATGAAACGCTCCAGAAACTCAAATTTGAAGTATTGGATCATCCTCCATATAGTCCCGATCTTGCCCCCTTCTGAATGTCACTTGTTTGGTCCACTCAAACAGGCATTAAGGGGCCGTCGATTTGCCTTGGACGAAGCAGTGAAAGAAGTGGAGCATTCCTGGCTAGCAGCTCAACCGAGAACCTTCTTTTATGAGAGCATCAGTAAGCTTGTTCAACGATGGACCAAATGCGTTGAAACGCAAGGAGACTATGCCGGAAAATTATGTTCTTGTAAGTTTTCTATTTGATTACAACAAAATTTTGTAACTACTTTGCGTATAATAATTGACCTACCCTCGTATGTGGGATGCATTGGAGGGACGACGTAATGCAGCACATCCACATGCACCAACGACTATCCAGCACTTGTCAGCCACCCTGGTGGAGGAATGGAACACCTTACCACAAGGTGTGGCCACATGGATTGCCAACCAAAGTGACAACACAAAACGTATTAAGTTCCACCTTTGGTAATGTGCAGGGGACTATCTCGAATCACGGTGATTTCAGTGTAATTATTGTCTTTGAATAAAATTGCTATTTCAGTTTATGTCATTGCACATTTCTTTCAGTTATCTTCTGTACTATGCTGTAGGAGCTCTATCTATGTATGGTTCAAGTTCCTCGAGCTACACAATGTGACCGAAAGTGTCTGGACACCTGGCTGAAAATGACTTATAAGTTCGTGGCTCCATCCATCGGTAGTGCTGGAATTCATTATGGTGCTGGCCCACCCTTAGCCTTCATGACAGCTTCCTCTCCTGCAGGCATGTGTTAAATCATGTGCTGGAAGGTTTCTTGGGGAATGGCAGACCGTTCATCACGGAGTGCTGCACTGAGGAGAGGTATCGATGTCGGTCGGCGAGGCCTGTCACGAAGTCGGCGTTCCTAAACATCCCAAAGGTAAGACTTTGAACATAGCTGCTAAGGTTCAGTGAGCGTGTCAGAATTATATTAGAACAAATAAGCCCTCGGTCACAAATATTAGGTCAAAATTGACCACGATTCAACGCTAGTATGAGCGTCGTCTTCAGAATTAGACTAACTGTTCTAAAACATATTAGGTATATAATACATTAATAAAATTAAAGTTGGTACTGACTGGAAAAAGATGCAGTACTTACAAGTCATATATTAAAAAAGATCTAAGCCGGAAAGGCGACGTCATGAATAGTTGTAAGTGACATGGCGAGCCGCTAAGGGCTGCTCGTACTGTGAACAAGGGTTGCAACAAGACTCTTTAAAATATGACGATTTTCTGGGTAGTGGTTGGTTTTTCTACAGGGTTTTGAAACTCTTCCTTGTATTACACTTTTTGTTATGGTATATACTACTTTTTATGAGAATCTCAAAGATACCGCCTCATACCGTCTAAACCTTTTACTAGACTCCTAAATCCTAAGGAGATATTTTGTACATTTGCTTCACAGTGCCACACCACAGCAATGAAACTAGTAAATGAAGGCGGCATTTCTCTACGTGGTTCTAAAGGCAGTAAGCACTATGGGACTTAACATTTGACGTCATCAGTCCCCTAGACTTAGAAGTACTTAAAGCTAACTAACCTAAGGACATCACACACCTCCATGCCTGAAGCAGGATTCGAACCTACAACCATAGCAGTAGCGCGGTTCCGGACTGAAGCGCCTAGAACCGCTCGGCCATAGCGGCCGGCGCAGGCAGACAAGCATGAAGCAACTCCTGAACTTGGGTAATTTTATACGGATAACAATGCAGGATGTTTCGTGGAAATTCATGCTCCGTGTTCGCAGGCATGTCCAAACTTTGGGCAATTCCCCGTGCACTGCATGTCTGCACGTCACTGCTCGATGCCTCCTGCAATGCTGTGATCACACCTTCTACTGACGTCGAATCAGTTGTTTTCCTGAGTCTGCGACACTGTACTTCAAAAGAAACTCTCTTCGAATTTCGTAATTCTTTTCTTCACATCCTTGGGGGACATTGGACCAACCCCTTTTCTCATACCTTTTAGTGTCCGGAACTTCTGCAGAGCTCCTCTCGCTCAGTCACCGTTCTTAAGAAACATGTTTACCGACAGCTTGCGATCCTGCATTGAGACAGTCACGTCGAGCGGATCAGGCGCAAACTGCGGAGCAGCCCGGTCAGCCGTGCACACCGCGTCTTTCATCTGACATATTCTGCAGCTTACAGCGCCATCTAGTGGTAAAAGTTCCGCGTGTTTTTTTTTTTCTTTTTTTTCTTAACGTTTCCCCCTTCTTCGGTAACACTACGTTCTAATTTGGCACCATTCTGGGCCGTTGTTCACTTTTTTACAGCGTTTTGAAAATAGAACTTTAATTACAGCCACCCTGCACACAATATCTACATGAACCAAGAGGGGACAACAACAACATTACATTGAGAAACAAGGGCAGGGATTAAGAAGAGCTTCAGCAAGAATACAATATTTCTGTTCTATGGCTCAGTCCTTGTATATAATGAACTATGATATAATAAAAGATAGGTAGCAGAAAGAATAAGAGTAATAGCATCATCTGGTGTGAAGCCATAACACAACTGTATCATGAATCAATACGTAATTTATTACGCACCAGTTGTCGAGAACGTCTGATTTATTTAACACAGCATGTTTTTGGACCACATTATCACATTATCAAGTCCTACAAAACAAGGAAAACACAAATCATTACTGCACATTACTACACATACCAACTTCATTGTAAGGTAAATATGTGTACATTGCCCTATTGTATTACATATCTTAAAATTAATAAGCCATTATGCGCAGTCAAAAACAACAAGCTAGCAGTAAACAAGCAGAGTCAAACATAACACTCTTCCTTGTGCAGATCATGGTGGCACATAACACTCTCATAGAGCTCTGTATTTTAACACAAGTCAGCTGTCTAACACCTATCAAAGATTATAGTATGTTGTTATTTATACGAGCCGGAAACGATGCTGCTTTCGACAATAAAATCTTTAAATTTTTATATGTCATGTCATAGCAGATCCTAAAAACAGCCTTATACCTTTGTTTCAGTGAATGTATCTATTTCGAATTACCAACAAGATGAATCTTAATGATTACTGAAAAGCGCCAGCTGAATCAGTCTCACCTATGTTAGGCATATCTGGCAGCCCAGCATGGTATGCTGGAGCCGTTACTGCAGCACAACTCTGACAGGAATCGTTCTTTGCCTCCTAGGCTGTAACTTCTTTGTGGACTGCCAATCTCTCGCACAGGTACGTAGCAAGTCGTAGCAGGGAATCTCATTAATATCCATGGTACTATTGCTGGAGGACCTTTTAACAGTGTAATAAAGAGTTTAATTGCCTGAAAGCCACTGTACGTGTCCATGCCACAGAGCCAAGAAAGTATATCAAATAACAAAAGGGGTCTATCGAACTGGTGGATGCCCAAATGTCATAGGGTCCGTAGATTGTGTACATATACCAACACCTTGTTCTTCTGGAGCTAAGCAGAACTATATAGAAATTGCAATAAATTCTTTTCTGTTAATACACAAATCATTTGTGATGGCAATATGAACATTTTGAACGTGGTAAGCCGTTGGCCGGGTTCCACGCTTGATGCACGCGTTTGGGACCATAGTAGAGCTGCTGCAGAATTTGAAAATGGACAATACGATGTGCTGCCTATTGGAGATAGTGGATACGCTTTCTCCAAGCATCCTATGACGCCTGTGTTCAGAGCCCATACAGCAGCCGAATGGCGCTACAATAGAGCCCAAGATACAGTTTATTACTTCGAGTCAAACTGCCGAAACTAATGACTCATTAAGGAAAGGAGTACAAGAGCTGAGCGAAAATCTATACACGATCCCGCTACTGACACTCTACTGCCGCTCGAACTAAGCAACTACGGACACTCAGCATTTCTATTTCCGAATGCTACAGAGAGTACGCTACGCGAGGCTGGGCACAAGTGTGGCCTCAGAGCGCTTGCAGGCACCAGACAGTAGGCTGGGCCAGCGCTATAGCCAGGAGCTGCTCAGGACATTGACGGGCGGGTCCAGGGACGATCCTAGCCAAACTGTCCGAGCTCTATGGAGCCACCATTGTGATGTTGGCATTAGGTTGATACCTAATCCAATCAGTCCGCAGCTCGTGGTCGTGAGGTAGCGTTCTCGCTTCCCACGCCCGGGTTCCCGGGTTCGATTCCCGGCGGGGTCAGGGATTTTCCCTGCCTCGTGATACCTGGGTGTTGTGTGCTGTCGTTGGGTTAGTTAGGTTTAAGTAGTTCTAAGTTCTAGGGGACAGATGACCGTAGATGTTAAGTCCCATAGTGCTCAGAGTCATTTTTTGAGCCTAATCCAATCAGAGTACTCAAAAATATCATCGATATATCCGTTTTCTTTTCGGATTAACACAAAATCATATTTTGTAGAATATTTGTTATCAGACTCAAACCAACATGACACATAGTTGGTCATTCAGTTTAAAACTAACAATATTATATGCAGAAAATCTACTTTCTAAGCTTTAGTATTCACAAAATTCTTAACAGTTTCACTAAACGGGCCTCCCTTTACGTTGAACTGAAATTATACCTGTGAGTTTCGAGCTAGGCTACACAGAATGACGGAATAAAATAAAATATTGAAAAGTGCCTGTATACAGTTTACAGAGTTTTGGGTACAATGACCGCTGCTGGGTGGTGGGGGCAATTGTAGTGTTTGTCATGTGGCATTCGACTTCCAACTGCGGCGTCCTGGGGTGGACGCTGACGATAGAGACAGGAAGTTCCTGATGGATTGCTGCAGCAAAACAATTCCTGCTGTCTGTGAAGTCCTCACGTTAGTGCAGGGGGTTTGGATGTCAGTCCTGCGGTGTACACAAGCTGTTGGAGACAGTGCGCTTACTCGGCGAATACCAACACGCTGGGTGCTGGTGCGATGGCAGCTGTCACAGCACTCGTCTTCGCTTGGTGTCCTCTGGCAGCCAAGCGAAGACTTTTAACGTGGTGGCCCGGAGGCTAAGTGACGTGACAGACCCACGAAACGAAGCTGGGACCTTTGACTTCGTCGTTGTGAGAGGTACCCCCGCGGCGCCAGCTGGGACGGCCTTAATTCGTTTCCTTGGCCCGTAACGCCTGGTAGCTGCCGTAGGTCCCTGGCCCAGCTGCGACATTGAAAGTTGCGCAGGAGATGTCAGTTCCACGATTGAGCGTGACGCATGCACATGGAAGGCATTGAAGCATAGCCGTGCCGATGACCACTCACATGGTCCAGGGATTTGTATACAGCCAGCGTGGGCTTTTCAGTGCAGAAACCAAGCACTGCCACATATTTCCACTGTCGTCGGACTCCCTTTCTGCTGCAGAAGACAAGTACTGCCATGTAGCTGAGGCTTGTTGATATTCCCTGAAGCTCGTCTGTGCCCAGAGTAATGGGTCGTAGTCGAGAAAGTAACAGGTATATCGAAATGCCCCATTGGCTACACGTATGGGACGGCAAGTTCCTAATCGAGCTGCTGCTATACTCCGACCAATGGCCGGAAATGTTGGAGGGTGTCCATTACTTGTTCTAGGATGGCAGGCGCAGATGCAAAAGTGTTATGATCCTCTTGGTGCACAATATGGAGATCCTCCCTTGTGCTGGTCAGATGTACTCGAACCTCGACTGCCGGCCAGTGTGGCCGAGCGGTTCTAGGCGCTTCAGTCTGGAACCGCGCTACAGCTACGGTCGCAGGTTCGAATCCTGCCTTGGGCATGGATGTGTGTGATGTCCTTAGGTTAGTTAGGTTTAAGTAGTTCTAAGTTCTAGGGGACTGATGACCTCAGATGTTCAGTCCCATAGTGCTCAGAGCCATTTGAACCATTTTTTGGAACCTCGACTAAAAGTACCGGTGCCTTTTATATTTCCAATCAGTCCAGCATCGAACCACTGTCACATCTGAATGTTCCACAAATGCAGGATTCTATCACCTGACCAAATGGAGACCTACAACGAAGCCTCCAAACTCTGTCAGGTACTGACAACGCTGTATCACAAAAATATGAGGCATCTCCGGATCCTTAACAGTGATCACTCAACATGTGATACTCTTTAAGCCTCTTATAAACCCTACCAGTCCTGGCAGCAACATTATACACAAACAACACTAATTTACTCTGGTGACATTGTGCTTATCTCAGAGGTTTTCTAATCATTTACATATACGCGTTACATTGTCACCCGACAATTTCTTCTGCTTGCATCACTGTTTTGTCAGGCAGTTGATATATTCTGTAATTGGAACACTCAGTGATTTTGCTAATTCGATTTACAGTATAATAGTTTGCACGAGATTGTTTAGCGGAATCTTCAACCCAAGCCTATAAATTCCTGTATCTGTCTTCCCATGTATGATATATTTATTTATTTATCTACCTTCACCTATCTAAACCCTTCTTCCCTACCTTTTCGACTGCAAAATTTCTTTTTACTTTGAAAATCATGTTCACTTTTGTCGAGGAAAATGGCGACCTCGTCATGAGAATGGTAGAGATTCATCTGAATATTTTGTATTTGATCAATGAAGAATGAACAAGGCGGTACTTGTAATAAAAACTCGCCTGTTTGATCAGGGATAACGTTATAATTCATAATATGGAGTAGTATTGCCCCGACATATCAATAATGCATCCTTTTTGTATGGCGTCCAAAGAACGAAAGGCAACTATCTCATCTCCGATTCAGGAATAAAATGACAGTAGTGATACAACTTCTCGAAGTTAGCGTCCTAAATGGAAATTATCACCGTGAAATAACATAATGTCAAGCAAAACAAAACAGAAATGGTAGTGGTGCAGACGGGGAATTTTGCTAAAGGCGGACGACCTGCAGAAAACGATCCCTCAGCGAACAGAAAGTGAAGGAGTTCTTTTCCTTGCGCCGTTGTCCAGCGTTTTCGCAGGGTCGGCATGGTTAAGGTCGGATTTGGCATGGTTGATTTAAGGGGTGGCCGGGTGCCCTTTCTGTAGCCACCCCATTCGATGAGATGATGAAGACAACACAAACACCCAGCCTCTGAGCAGAGAAATTCCCGACCCACGCCGGGAATCGAACCCCAGGCCCCTTTGAACGGCATTCCGTGGCGCTGACCACTCAGCTATCGAGGAGTACAAGAAACAAAGGAGTTCATATGGACAATAGCCGTAAATGCGTTTCTGGGAAGGTATATCCACTTGGAGGTAGAGATAAAAGATCATTGACAGTGTAGGTTGCGACGGGGCGGTAAAAATAAAGAAGTGTGGTTGCAGTGTTCACACGAATGTGCATATACAAATGTTGGTTTAAAATGTTATTGCAAAATTCTGGCTCTCACATAAGTCTCAGGGTATGATTTCCACACTTGGTGCATTTTTACACTGTTCCACACCCGCGCATTTGTTATAGTTTTTGAATTAATTATTCACTCAGACATGAGTACAGTTTATGCTAGGGAACAAAAATTAGGCGATTATTTAATATAATCCATTATGGAGTCGAGGTGGCAGTTGTCGTTATACTGGTTATCACTGTTAGCATTCGACCGCGATATATTTTAACAACGCGTTTCAAGAGACAATGCTCTCATCATCAGGTTGTAAAGTCTATGTCATGAAATTAAACGGACTAAAAAGACAAAATACCCTCAAAAATAGTTGGGAAGTCCATAGAGTAAAACAGAATTAAAAGTATATTGGACTGTGGGTCCTCGTCTTACATTGAAGTTGTTGACACAAGTCATGGCCGTCCCATAGCTACCAAGTATGCTGTCGCACCGTGCCGGCTCGGGAGCTGTTGTGGACTGACGTGCCTAGGTGTTGTAGCGTGGTTACGGCCGTGTGTTTGACGGTAACGCTATGCTATTGGGCGCCTTATTTCCTTATTGCATTGGTCTGCCATCGTTAGCCTCTCGCAACTCCGTCAGTGACATGCTACAAGTTTAAAGTCGCATACCTACCCTACAATAATTCTAAAAACCCGCTAAAAAATCTCATTTCTTTAAAATTATCTTGTGCATTTAGAATATTGCTTTGTTTCTTTTCATGGATAGCTATCTCGAATTCCTCTAGTAAATCAAGTTTCCTCCCTTTCTTTTCTACATGTAATATTCCTACGTTATCTTCTATGCTAGTAAGGGGATGGCCTGTTTCATATATATGGTTCGCAACAGCTGATTTTTCATAATTTCCTAACCTCAACGCATCTTTATGTTCTTTGCACCGGATCGCGAATGATCTTCCTGTCTGCCCTATATATTTTGCATCACAAGTTCTGCACTGAATCTTATATCTTTGTTCTAACACTTTGGCGCGAAATCACAGTTAACCACATGTTCACTTACGACGATGTATACCTCGTAAATCGTACTCACACAAATAATCGTAGCACTTCCTGTTCACCAAATATATGCTTGCACACTTGCATTGCTAAACAATACTCTTTGTCGAAATAAATCAGCGCGAAAACGAATTCTCAAACGACCACATGGGCCACGCTCAAGTGGCTTGCTCTCCACCCACCCTCCAAAACGACTGGCCAACGACTGCCCCTTGGCCAAGATGGCCTCTCGCTTATGTAGGCTGGGACGTCTACCCTCACGGTTATGCAAGTACCAATCTCACCAGTTAAGGTTACAAACTTTGACACATACATCCCTCGACAGAAATAAGTACACCATCGGAACCGCGCTAAAAAGAACATATCATTTACTATGTTACACTAATTTCTAGGATTATTCTATCGCCTGTAAATCAAGTTTTAGTTTTTGCAAAATTTAGCCACTTATCGCAAATTTGTTTGTTGACATCTGTGCTGCGAAGTTTAAACATAGAACTGCATATAGCACCGTTTTTAGACGTAATCTATAGCGATCTACACATTGCGCTGCTCAAAATCTTCATATCTATAATAATTAATTAATTATGGGCGGTAAATGTTAATAATAATTTGCAAACGATGAAAATTATTGCAAGTTAGGTGTATAGTATAACTTAACTAGTTTAAAATACGTGGGATGCCACACAAAGTATTATATAGTGCCGTTCTTTATATCATGAATTTTCTATTGAATTTTATAAACAATTTTTCCTCAAACTTTGTTTATTGCTCTTTACGGACTTAATTATTTATGAATCTTAACATATGACTACGGCACTCGACCCACTATGACGAAACGTTTTTAATGAGTGCTCGCTCATCCCTGTAAGCTGTTATTTACTATCTTCCGGTATTCGTGATGTTAACCGATTTTGAGGTTACTTTAACTTTTGCGTCTCATGAATTGAAATAAAGATCGATCTTTCAGATGGTGCATATTGCTGACCACAATCCACTGCCGCATCGCTCTTCACCGTAAGTTACATAGTTTTCGCGTAATGCGCGAAAAACCAAACAATGCCCCAAGCTGCGGGCCACGTGGCCGCCCGGCGGCATAGACCATCCCACCGAACGTTGCAAATCTCGCGCGGGCGCGCCACGCGCTTCCGCGAGTCGCGCACCATGTAGCAGGCTTGCTCTCCACAAAGCATTCCTTGCATACTATAAATGTTCGCCTAGTAATGGGGGTTTGTACCGTTACAAGGTTTCAGCACACATGAGAACATATTGAGCAAGTCGGACTGTTCTGTCTGTACTAGCATTTTATCCCCTAACTCAAGAGGTCAGTGAGCTGTAGTACCATTCAATAGTAGTCACATTACCCTCTCTACTACCAAAGACACGTCTTCGAGCAGGGGAGGCAGGGTCATCCGCAGCAAGTGCAGATACGCTTCGCCTATGAGACAATGTCGAAGGACTACTGGTTCCAACGAGGCGGTAGCCAATAATCCTCGCCCATACATTGAGACTGAATCTGTGCTGGTGGGTTTCGCTGCCACCACACCATCGGGATTCTCAGTAGCCCACGGGTGGGTGTTGTGAAGGTAGACGATACCGCCCTTCGTAAAAGTAGCCTCATCTGTGAAAAGGGATGACAAAAATTCCAATAGCGCAATGCCCTGTGCGACGAGCCAGGGACAGAATTGCAGCCACGGAGACCACTAGGTAGGTAATAAGACGCGCACGCATTTTGAGTGACACGGATAGTGGCAGCTGTCATGGAGAGTGTTCCACACCGTCGTCTGGCTTACCCCTTGCCGGAGGACCAACTGCGTGCTGTTCAAAAATGGTTCAAATGGCTCTGAGCACTATGGGACTTAACATCTGTGGTCATCAGTCCCCTAGAACTTAGAACTACTTAAACCTAACTAACCTAAGGACATCACACGCACCCATGCCCGAGGCAGGATTCGAACCTGCGACCGTAGCGGTCACGCGGTTCCAGACTGAAGCGCCTAGAACCGCACGGCCACACCGGCCGGCTGCGTGCTGTTGATACCTGGGTCACTGCCAAACATCTTTTACCTCCACCGTCAAGTGGGTTTACTACCCTTTGTACGCATTTCCAGCAATATGTCCATATCATTTTTTGCTCCTTATACTCTAAGATATCGCCTCCTTTAGGAAACTCATCTTGTGCGTCACACATGGTTCCTCAAAATAGTAATCACACACGTTTTTGATAGCTAATGCTACTCACCCAGCGAGCCGAAGTATAAATACAGAGAGTGGCCAAAGAAACTAGTATAGGCATGCGTATTCAACTACAGAGATATGCAAACAAGCAGAATACGGCGCTGCGTTCGGCAACCTCTATATAAGACAACACGGCTCTGGTGCAGTTGTTTGATCGGTTACTGCTGCTGAAATGGCAGGCTATCAAGATGTAAGTGAGTTTGAACTTTGTGTTCTAGTCGGCGCTTGAGCGATGGGATACAGCAACTCCGAGGTAGCGATAAAATGCGGAATTTCCTGTACGACCATTTCAAGAGTGTACCGTGAATATCAGGAATCCGGTAAAACATCAAATCTCCGACATCGCTGCGGCCGGAATAAGATCTTGCAAGAACGGAACCAACGACGACTGAAGAGAATCCTTCAGTGTGACACAAGTGCAACTATTCCGCAAATTGCTAAAGATTTCAATGCTGGGCCATCAACAAGTGTCAGCGTGCGAACCATTCTACGAAACATGATCGATATGGGTTTTGGAGCCGAAGGCCGACTCGTGTACCCTTGATGACTGCACGACACCGACATTGGACTGTTGATGACTGAAAAAATGTTGCCTGGTCTGATGAGTCTCGTTTAAAATTGTATCGAGGGGATGGACGTGAACGGGTTTGGAGACAACCTCATGAATCCACTGGCCCTGCATGTCAGCAAGGGATTGTTCAAGCTGGTGGAGGCTCTGTAATGGGTGAGGCGCGTGCAGTTGTAGTGATATGAGACCTCTGGTGCGTCTAGATACGAGTCTTCCAAGCGACACGTACGTAAGCATCCTGTCTGGTCGTCTGCATCCATTCATGTCCATTGTGCAGTCCGACGGACTTGGTCAGTTCCAGCAGGACAGTGCAACACCCCACACGGCCAGAATTGCTACAGAGTGGCTCTAGGAACACTCTTCTGAGTTTAAAGACTTCGCCGTCCATCAGACGTCTTGGACAGGAACATTATTGTGCATCTCTGGAATGCCTTCCAACTTGTTGTGCAGAAGAGATCTCCACTCTCTCGTACTTTTACGGATTTATGGACAGCTCTGCAGGATTCATTATGTCAGTTCCCTCAGCTCTACTTCAGACATTAGTCGAGTCCATGCCACGTCGTGTTGCGGCACTTCTGCGTGCTCGCAGGGGCTCCAAGCGATATTAGGCAGGTGTACCAGTTTCTTTGATTCTTCAGTGCATGTTCTCTTTCAGTGTGCCAGATACGTTTATCTCTGTACAAGTCTACTAAATGCGAGACAGACAGAGCACGGATTGTCTGTTGTGCATAATCACAGGTCTAACAAAAAAGGTTTGCGTTTCATGGTACAGTTACGTCAGGAAATCCATATTAAAGTTAGAGTTTACACTGAAATGACAAAAGTCATGGGCTAGCGATATGAGTACGTACAGAAGGCGGTAGTATCGCGTACACGAGGTACAAAAGAGCAGTGCATTGATGGAGCTCTCATTTACATTCAGGTGATTCATGTGAAAAGGTTTCTAACGTGATTATGGCCGTACGATGGGAGTTAACCAGACTTTGAACGTGAAATGGCAGTTGGAACTAGACGCATGGGACATTCCATTTTGGATATCGTTAGGAAATTCAATATTCCGAAAGCCAAAGTGCCACGAGTGTGCCCAGAACACCAAATTTCAGCCACTACACCCACCACGGACAACGCAGTGGCCGACAGCCTTCTCTTAACGACCGACAGCAGCGGTGTCTGTGCCGAGTTGTTAGTGCTAACAAACAAGCAACACTGTATGAAATAAGCGCAGAAATCAATTTGGGACGTACGTCCAACGTGTCCGTTAGGAGAGTGCGGCAATATTTGGCGTTAATGGGCTATGGCAGCAGGTGACAAACTCGAGTGCCCTTGCTAACAGCACGACATCGCCTGCAGCGCCTCTCGTGGGCTCGTCATCACATCTGTTGGACCTTAGACGACTGTAAAACCGTGGGCTGGAGTCATATGGGTCCCGATTTCAATCGGTAATGGCCGATGATAAGATTCGAGTGTGTCCCAGACCCAACGAACCATGGACCTAAGTTGTCGACAAGGCACTGTGCAAATCGGTGGTAACTCCATAATGATGCGGGCTGTGTTAACATGGAATGGACTGGGTCGTCGGGTCCAACTGAACAGATTATTGACTGGGAATGGTTATGTTCAGTTACTTGGAGAACATTTTCGGCCGTTCATGGACTCATGTCCCCAGACAACGATGGAATTTTTATGAATGACAATGCGCCATGTCACCATGTCACAATTGCTCGCGACTGGTTTAAAGAACATTCTGGACAATTCAAGCGAATGATTTGGCCACCCATCGAACATCAATGGGACATAATCCAGAAGTCAGTTCGTGCACAAGATTTTGCGAATTATTTATAAAATAAATTTTGGAAGCTCGTCAGTGATTGGTTGTTTAACGTCATCCTCGGTCATTAACGTTAATCACGGTGTACATCGACGTCTTAGCTTATGTAGTAAATGACCATCAGTTCACTTTATTTGGTTAATTATTCGCATCTTACTTCTTCGGGAAAATGCTGGCAGCGGATGAGCTATCACATATCAAAATTTATTTTGCAGGTAATCTAAATCATGGTTCAAATGGCTCTGAGCACTATGGGGCTTAACATCTGAGGTCATCAGTACCCTATAACTTAGAACTACTTAAACCTTACTAACCTAAGGACATCACACACATCCATGCTCGAGGCAGGATTCGAACCTGCGACTGTAGCGGTCGGGGGTTCCAGACTGAAGCACCTAGAACCACTCGGTCACAGCGGCCGGCAACTTTTCTTCACTAAAAGAGCTCTTCTAGTATCAGATGTTGATATGGAACTGGGGGTGAAGTTCTTGAAAGTGCGGAGAAGGAGGAGATTAGTGTTTAACGTAACGTCGACAACGAGGTCATTAGAGACAGAGCACAAGCTCTGATTAGGGAAGGAGAGGGAAGGAAATCGGCCGTGGTCTTTCAAAGGAACCGTCCTGGCATTTGCCTGAAGCAATTTAGGGAAATCACGGAAAACATGAATCAGGATGGCCCCGGACGCGGGTTTGATCCGTCGTGTTCCCGAAAGAGAGTCCAGTGTGCAAATATCGCCAGTACCCGTTCGTAGTTCAGGAAAGCGTGCGTCTGTGGCCATATAGTGTACGTGAGAATGAGCCATAGAAAATTCGAAGAAACATGAAGAATGTGAAATGTGCCGCTATTGAATGGCGGCGAAAATTCGTGTGGGCAGATCGAATGTGAGATGGATTCTTACTTAAATATGTAGTTGAAAAGTAAATTTATGGAACGAGAAAGGTCACGTTACTAGGATGCTCCTACGGCATCCTGGAGTGGTTAACCTGGCACCGAGAGGAAGCAGAAGGCGGAGGTTGGTGCGGGGGGGGGGGGGGGGGGGGAGGGGGGGGGGCGGTGGAGTGGAATAACACTGTCGCGAAAAATAATTCCTGCACCCTGAGGCAGGTATAGATAAGGAGAGGAAGGCTACAGTGTGGTGCAGAAGCTGGACAGGAGCAGAAATGATTAGCAAACGGGTAAATACAGTAAACAGAAGTTTTACTTGTCGGTCCTTACAAGTATTGCGAAAAAACCTTACAAAAGAATAAATAGCAATGAAGTTCAGCTATTTCAAGGAGAAAACTGAAGAGTGTCGTGCAGTGTGAGGCTCTTTCTAAAAATGTGTGAGCGAACCATCGAAGGCTCACTGAACTGAGGCAAAAATTCCTGTTTTGAAGAGTGCGCCGCAGCGCGTAGTGTGAAACAGTCGCCCTCCGTTTCTGGCGGTGACGCCGCTGTGGCAATCGCAGCTTTGGTGTCTCCCTCTGGTGGGAAAGGGGAAAGGTTGCCTGTTCACGTGCATTTAAGGGGCGCTATGAGCTCGCCAGGCCAGTCTCTCGTCCCCAGCTTGCTAGTCTGTTTCTCGTTCTCATTTGTTAGGCAGTTAGTGTCTGTCTGTCGTTCGGAGTGCTAATATGTCTGTCGTTCGGATCAACCTTTAAAGCCGGCAAATGGGAGTCTTTCCACTCTGCTAGTAAGAGAACTCAGCGAGTGGTCGCCCAGTCGGGCCTTCGTTCCTGCATCTCCGTCTGCGCGTTAGGCCGCCAGTCTGCTCGAGTTTGCTCAGACAATGGTCATTGGCGGTTGGATCGATCGGTTGGTCGGTCGCTCACTGAGACACAAGATGACTTGTCCGTCTTGAGCGTCGGCGCATGTGAGGTCGCCACGTGAGTCCAGTGCGCCGCGGCGTATAGCGATGAGTAGTGACTTCGCGGTCGACACGAGAGCAACATGAATCAACCCCCGACATCAGTCTGGCCGGTGCGAGCTGCGACGCCGTGAGACGGGAGATCGGCGCGCCTCCTGCGTCCGTTGAAGCGGCTGGCAGCGGACGGTTCGGGAGAGGGATTTGAGGGTGCGCGCCAGGTCTTCTAGAGAAATCGCAGTTTATTAGAAGTTAAGTGATTGGTGATGTGTTCTTTCATTTAGTCTTGTTACATTCTACTTGTTTTCTTGGTGAGGTCACCAGCCGTTTTGCTTTGGGATCGTCCCACCATTCTTCTCCGTTTGCCCACGCGCGGGAAGATGGTTATTTATAAATTAGTTGGTCTGTTTATCCCTTGTGGAGTAGGGGCTGGTTAGAGCAACCTGCGGTTCGGGTTGTTCGATAATCTCCGTATCAATCTACCATAAGTTAGTAGCTGCTTCGGTCATGTTCGTCGGATTTGGTGTGTTAACGAATTTATTGCTTGGAGTGTAACGGCCTAATACCTGAAATATGTTGTGATCTTTGGAACTTTGATATTATTGACTATGATCTTGAGAGGCGGTATCTGTGTACTGTAGAGCATCTTAACTATTGTTTGGGCAACCTTGTAGAATTTTATACAGGATTTCATGGGCTTTTGTTTAAATGATCATTTTAGTATGTAAAGTTGCCACCCTTTCACCGTAAGACTTTCCTTAGAAGTTAAAATCAAGTTGCACCTTCGGTGGCAAGGTTAATATTTTGATTGTTAGCGTTTTGTGCTATTGCCATCCCTCCTACGGGGGGTGCATAGTTTGTGTGCTTGTGTAAATTGTTAAAACGCTTAGTTTAAAGTTATCTGGTGTGTTGTCGATTTGCACCAGTGTAGTCTTTCAGAAGCTGTTGTTAGCAGTCGTAACTACGGCCGTGTCAAAAGGGAGCGGCAAGGTTCTCAGCCCAAAAGCTCATATAGTGAAACCTTGTTTCTTTCTGCCTCTGAATGAATTGTAACTTTGATATTTAGAGGGTGCTTTCTGATTATAATTTTAAATCTGTTTCTTTAAAAAAAAATTTTGGGCACTATTAAAGTGAATAAAATTCCCATTTGTTAGAAGGAATTTGGTTATGATTTCGTCAGTTACTCCCTGGCAACTACTTTCATGCTTACATAGTGTGATTAAATGTGTTAATGTTCTTGATAAATCGCTAGTAAATGAAATAAATTCTTAAGAATATTCTTTGAAAACAAATCACGGTTCACTGACTAAGACTGAAGACTGTGGCTGAGACTGGGTCGTGCAGCTGTGGCCGGCCATCCCACGTCGCAGCGGCAGACGGCGCTCGTAGTCGGAACCGCTGAAGCCGTAGCGCAGCAGGTGCACATCATTGTTTTCACAAGGTCGTCGCACAACCGCTGCGTCAGTGGCAGACGTGTGTTTCTGTTACCAACTGCGAAACTCCGGGAGGCGGGGGGGGGTATCGATCTACACTCCTGGAAATGGAAAAAAGAACACATTGACACCGGTGTGTCAGACCCACCATACTTGCTCCGGACACTGCGAGAGGGCTGTACAAGCAATGATCACACGCACGGCACAGCGGACACACCAGGAACCGCGGTGTTGGCCGTCGAATGGCACTAGCTGCGCAGCATTTGTGCACCGCCGCCGTCAGTGTCAGCCAGTTTGCCGTGGCATACGGAGCTCCATCGCAGTCTTTAACACTGGTAGCATGCCGCGACAGCGTGGACGTGAACCGTATGTGCAGTTGACGGACTTTGAGCGAGGGCGTATAGTGGGCATGCGGGAGGCCGGGTGGACGTACCGCCGAATTGCTCAACACGTGGGGCGTGAGGTCTCCACAGTACATCGATGTTGTCGCCAGTGGTCGGCGGAAGGTGCACGTGCCCGTCGACCTGGGACCGGACCACAGCGACGCACGGATGCACGCCAAGACATTAGGATCCTACGCAGTGCCGTAGGGGACCGCACCGCCACTTCCCAGCAAATTAGGGACACTGTTGCTCCTGGGGTATCGGCGAGGACCATTCGCAACCGTCTCCATGAAGCTGGGCTACGGTCCCGCACACCGTTAGGCCGTCTTCCGCTCACGCCCCAACATCGTGCAGCCCGCCTCCAGTGGTGTCGCGACAGGTGTGAATGGAGGGACGAATGGAGACGTGTCGTCTTCAGCGATGAGAGTCGCTTCTGCCTTGGTGCCAATGATGGTCGTATGTGTGTTTGGCGCCGTGCAGGTGAGCGCCACAATCAGGACTGCATACGACCGAGGCACACAGGGCCAACACCCGGCATCATGGTGCGGGGAGCGATCTCCTACACTGGCCGTACACCACTGGTGATCGTCGAGGGGACACTGAATAGTGCACGGTACATCCAAACCGTCATCGAACCCATCGTTCTACCATTCCTAGACCGACAAGGGAACTTGCTGTTCCAACAGGACAATGCACGTCCGCATGTATCCCGTGCCACCCAACGTGCTCTAGAAGGTGTAAGTCAACTACCCTGGCCAGCAAGATCTCCGGATCTGTCCCCCATTGAGCATGTTTGGGACTGGATGAAGCGTCGTCTCACGCGGTCTGCACGTCCAGCACGAACGCTGGTCCAACTGAGGCGCCAGGTGGAAATGGCATGGCAAGCCGTTCTACAGGACTACATCCAGCATCTCTACGATCGTCTCCATGGGAGAATAGCAGCCTGCATTGCTGTGAAAGGTGGATATACACTGTACTAGTGCCGACATTGTGCGTGCTCTGTTGCCTGTGTCTATGTGCCTCTGGTTCTGTCAGTGTGATCATGTGATGTATCTGACCCCAGGAATGTGTCAATAAAGTTTCCCCTTCCTGGGACAATGAATTCACGGTGTTCTTATTTCAATTTCCAGGAGTGTATGATACCACAGCAGGCAGCCCAACACACGTCACTCGCAACTGGAGAGGCTGTTGTAAGTTGGATTGCCTATCTTAAGGTGCACGAAATATTTTCAGGGCTCGCAAAACATAGAATTTAGAAAATATATTACAGAGGATAGGCTAGCCCAGACAGCTGCATAAAACTAGTCTTCAGACTGAAGACCAGAACAACAAATGGTTCAAATGGCTCTGAGCACTATGGGACTTAACATCTGAGGTCATCAGTCCCCTAGAACTTAGAACTACTTAAACCTAACTAACCTAAGGAAATCACACACATCCATGCCCGAGGCAGGATTCGAACCTGCGACCGTAGCGGTCGCGCGGTTCCAGACTGAAGAGCCTAGAGGCGCTCGGCCACAACGGCCAGCACCAGAACAACACTATTACAGAGGATATTGAGTGTGGTAGTTATGTGTATATGATAAGACTGGCACTCGATTGGAAAAGCAGAAGCATAGAACCAAACCATCCGCAAAGCTAATGATTAAAAAAATCAAAACATAATCCTTCATTCATTGCCTCCTCCCTTCTCCCCGCGGTAGCCCGCTCCAGAACTAACATTTAATTTCAACAGTGACGATAGCTGTCCTACATTCAGTTGGCTTGATATTTCGCAAATGGTCCACTTGAGAATAGAAGTAGCTTCGTCTCCTGCAGTGCATTTCCACTACTAGACCTATTTCGTGTTGCCTCTTGTTAAACTCAATTCTCTGCCGCAGCATCGTCTTCAGCCAAATGTAAGACGAATACAAACGAAATGGAAAAGAATACAGGGGAAGGATAAGAACACGTCGCTGGCTGTCAGGATGTACGAGCCTAAAGAAGCGCCACGGAGAGCAAGGAGAGCGTAATACAGGGAGAGGTAAATTTGATATCCGGCCCGACGGCAGGATCGGCAGGCCAGACAAGCACTAATTAGCGAGGCGGGAACGGCCTCTCGGCGTGCTGGATGCTGGATGGTGGATGGTGGCTGCCGTCGGCTCGCGGCCCAGGCGCCAGGCGCGGCTGGAGGCGGAGTAATTAGTGGGGGTGGGGGTGGGCGTGGATCCCGCGCGCACGTCATTAGCCGCCAGCCCCACGGACGGGCGGAAGGGCTCCGCGCAGCCCACGCCATAATTACTCGCAGCCGCAAAACTGCGCCTTCTGGCCGCCTATTTGCGCAGAGCACACGCTCGCTCCTGGCGTTAGTTAATTATGCAATCATTGCTTTTGGCAACTGAACCGCGGCCGCGATAATTAGTTAATAAACTCGAGCTGTAAAAATGCCTTCCTGGGTACGAACGCCGATCTCCGCATGACACGTCCACGTGGGCCACCAACCGGCTCTCAGCTTCATTTGCCCTCTGGTGGCCTTAATGCAGGGCCGGTTCCAGCACGGCGGGCAAATTCTAGGGGTGATACGAGCGGCCTCATATTTCATGCTCTTAGCAGGAAATGGAAATGTGTCGGAATACGATGTGTGCTGCCACAGCCGGTATGTACATCCTTAGTTATTCTAGTGTAAGATGGCAAGAACTATACCCCTTGTTGTGACTTGGCAAGACAGCCAAGCCACTATGAGGTAGCCGAAAGGCACGCGTTTAAGCTCACGCAGGCTGGCGTGAGGTCTGGAACAGTTAAAGGAGTTGAGTCTAGTAAAAAAAAGTACGTAGCTTCTGGAATACTTAACTTTAATCCATAATTGGTGAACATCGGTCGGACGGTACATGCATCACAAGATAAATAGCAAATGATAATGGCGCCTTGCTAGGTCGTAGCAAATGACGTAGCTGAAGGCTATGCTAACTATCGTCTCGGCAAATGTGAGCGTAATTTGTCAGTGAACCATCGCTAGCAAAGTCGGCTGTACAACTGGGGCGAGTGCTAGGACGTCTCTCTAGACCTGCCGTGTGGCGGCGCTCGGTCTGCAATCACTGATAGTGGCGACACGCGGGTCCGACGTATACTACCGGACCGCGGCCGATTTAAAGGCTACCACCTAGCAAGTGTGGTGTCTGGCGGTGACACCACATTCCTCCCCCGCAAATCGGCGAACGGTTGTTTTTTAAGGCTTCCGCCCGCCGTGGGGAGGACCCCATGTTGACGTATGCCACGAGGTGGGGAGCCTAACAACAGGCGAGGCTGTGCCACCCGCAACCTGCCATTCGGTCCGAGGGGGGCTAGGAAACGCCTGAAAACCTACTCCAGGGTGCACGCCAACATGCGGTGTATGCGCTCGTAGAGAGACAGGAGGGGCCGAAGGGTCGACCTCCATCGGGGCGGGGCACCCGACGGGCGAAGACGCCATGTGGTCCGGAGCGGGCAAGAGTTCCATATCGAAGGACAGCTGGTCACGGGAAGCGATCGGCGACGCGTGACCCAGGGAGGCGCCCGGCGGTTGCAGCGATGCGTCCACTGCGGGCGTCGCCGGCGGGAGAACAGGCGGCGCCGCGTCGCCATGGGGCAAAATGGAAGGCAGCGTCGGTAACACCTGGGGATGAGGCGAGCCAGTAGATGGGTCCCCAGGGCGCTGACCGGACGGCACCGTCGCTGAAAGCAGACGGGGAGCGGGAGAACGGGGAGCGGCAGAACCCGTGCGACGACAGAGGCGCAGCTGATTGAGATGCCGACGCACCTCACCAGAGGCCCCCAAAACCAGATACATAGCGCGGCCGAGGCAGCGAAGAATGCGCCCTTCGAGCCAACGCCGTGAACCTCGATAGTTACGATAGTAGACAACGTCGCCTGGAACAAAAGCAGGCGTCTGCTGCTGCACAGGAACCTGATGCGGCGGATGTAGCAAAGACATCAAGGTTCGATGAGGACGACCGTGGAGCAACTCAGCCGGCAAGCGACCATCTCGGGGCTGAGGGCGATACGAGGACAAAAAGAGCAATAACGCGTCCTCCCGAGAATGCGACTCTTTCAACTTCAACATCTGGGACTTGAAAGTCCGGACCAATCGTTCAGCGGCACCGTTTGACTGTGGCGAAAACGGCGCGGACGTCGGATGTTGAATACCATTGGCCTTGCAGAATGACTGAAATTCTGCGGACATAAATTGTGGGCCATTGTCGGAAACAATAGTCTGTGGAAGACCTTCAATGCAAAAGATAGCGGATAACGCTTGGATGGTGGCAGATGACGTCGTGGAAGACATCCGGACAGCAAAAGGAAAATTACTGAATGAATCGACAACAACCAACCATCGAGCATTCCAGAATGGACCAGCAAAATCGATGTGTAAGCGTTGCCAAGGGGAAGTGGCTTTTGGCCATGCAAAGAATTTCCGCGGTGGTGCGGATTGTTGTTCGGCACACACCATGCAAGAAGAGCACATATTAGTAATCGCAGCATCGATTCCGAACCAAGTACTGTGCTGACGAGCAAGTTGTTTCGTTCTCACTATACCCCAATGTCCTTGGTGGAGAAGCCGTAAGACAGAGGACTGTAACGAACGTGGGACCACGACCCTGGACTGATCATTATCAGAACGCAACAGCAAAACACCACGTCATACAAAAAGTCTCTCCTTGTGAGGAAAAAATCGGCGAACCAACGGATCCCCGATCCGTGACTTTGACAAGGGCCATTGCGTAGCAACAAAACGCAGAACAGTAGCAAGGACAGGGTCCGCAGCTGTGGCTGTAGCTACACGACGAAAATCAATCGGAAACGATTCGACCACGTCATCGGTTTCCGAATCAATGAACATGCAAGCAAGTTCGGAGGAATCAAATGCTCTATCCTCAGCAACAGGCAAACGGGACAACGCATCGGCGTTTCCGTGCTTAGCAGTGGACCGATACAAGATATCGTAGCGGTACTGCGAGAGGAAAATAGACCAGCGAATGAATTTCTGCGCTGTACGTGGAGTTACAGGCTTGGTCAGATGAAAAAGCGATGTCAAAAGTTTGTGGTCGGTGATGATGGTAAAGTGACGACCATACAAGAAATCATGAAACTCTGTAACACCAAATACGAGGGCCAATGCTTCTTTCTCGATCTGTGAATAATGTCTCTGCGCAGACGAGAGCAATTTGGACGCAAAGGCAATAGGGCGATCGTGCGAACCATCTTTGTGCGCAAGCACAGCACCGATCCCGAAATCCGATGCATCCACCATCAACAAAAGGGGCTTCCGGTGATCGAATGGCGTAAGGCAAGTATTGGAAAGCAACGCCGATTTCAGCTGGCGAAAGGAGCGTTCGCATTACGTCGTCCAGACGAACGGAACACCTTTACGGCGTAAGCGATGAAGCGGAGCTGAAATGGAAGAGGCGTGGCGCACATAGCGATGATAATAATTGATTTTTCCCAGCACACTCTGTGGCTGCTTCAAATTGTGCGGCGAAGGCAAGTCTTGTATGGCACGGAGGTGCTCTGGACTGCCTTGGGCATTGAGGACATGTCCCGGCTAGGGTAAGTCACGAGCAAAAAACACAAATTTGTCCTTCTGCAAGCAAAGACCATTTTGTCGCAAGACCTGAAATAATGTTCGGAGATTGGCTAAATGTTCTTCTTCCGTCTTTCAGGAGATCACATTATCGTCCAGATAGTTTGCTGCAGTAGGGACCGACGCACAAACAGTTTGTAGATATTGCTGAAACAATGCAGGGGCAGATGCACACCCAAATGGCAGTCGTTTGAATCGATACAAACCAAGATGCGTGTTAACCACCAAAACGCGCTGGGATTCTTCGTCCACCGGTATTTGCAAGTACGCATCTGCTAGGTCCAACTTCGAAAAATATTTACCCGGGCACAGTTTGTCAGAAAGATCTTCCGGGCGGGGTAAAGGAAAAGTTGCAATCACTAGTTGTGGATTCACTGTTGCCTTGAAGTCCACACAAAGTCTCAATTTTCCGGAAGGTTTTGGCAAAATTACTAAGGGTGATGCCCAGAGAGAAGCCTGCACACGTTGAATCACACCTTGTGATTCCAAATCGTGTAATGTTCTTGCGACCTCATCACGCAATGCGTGGGGAACATTGCGTGCTCTGAAATATTTCGGTTGCTCGTGTACTTTCAGTTGCAAATGTGCTTTATAGTTCTTAGCGCAACCAAGGCCCGGTGCTAAAATGTCTGCAAACTTTTCACATAGACGAGAAACACTGTCTGAAGGCACAGTCTGGTTCACTGATAGGATCTGATTGACTATAGACAAGTTAAACAACTGAAATAAATCTAAACCAAACAAGTTCACTACAGAAGAAGAACGAAGGACGTACAATGACACAAGTTTTGTTTGTCCTTTGTATGTTGCAAGAAGGTTGCACTGTCCTAACACAGGGATTACTTGTCCTGAATAACTACTGAGCTTAACATTTGCGGCACGCAACGGAGGGGTGCCCAGCTGTTTGTACGTGTCTTGATTGATGAAGGAAACTGCAGCTCCGGTATCGAGCTGGAATGGTATCACATTGCCATGAATGTCCAAGTCTACAAAAAGTTTATTGTCCTGCTGACGACAAGAGCGACTGTCTCGTGCAATGTGAACTGACACTGGTACAGAATCACTTGCGACTGGACGGGATTTCCGGCGATGTCGACACACACTGTTTGTGGGACGAACACAGTCACTGTTAGAGAGAATTTCCATGGGCGAAGGCTCACGAGACTGAGGATTCTGGGTTCGATTCCGATTCCGGCGCGAAGCAATGGGCCTGGAATGGTTGTGAGTGTCCGTTCTGAGCTTTTTCTGACAAACACTTTGAACATGTCCTTTTTTATTACAGAAAAAGCAAATAGCCTGGCGTGACTGGCAGTTCTCACGCGAATGTCTAGTAGCACACCGCAGGCATGATTTCATCACTGCATTTGCTCACTTGCACGGCACATGTGGCTGAGAGTTGGCGGCAGCTGCACGGATGGGCGCGAGGGCTGCTTACTGTTCCGTGCAGCTCGCCCACCCCCGCCGGTTAATGTGACACACGGCTGGTGAAGTTTCAAATGATTCCTGAGCAAAGTCAAGTGTGTCCTGCCGATCCAATATGTCCAGCACTTGTTGAAGGGAGGGATTGACTAGTTTCAAAATCTGTTCCCTTATACGAACATCAGAAACGTTCTGTGCAATAGCATCACGTACCATTGTATCTGAATAAGGGAGGCCACATTCACACTCAAAAGCACAATCCCTAGTAAGGCCTTGCAAAGTTGCAACCCACTTCCTATTAGTCTGACCTGCCGTACGTTTTGTACGAAAGAAGGTATACCTTTTCGCAACTACATTGACTGATTCTTTGAAATATGCATCTAATGCAGACAAAATTTCGTCGTAGGACAGAGTTGCTACGTCGCGTCGGGGAAATAATTTCACTATCAGATGGTACGTTTGGACGCCTACGGATGCTAACAAAAAAGGTTGCCGCTCGTTACCTTGAATTCTGTAGGCGACGAGATGGAATCCAAATTGGCGTGACCACTCCGTCCAGCTTTCCAGTGCAGCATCAAAAGGACGAAAAGGTGGTGCAACTGCGTGTTGTGACTGCGGGAGCGGTGGAGCGGCGGCCGCCGCATCGTTTTGCATTGCACGTTGACCCTGGACGAGCTGTCCAAGGGCATCCAGTAAGGCCTGCGTCTGCTGATTCTGTAAGCGATAAAATTCGGACAGTACATCTGGAGATGGTGGCGAAGCCATTACACAAGTAAATCAGGGCAGAATTGGTACAAACGCGATTTAGCTCGTCGCCAATCTATGGCGCCAGACTGTTGTGACTTGGCAAGACAGCAAAGCCACTATGAGGTAGCCGAAAGGCACGCGTTTAAGCTCACGCAGGCTGGTGTGAGGTCTGGAACAGTTAAAGGAGTTGAGTCTAGTAAAAAAAAGTACGTAGCTTCTGGAATACTTAACTTTAATCCATAATTGGTGAACATCGGTCGGACGGTACATGCATCACAAGATAAATAGCAAATGATAATGGCGCCTTGCTAGGTCGTAGCAAATGATGTAGCTGAAGGCTATGCTAACTATCGTCTCGGCAAATGAGAGCGTAATTTGTCAATGAACTATCGCTAGCAAAGTCGGCTGTACAACTGGGGCAAGTGCTAGGACGTCCCTCTAGGCCTGCCGTGTGGCGGCGCTCGGTCTGCAATCACTGATAGTGGCGACACGCGGGTCCGACATATACTACCGGACCGCGGCCGATTTAAAGGCTACCACCTAGCAAGTGTGGTGTCTGGCAGTGACACCACACCCCTTACATGAAGTCATTAAAGATCACCGAACTCACGTTAAGTGAACAGTAGTGCTGAACAAAAATGACTGACAAGGCACAATGCATCTTGTAGAGGGTATAGTATGGATGTATTGGAATAATTAATGTTGGGTGATGGTTTTAAAGTAATGCACGCAACATAAAAACTTTGTGGAAATGCGTCGATTTATTGTAGGCTAGTTTATCCCAAGGAAGTATTCAGAGTTGACCGCAGCCGGGCCGGGGAGCGGCGAAGGGAAGCGACCACAAGCAGCTTAGGATGACTCAAACTCTGAGAAAGCAGAAACGGGGTGCGGCCTCCAGCTGCCTTAAGACGAGTGTCAGTGAGGGGGGGGTGGTTGACCCCATGCTGGTGTACCAGGAAGCAGACGGAGAACTTGTACACCTGTTGATAATTGTCCGTCATCCCGTTTTCAGTGAAACATGTGAGTAAGCCGTGCAGAGCTATGGTGGAGCAGAGAAAAGAGGCCAAAATATGCGTGTTTGTGACTATAGCAACTTCACGCTGAATTCACGGTCTGCAGTGTCTGAAGTAATAGCGACAGAATGAAATACGCCAGCCTCGAATGGGAACATAGGACCAAGGAATTTGAAGTACTCTCCTGGGAGTCAGAATTCCGGAAAAATTGGTGTTTTGTGCAGATGTTAACCTTGATGGGTGGCCTGGGAGGAGCTAAATAGAAGAAGTTGAGAGGAAGGGAAATTTTGTGGGAAATTGTTCACTTCCCAGAACAGGCATTGGTCAGTGCTGGGAAGCGACGCATAATTAACACGACTTGTGCTACAATTGGCGTAAGTGATTTTGCTGGAGGGGAAACTGGGGCGAAGAGCGGACTGCCAGAAGTCTCCGTTGAAGTCTTCCATTCCATGCTTGCCTAGAGTGCGGACGTGGCGTTCTTTACTCAGCTTGCCTGAGAGAAATGAGCATCTCTGCCGTTTAGGACTTAGCAAACAGAACGACTGAACTTGGAGATAGAAAGTTTTCGTTCAGCTGTGTACTGAGCAAGATAGCTAGGAGTGAATAGACGAGCGCTGCCTTGCAGCAGCACGAGGTTGGCCGATGTCCGCACAAAGACGCCGCCCCACCATGCTGAATTTGGTGATATTGCGCCCGCTCCGGCTTGAGTTAGGCCACTGATTAATTTGGTGGATCACGTCGGCAAAGTTTCCATGAGGGTTTCATGGTCCGTGTATTGTAGAATTCTTCTTGCACTTTTCATTACGCCTGGGTCAGTCAATAGGAATTACTTTTGATTTATCGCACTTTACTCCACGCAAACGCAATTTATTACCACTGCCTGTTAGGAGAGTCATGTAATGTGATGATTGAAGGTCGTGAGTTTAAATAAATTCGTGCTAATCGACTGCATCTGTTTTCAGTCAACTAGTTGAAATCTCAAGTCACTTTCTTAATTAATTTTATGTTCAACGTTTGCATCTGCTGTTCAATAACTGAATATAACATCAATGTGCACCCCTTTTTAATTAAAAGGGATCAGTTCTGAATCAATTAATGTCAACACTGCCACCGCAGTTCAATCAGGAGTCACAGGGCCTTATTACCTTCTTTGCGTTATCCGACATTGCGGCAGTTTTGCACTCTCTGTTGATCTATTAGTCAATTACCTGGGGTGAACACACGCCAAAACCAGATAAGTGATGGGTGGGGTGTTGCAGTATATATGAGGAGAGGTCGGTTGAAAAAATGCGGTATTTGTTGTGGAACATCATGGAACATTCGCACTTCAGCCCCTGTAGTATAATGAACTTCCGATAGATTGCGGCACTATTCGTAGCCTTCAAAATGACGTCTGCAACGGATATGCGTTCCAGGCAGAGAGCTGTCTGAGCCGTGCCTGGGTCATGCTATGCGTTGGATCAAACCTTGGTTGCTAATCTGTGTTTAGTCTCCCGCTGTTATGGAGATTTTCCTGTTATCCTCTCTTTCCACGGGTGGCAGCAGCGGTGTGTATCGATATTAGCATCTTGGACTATCTTTGGTCTGTCACTTACAGTTTCCGGCTGAGCTGTGTGCGGCCAGTTGATCGGCTGGCGTGGAGCAGCGAGGAAATCTCCGCGGCGCGTGGTTGGCCGGGCCCGCTGGCAGCCTCTATGCAGTGTTGGACTGTGTGCTGCTGTCCCATTGCTTTGAGGTTTGTGGCTCACCGATCCTGGACATGAAAGTTGAGGTTTGACTTAATCTACCAGCAAGTCACGACTGTTCACATTGTGTCACTTGGAGTTCATTATCAGCTGTTGGGATATTCCAGTGAGCAACAACGTGTGTTTTCAAGTTGGAAAATTTTAGCCACCCTCCGGTAGAGTTTAACTGTATTTGGTTGTTTGAATTGAAATGCACCAGCGGAATCTTCTGTCTTGTGGCCGTTAACATTCTGGTTACCAGCCCTGGCAGTTGGCGTAAATTCAGGCAGTGTATTTTCCTCATCATGTTGTCGCTGTCCAGCATGGTGTGTAGTTTGACACCTCAATGTATAATTGGTTGTGGGCGCCAATACCTTCTACATTGTTCCATTGAACTCCCTGTTGTGTCCTGGTCGGGTGAAGCGGAGGTTATCCTATCGGTGGGCCCGTTGACTGTCTGTCGCTTGGGTTGTCGTCGGATCGACAATGGTTGGGCCGACTGCCTGTCTCACCTAAGCGAGCGTTAGTGTTTGAATTCCAGGCTGACCCTCTGAATTTTTGAGCGCACATGTGTGTACCGCCTTTTTTTTTGGCTTGTTTTGTTGTTTGTACTTGTATGGCTTCTAACGGGTTTTTTTGATTAAGGTTGTTTTGCCCTTAAGGCGTCAGATGGTTTGGGCCTTCAGCCTGATTTACACTGTTTTACGTAAAGCCTTTGGCATTTTTTTAAAATTTGATGTTATTGAGTCTTAAGCGTTGGGCTTTCAGCTGATATTGAATTTAAGTTGTTTTGCTCTTAAAGTGTCAGATTCTTTGAGCCTTCAGTCGATTTTGAATTAATGTTGTTCTGATCTTAAGCTGTCAGATAATTTGGCCCTTCAGCCTAATTTAAGAACTGTTTTACGTAAAGCTTTGACAATTTTAAAATTAATGTTATTGAGTCTTAAGTGCTGGGCCATCAGCCGATTTTGAATTTAAGTTGTTTTGCTCTTAAAGTGACAGATTCTTTGGGCCTTCAGCCGATTTTGAATTAATGTTGTTCTGCTCTTAAGCTATCAGATGATTTGGCCCTTCAGCCTAATTTAAGAACTGTTTTACATAAAGCCTTTGGGCACTTTTTTTAATTAATGCTATTGAGTCTTAAGTATTGCGCCTTCAGCCGATTTTGAGTTTAAGTGTCAGATTCTTTGGGCCTTCAGCCTAATTAAGGAACTGTTTTAAGATAAAACTTTACCCTCTAAATTTCTGATTTTGGTTGAGCTTTAAGTTATTGGCTTTCAGACGTTTTTAATTTAAAGTGGTCTTGCCCTTAAGGCACGAGATTGTACGGAGCATTCAGCCGCTAATTAAGTTCTAAGTCCCATCTGTTTGGTCCAGTGTAGGATGCACTCCACAGAAAGCAGTAAGTGGATGACGGGGAATGCATTCACACAGCAAGACGTTGGCTCTGACATCAACCGGTGGAGTGATACCATGCGGCCATACAGGCCTTCCCAGTAAGGAGGCGTAAGGGCGTCGCATTGAATGCAGATTGTGTTGACAAATAGAATTTTATAGCCAAATCAGTGGTGAATAATATAGTGCGTTGGATTCTTGAATAAAACGAACCTGCTTTGAGAAAAAGGTGTTGGATTAGTAATTAAGCTAAGTTAGTAACTTATAAATATTGTGTCTGGGTAGTAGTGTTGTAGATAATGATGTCTGTATGTATAAACGTATGAAGTGCAGGGATATGTGTACCCACTGAACGTGTTTCTAGTATTCTGCCGCGTGTCGAGTCTGCCTAAGATTACTAATAGATGATTAACCTCCCCCTCCCCCCCGATCAAGCCCTGAAGACCACGCGCTAGCCGACCGATCGCCGCATCTTCCTCAGACATTCGTCGTCAGATGCGATATGGAGAAGTATGGGACCCGCATTCCGCACTCCCGGTCGATGTCGACATTCCGAGCTTAGAACCGCTACTTCTCAGTCAAGCAGCTCCTCAGCTAGCATCACTAGCACACCTTGGCCAGTCCTCCCAGCAAGGAAGATTCCCCGGCAGCCCGGGTCCCTGGCATGAGCGTCTGTCGCGTTGAGCAATCGTCTACGGAGGAGGGCAATCGATGATCATCACATCGAGTTATTGGACCTCTCACATTCTACGTGATTGTAAATAAACGACGTCTCTCTGTTTCTCGTACAACATTTAAATGACGTTAGCATCTAAAATACGATGAGCTTGTGACTGTCCTAATGTCTCTCCATCTCTTATGGCCACATGACCTTCTGCATCCAAGTTCTAGGGGATCTGAGATTACTCCAAGGTTCGTTGGATGCGAGTAAATTTCGATGCTCGAGCTATCTTAGAACTATGCGCTAAACAGACTCATATTTGTGAGGCATGTTGCAAAATAAACAACACTAATAAAATGTTTCTGAAGACTTTACGGGCGTGACAGTTTTACATACGGTTGTCGTGCTTACTGTCGGCCTTTATTATTATTTCATCTCCAAAATATTTCACCGTAAAAGTTGTCCAGCTAGGCCAGATGATGCAGAAATTCCTTTTAAAATTTTAAAATTTCCGAAACCACGCGCACGAGAAAACATCGGATATATATACATATATTAGCCACTGTTCTTCCTCAAGCTTTGTCAGTGCCAAAGTCCATCAAAATCGGTTCAGTGGCTTAGTCTTGAAGAAATAACAGAAAGAGTTACTTTCACATTTATAATACAATGAGGTAACAAAAGCCATGATATACCTCTCAATATCGTGTCGACCTTTTACCCGGCGCAGTGCAGCAACTCGACGTGTGCTGGACTCAACAGGTCGTTGAGGTCCCCTGCAAAAATATTAAGCAATGCTGTCTCTATAGCCATCCATGGATTCGAAAGTGTGCCAGTGCAGGATTTTGTGCACGAACTGGTCTCTCGATTATGTCCCATAATTGTTCGATGGGTTTTATGTCGGCCGATCTGGGTGGTCAAATCATTCGCTCGAATTGTCCAGAATGTTCTTCAAACTAGTCGCGAATGCTTGTGGCTCGGTAACAAGGCGCATTGCCATCCATGAAAATTCCATCGAAGTTTCCGAACATAAAGTCCATGAATGGCTGCAGATGGCCTACAAGTAGTTGAACGTAACCATTTCCAGTCAAAGATTGGTACAATTGGACCAGAGGACCCAGTCGATTCCATGTAAACACTGCCCATATCATTATGAAGCCACCACCAGCTTTCACAGTGCCTTATTAACAACCTGGGTTCACGGCTTCTTGGGGTTTGCGCCACGCTCGAAACCTACCATCAGCTCGTGCCAACTGAAATCGTGACTCATCTGACCAGGCCACGGTTTTCGAATCGTCTAGAGTCCATCCGATATCGTCACAAGCGGAGGAAAGGGGCTGCAGGCAATATCGTCTGCAGCCATAGCCCATTAACGTCAAATTTCGTCGCACTGTCCTAACGCATACGTTCGTCGTACGTCGCACATCGACTTCTGCGGTTATGTCACCCTGTGTTGCTTGTGTGTTATCACTGAGAGCTCTGAGCGAACACAGCTACTCCTGGTCGTTAAGTGAAGGCCGTCGGCCACTGTGTTGTCCGTGGTGAGAGCTAATGCCTGAAATTTGGTAGTCTCGGCCCACTCTTGACACTGTGGATCTCGGAATATTGAATTCCTTAGCGATTTCCGTAGTGGAATGTGCCATGCGCCCACCTCCAACTACCATTCCCCGTTCAAAGTCTGTTCATTCCCTTTATGCAGCCATAATCACGTCGAAACCTTTTCACGTGAATTACCTGAGTACAAGTAACAGGTCCTCCAGTGCAGTGTTCGTTCAAACACTGTGTACGCGATACTACCGTCATGTGTATATGTGCATATCGCTGTTTCATAATTTAAGCCACCTCAGAGTATTTGGATGGATAGTATGAATTACGCCGTGCTTTAATGCACCTTTCTGTGTGTAATATTTCGTCTTCTAAAGCTGAGGCATCTTCTCAGTATATACAGAAGTAATTTTTGCTCTTCAAACTTTAGGAAACACAGCAGACCGAAATATTTTATACGTGACCGGGTTGTGACGTCATCGGACCGCTGCCTTAGATCGCGGAGTTGCTCCGACGTGTGTTATGGCATTTGTATTGTGGAAGAGTAGGTGCCTTTTGCTTTATTTTACACTAAAGCACACAACTTCTTTAATTTCAGTCCTTCTTGTATTACGCTAATGCTGTTTTTGTTGTTCTAAGTTTCTATCACTGGACATTCTAGCATAGTAACGATTGGACCTTGGTAAAACTAACTTCTTCTTTGCCGGGCCCTCAGCTTGCGTAAGGTCATAACTTGACATCTTTCTTATACTTTTACAAAATTAGCTCCAAATATTTTATTTCTTGTTGTTTTGACGTAGGTACACGTCAAGCTCGTTTCCGAATTTGTGCGTACATCTATATAGAGTCTCACTAGTGAGGTTGAATAATCTATGAAGGAGATGAAAAATGGAAAGGCAGTGGGAATTGATGAGATTCCTGCAGAACTGTTACAGTCACTTTAGAAAGAAGGGAAAAGGCAGTTAATTGAATTGTGTAATCAAATGTACATGACAGGAAAATGGGCAAAGGACTTTACAGAAAGTATTTAATACCTGTAGAAAAGTAAAAGAGCACCAAAAAGTGTGAGGAACATAGAACAGTGAGCCTGATATCGCATACAGCCAAAGATTTGCTGAGAACGCTCAACATAAGGCTATATGGAAAGCTGAATTGCGTAATAGGAGATGAACAATTTGGTTTCAGGAGAGGAGTGGGAACTAGAGATGCCATTAGGCTACTAAGAGTGATAGGGGAGAGGTACATGCAGAAGAAAAGGAAGGTGTATGTTGTGTTCATTGGTCTTGAGAAGGCTTTTGACTGTGTCTAGTGGGACAAACTCCTGTAAATCCTAAGGAAACAGAGTTGACTGGAGAGATAGGTGGCTAATTAGAAATTTATATTTGAACCAGAGAGCAAGAGTAAGAATAGATGTGATGAGTGAAGAAATTGAACTGTGAAGAGGTGTAAGACAAGTTTATTGTTTATCACCAACCTGTCTGGAGGACATTATTAATGAAAGTTTCGATGGAAGGAGAGGATTTCGTATAGGGGGTCGGAGAGTGGAGTATATAAGATTTGCAGACTACATGGTTGTGATGGCAGAGAATGCAAGAGAGATGGAACAAACGTCCGGTGATCTAAACACAAAATTAGAAGAATATGAAATGAAGATTAACAAGAAGAAAACAAAAAGAATGGTAATTTGAGGAAAGGGGAGAAAATGCCATATGAAAATATGGGGAGAGGAAATAGAGCAAGTGAATAACTTCAATTACTTGGGAAGTGTAATAATTGATGATACGTATTTCTCAACATAAGTTAGGAAAGAAATTGCGATGGCAAAATAAGGATTCAAGAGGAAACAGAAATTACCTTCTGGGCCACTAAACAATATTCTGAGGAAAATACTTGCCAAATGTTACATCTGAAGCGTTGCACTTCATGGTGCGGAGACCCGGATATTGAGGAAGGAAGATGAAAGAAGATTGGAGGCACTAGAGATGTGGATGTGGAGAAGAATGGAAAAAGTGAAATGGGAAGACCGAGTAAGGAATGAAGAAGTATTAAGAAGAGTTGGAGAAGAAAGAAACATGCTGAAAGTCATTAGAAAGAGAAAATGGAACTGGATTGGATATTGTTTGAGGTGGGACTGTTTGTTGAAGGAAGGAACAGAAGGAATGGTGGAGGGCTAAAGGGGAAGAGGAAAAAGAAAATGTCAAATACTGGACAATATCAAAGGAGGCAAATATTCAGAAATGAAAAGACCGGCTATGGATAGACAAAAGTGGAAGAGGCTTCACCCATGACAAGACCCGCCGTAAGGCAGAATACCATACTACTACTGTCTATATGGAGTGACGTCCATAAAACAACTTGGAACGTAATTTCTTCTATTTAGTGCATTGTTAATATAGCTCAAGTATTTACCTTCCATAGAAATTTCGTGTTGCTCTTTGACAATTGTCAAATGACAGATCGTTCCAAGCACTTGTAATGCATCATTGGAACGATCTGTCATTTGATTTTGTAAACATAATGCATCACTGGAACGATCTGTCATTTGATAACTATCAAAAAATAACTCGAAATTCCTATAGAAAGTAAATACGTGACCTATATTTACGACGCAGTAAATAAACGAAATTACGTTCGAAGATGTTTTATAGACATCAGTCCAGTTAGATGAACACTTGAAAATGGCACTATTGCCGAAACAATCTTGCCGTGTACCTACGTAAAAAGAAGAAATAAAATGTATATATGGTTCTCGGGTGAGACGTCGGATGTCATAGTGAAACCTCTACAATATTTCATCAGCGCAACTGGTCGACATCTTCAGGTACGACGAACCCACTGTTAAGGCAGGACCAGAGCCCCTCATTTATGTCAGTCTTAAGCAGGAATTGCGCATGCGTGGAGGCGCCAATTTCGATGCCCAATAGCGACGATATCGACCGATAGCTGGAAGGACAGCAACGCCACCTACAGAATGAAGAACTAAAGACTTGCAGCTAATTTTGTAAAAGTATAAACTTGATCAACCTAGTCTGTTTTATGTATTTTGGCCCTAAAAGTCTTTCATCTAAGCTGTGGACATGCATCTTGCTTCAGTTAACGATTCGTGTTATTCCATTCGTCAAAGGAAACAAACAGCACAGTCCAACATCACAGGTAAACTACATCTAAAGTAAAAATCACACCCGTTCTGAATGCGTGGTTCCGTCCAAAACCACATATGTGACGAAAATATTGTAGTTGGATAGACACCACGCTATCGTTAGGAAACAAATAGGTGACGAAGTTGAACTTGTAAAAACAGACAATCGTTTCACCAGAACGTAAACAAAAAATATTATTGTAATATTTTACTGTGTTTTAAGCCAAAAAATGTAGTGCTGCAAGTCAATGTAAAATTAAGTCAGTAAGATCAGACTAAAGGCAGGAATACATAGAAAATGCGCATGTAGATACTTCCAGATGTAAGCTGAAATCAGACAAAAATCCTACCACTGACGATGTTGTAAGGACATACCGTGAAACGTTTATCGTAAAAGAAACACGCAATTTTTGTATCTCCAGACATGGATTTGAAGTAGCTTATATAAATCTACAGCAACTACGGACGGTAAGGCCACACAAATTAATGATTTCAAAAAAAAAATGTAATTACAGGTCTGAAAATATGGTTATATAAGCTCATATTTGAGATAAGTTTCATCACAACGCAAAATAGCAACGGATAGGTCGCGGAGCAAGAGCTGGTAAGTTACTTTGCGTTGTTCGAGAGGCAGCGTTTATATGCCCTAAAAGCAAAAGCGTGTAGTCGCGACGTGGTCTATGTAGTGGTCCGTTGTGTCTGTGTTCTCTGGCGACGCAATGTCCTCACGCAGCACTATGCCTTTTGCTCTCTCGTATAGTTCTACACACACCCAGAGTTACAAAATTAATTAGGAGCGGGCAAATGTAAAAGTTTCTAATACTACAGTTACTCAGCAAAAATAACTCTCATAAAAGTCACTTCAGTGTGTAGAAACTTTAAAATTGTACTCTTTTAAAATACTTCATGAATTATACTACTGCCTTACAAAGTACGACTTAGCTATGTCTTTCTTCCGGTCCCCATTGGCAGTTCCAAGGACGAAGGAAACCTTCGTACTGAAATTTTCACACTGCTAAGGCGCACACGATGTAATAAAACTTATGAAAAGTATCGAACTTTATACTGGTCTGGAACACTTGACACTCGAGTTTGCCATATGAGAACTGTACATTTTTTCCCAACAGCCCACGAAAATTAACTGCCAACTCCCTCCTACTTCGGAAACCCTGATCGAGGCAGTTCGACTCCTGTTCTAAATCACAGTTTTAAAGCCAGGTGAATCTTTCAAAAACAAAACAGGTCTCATCACCATTTAATTCATTTTCATTTCGGTTAAATTCCTTTTCTGTACACGAAAATATGCTATTTGACAAAGGTAATAGTGAAGGCGTGGATATGCAGCACTTTCCGAACACATTAACACACTATCACTCAGGTGAAATGCAATGAGGATTAGAAGAATAACGTAATAATTATTCTCTGTGGAATTTCAAAAGGATATAATTGCGTTGTTAACCCTGTAGTAATGTATGCACTCGCACAATACATTAAAAATTCAAATCAAGTGGGCAGCATTTTCTCAAGTGAAGCTACAGAAGTATACTGGCTGTCACGTACATTCAAAAGCGTGATTCTAAGACGTCAGAGCCTAGCTTGTCACAGAACATACGTTATTTCTGATTCAAGCCCCACCTCCCCCTCGGTTCAGAACCAGATGGCCGCTATCATTTTTTGAAGCAGTGGTGTAGATTTTGATCTTCGCTGAAATCCCGAGAGCAACGTTCGTCTTCTCAACCCTTTCTGCCAGTCACTGGAATTATCCGAGTATGACTTCGGAGCTCTGACGACACGTATCATCCATTCAAACGAGTACGATATAAATCTGCATTTGATTGCACCTTGTCCCTTCAGTGGCTGTCGGAACAGACATGTTCCCACGTTCCTTCCTGTACTTGGCTGCCGTTTCGGTAACGAGTGGCCAATATTCGCCATACTTGCAGAAGACCTCCCAATAGGTGAACTGTGTCCTATTTTCTAGGTGTCAGTTTCAGTGCAACACAGTATTTCACAACTGTTGGTTGGGGAGATGGGTGCAGTACCATGAGTTCTCCATGAACCCTGCCTCCGTTTTACAGGGCCTGTTGACAAACACTGACTCGCCGCTCGCAGTGAAGTGAACGGATAGTTACGGGTCCCGTACTTCCTGCTGAGAAGCGAATAACCATTTGAGAAGATAGAACTTGAGGTATTTTTGGAGTCACTGGTACGCCACTCTCGGTATTTCCCGCAACACACACGTTCGAAGCAACTTTCAATCACTTGACACCGATCAGAACAATTTCCAACCGCTTATGGAAAGCAACTAACACCATCCTTAGCGCAACAGCATCAATCTGACACTTTTGCCAACATTAACATGAGTTACAGCACTGCAGTCCTCATTTGAAAGGTTGCCAATAACGGTAAAAACCATCTAGTTCCATTTTTTGTAAAAAAAAAAATGCTTGCTTCATTATCCTGATTGAAGCTACAGTTAAAACTGTAAACTATGTAACAAAATTAAGGGCTCCTCGTCTTGACATCATATACCAGAAACCTTGTTCCGATAACTTGGCCAATTGCTAAAGTAAAGGGCGCGACTCAGACTTTGTAACTGTATTGTTGAAAGTTTCCATCAAAATTTTATTTTCGTTTGATTTAGATTTGGCGTGGTTGGTTTGTTGTAACTTTACTGTTGTTTAGCTTTGGGCGACATTGTGCGTTTCCAGCTGCGAGAGAAACCAAGTACATCGTCTGCGAGAATACAACATGAACTCGACCCAGTTTTATAATCTTTCCAAAAATGTGCAAACTGATTAAATCCTCAGCTTAACTACTAAACTCTTCAATTAAACAATGCGGTCCCTGCACGTTAATGACCTGCCTGATAATGCTGTTCGTGAAATGGTCCCTGCGCGTTGATAATTTTCATAGCAAACTGATCCTGAAACGAAAATATCTTACCTCGTAATGTTATTGCTTAGAAATGCGGTGCTTGCTGCTCTCTGTGCGTCAGCTGCAAATTTCTAACTACAGTTGCTGAGAGATTACTGTAATGTTGCAGACAATAAGTAAACTATTTTATACACACCATTAAGTGAGACACTCTTTTTTTAAAAAAATGGCTTGGATCGAGCATGTAGACAATGCTCTTAGGGGAAATATTCCTTTAACAAACTGTTTTTAAACTATATGACATATTATTACTGGTATGAAATTCATGTTACAGCAGTCATTATCAACGTTGATACCAAACTCTTACTCTCACGAATGTTAGACAAATCATTAATAAAGATGAAAAACAGCTTACAGCGAAAATTATTCAGTCTTTAATGAAAAATCTAAAGTTCCGTGATGGATGTCTCATTCAACAATGATCCTGACTACTCGCGACTGCGATGTCAATAAATAAAATATTACCTTCATTTCTCTTCATACTCTTTTCATTCTAAATCACTAATCAAGTCCTTCTCCTCTGTTTCACTATATTCCAACAAAAACCATTTACTGAAACATAGATGCACTTAACTTTGCCACGAGTCCTCAGCTCGGTATCTGTCTCACTATTACTCTAACGATATAACTCCCGCGCTCCTCGCTACCAAGCAGCGATGACAAAACAAATACATATTCCAGCGACACAGCTACTCTGACACAGCTAGTCTGCGAGCGAATAAGAAGCGATTCAAAATTGTCGCTTAGCGTTTCGGCATCTAAAGTATGTACAAATTCCAGAAATGTACATAAAAAACTCTTCATAGACCTGTTTCATTTTGCCAAACAAAAGAAAGTTCCAGGACTGGTGTTCTTTTTAATAAATACACTAGCCAGCCACTTTGTTAAGCATTTTTGTTTAAGCTAATACACGTTTTAGATTTTAATACATCTTAAGTTACCGTAATACGTATTTGATTTTTCAATAAGCGCAAAGTTACAACATCGACAGCAAACTGGATGGTGGAACTGCCCTGGTTAAAGGAACAACTTCGTTTAGCTATAACACTTTTGTAAGTAATACATATACGGTATATGACATTTTATGTGTATTTACTTTCTACTCTCCTCGTTGTTGTGGCACAAACACTCTGTTTCCACAGAAAACAACCCACTATCCGCCATGCTGCCGAATGACAGCATTTTTTACATCCGAAAATGCCTCTGTTGTCAAAGATTGTATTTTGCTTACAGGATCTGCTATCGCCTAAGTTATAGTTTGATTACAGGTTCTGTGTGCCTAAAAATGTGGCATTTTTTGCCATGAAAGTTCTGAAATATATACATGTTTATTAAATAATTACATTAGTGACTGCTCAATTATATTATATGGAGTATTATAAAAATAATAACAATAAGATACATTTTTATAAAAGGATTAATATTATGTACTTCTTCGTTTCTCACTGCTGGAATGACATATATAAACAATAAAGACAGAACAACTGATTTACATTTAGTAGATCTGTTTTATGCACTGGATGGGCTCACATTGGATTATGCTTTTCATGGCTGTACATAATGTGTGAATGTATGGGCAAATTATGGAAACTCATTACAAAAGTTTTGTTTGGTAACTATGTCTGGTCATTTGGGATGTCATTCGAGGATGCACATTTGTGAGAATAAATTATGATTCAAGTAAGTTCACTCTTTTTCCTTTGTTGGATATGTATAGTATGTAAGTTGTGAGCTATGTCTATCACTTGATGTTGATCTTCATTTACACGTAAGGCAAATGGTTGTTAAAACTGACATTCTCACATATTTTTCTGTTAGGTGTGATGTAATGTTATTTAGTGTTCATTTGTCTTTGTGGTTGGCTATGCGGGCCTTTTTTTCTATTTAGCTCTTCTATTAGTTTTGGATTGTTGGCATTATTGTAAGAAATTTCTTTAAGAGTGTTTAGCTCGTTAATTTGGTCATCTGCTTCTAATGGGATTTTGTCCATTCTGTTGAGCATTGCTCTGTATGAAGCCATTTTATGCTTATGTGGGTGACATGAGATTTTATTGATTGTAGCATCTGTGGATGTTGCTTTCCTATATACTAGAAATTTATGTTCGTTGTTGGAGATACTAATGGAGAGATTCAGGAAATTTAAGCTATTGGCTGTCTGGTGTTCAACTGTGAAGATGATATTCTGATGCATTTTATTCATTTCTTTTCTGAAGTCCTCGATTTCTTCTGTTGTACTATCAAATAAAAACAGTATGTCATCAACATATATAAAGTAGCAAGGCAGCTGCCCATAGCTAGGGCATCTTTCTGTTAGTACATCATGTTTCTAAAAGAGAAGTATTTATTGGACATTACTAAGGTTAAAAAATCAATGAATCCCTATATTTCAGTTAAAGACAAGTTTTTTGGCTTAAAAAAGCTTTTTAATTGTTTCTATTATTTTATTGACAGATATGTTCGTGTAGAGGTTCGTGATTTCAAATGATACCTGTCTCAGTAAGCTGAATGTCCTTGATAAAATTAAGTAGTTCACGTAGGGACGTAGGTACCGCAGTATCACCCATATCACTGTAGCGTGGGAGCCTCGAGATGTGTGAGCAAAAATTCGTAAAACGTTTTCCACAATCTCACCCAAGGTTAGCTCTTAAGTATTAGGCCGTATCCGAAACGCTTAATTAACCGGGCGTCCACATGTTGGCAATACTGAGCGTCTCGGATTTCCCGCGGCGTACGTTAGCAGACAACAGTGATTACGTAGTTCTCCTTTTCAGTTGAATGAGAGAAATCTCTAAGCGTTTATTTCAATCTGTGCACAAGGTTCATTACGTTCAAACGTTGTAAATCTTGTGATTATTTATTTGTTAATAAGTTTAATTGTGAAAGAAATGAATGAAAGAAAAGAGATAACCCCAATGGAGCAATGAAAAAAAGAAATAAACAGAAGCAGGTGGAAGTTACAGAGAAATTGCCCAAAATTTCTTCATATTTTCAGCACTCAGATGCTGTGAGTGATTTACTTTGCAATCGTAAGTACTGAAGTTTATCTATCTCCACGGAAAAAAAGCGTCTTAGTTATACTTTAGGTTATGTTATGTAGCGTTATACTCTGTGTAACGTGTATCATTACACGTCGTCGCGGAACATACATAATTTATTTGAATTATAATAACAAACCATAGGGCTAGATAAAGGGTAAAAAAATCTATAATTTTATATACATACGTTTTCCCACATTAGATGTGTGTGCATGGATGTTCAATTTTACGTGTTTAATGCATAGTATATTAATCAAATAAATTTTTTATCATACATAATTAACAACATTGTGATATATTAAATTTGTTTACAACAGTGAGCTTGTAACAGGAAGAGATCTCTTCCAGCCAACACATCTGGTATGAAAAGGGCAATCAAAAATAAAATGTCAATGGAGATTTTATTAAGTACACATTTAGTAAAATAAAATTTTAATCGGTATAGTACGGCATTACTGTTTAACCACATTAGCGCGTATTCGCTCAAGACGAATTCATGGTTAACGTGAAAAAAATTTGGTCCAGTCAGGACTACATCAGTTCTAATAGTAAAATTTGTCGGTTAAGACGAATTTCGATTAAGGCTAATCACGAATTCTTTTTCAATCCCAAGTGTAACTTCATTTTAACGCAAACTTCCAATATTACAGTACTTTTTTTTTCGAAATGAATGCAAGAAATGTAGCCACAGAGGTCACTACCCATTGTTGACTCGTTTCTTATGTACTGTAGGTCGTGAGCCGCGATTATCAGCGTGTACGGTACATTTAACCAAAGATTATAAAAGTATCTTTTACAGGTGTTTGCGCTTTGACATACGTATGGACAACAAAAGAAAAGCTGATACCGCTAATAGCAAAAAAAAAAAAAAATAGTTTCTTGGGAGAACTGGCTCGATGGACAACTTATAAAATACGGCCCACATTGACATTGCACATCATCAAGGAGGCCAGTGAAACAATTCGGGTTCGCCGGACCTGGTTTAAAAAAGATTACTTTAAAAGATTAAAGATTTGTTTAATTAACAACACATTGTCCTCCAGAGATTCGGGAAATAGATTAAACTTATACAGAAAATCTCAATAAGTCTTAGGAATTTCATAACATATTTTCGTCAGATCGAGGAAATTTTGGTGACAGCCTAACTGAAATCGAACGAAGAGTAAATTTAAAATTGGGCCCATTTAAACCACAAGGACCGTTTCCAAAGGATCCAGAAGCAGATAGGTGTTTTTTTAGCCTATCATTACACGTATTTCAATAAGGCTGGTATAAAAATTTCAAAGGCATGAATATGCTATTCTAATATTTTAAACGAACCGAGTTATCACTTCTGTCGGTTGTTTGCAGATGGTCAAAGCAAATCATACTCCTCCGCAGGGGTTAACGGTGTTCACTTAGAAGTAATATTACACAATGTATATCTGACCATGAAAACTCACAACAGTATATTAACGAGGCTCTATCTTTTAATAATTGGTTAAAGGTAATACCATCGATACTTTACTGTAAAGTGAAATCAATAGTAAAATTACTTTCTGGCGAGATGTATTACATGCTGTTATTAACACTAGTAGGACCGCACCTGTCATTTTGACGGGTATTCTACTTCTGTAGACTTATTTCTCGTAAATGGATACTTCTACTGGTCTCATTTTCTATGACTTTTCATAAGTATTTGTCAGGTAGATGTCTGCAAAGAATTTACCCAACAGGACCATTCTTTAGTGTCCCAAACCCTGCTACAAGGATCGAAATACGCCATTCTGACGGGTACCTAACTGTGAACAATAGCTTTCGGACATGTCCAAAGCTACTGTTGTTTACCACCCTAATTTGATTATTGTGTCCTGCAGACCCATTGTCGATGAGCAAGGAAGCTTTGCTGCTCAAGTGGCGCAGTTGGTGTTGTCCATATTTCAGTGGTTTGGTAATGGTGGTTCAAAGACGCGGTTTGTCTGATGAAGAAGTTTTAAATTATTTGATGTCAATGTCAAATGGTGAATCCGAAGGAGAAGATCCTCATGATGTTTGTGAAGCTGATGAATTACGAGAAGATGTCGCTGCAAGCGCTGTTGATGATGATAATATATGCCTCCCATCAATGAAATCAGTGACTCTTCAGACAGCAAGCCAAGAAGTTGCAAACCAATGTTGCTTTACCTATAGCAAGTTTGTTTGCATATCCATTGTATTATTATTTTGTATTTTATCACAACTGATATTTCAGCAAGCATTATAAATATTTATATTTTGCTGTACTGTAATTTGAAATTCATTGTATTATTCTATTATACATTGAACTATTCTATTATACATAGTATATTCAGATATGTCAAACAACAGTGTGCGCTTATCTCCAGCTAACAGCGCTGGAGCTGTTCGTGGCAGAGTGAAGGGAAAAATTCAGATGGAAGGAAATCCTTCCATTGGGAGTAGTGAGGCAGCTAATGACGAAACAACATGGACTTTTACACCTACTAAAGCTGTTCCTGGAACACCTTGAAGGTAGCACCGGGACCTAATGGCTATGCGAAGAAGTTTGTCAGAAAAGGTATATATTCTAGTGCCTGGAGACTGCTAACTGATGACAGCATGCTTCAAAATATAAAGAAGTGTACAGGAAATAGAGCACGCCAAGAGCTAATGATGATGACTGGACCATTAGCGTCGATGCAATAGAAGCCGCAATATCACTTATGTGTTTATGAGGCGTATATGGAGCAAAATACTTCCCGTTGAAGCTGTTATGGTCGAATACATGGGGAACAGAATTTTTTTTTTTTTTTTTGGACACAATGAGAAGAAATAAGTTCAGCGAAATTTTGTGGTTTATGCGATCGGACGAAAAGAGCACACGTTCACATAGACTGAAAGACAGATCGTTGTGCACCTGCTACCCTCGTGTGGAATCCTTTCAGTGCCAATTCCTTGCTGTGCTATACCCCAGGTGAAAATATCACTGCGGATGAGCAACTGGTTCCATGCAAGGCTAGATGCTGTTTCTTTCAGTACATCAGCAATAAACCAGACAAATTTGGAATAAAGTTTTGGCTTGCAGTTGATACGAATTCTAAGTATCTGGTGAATGGGTTTCATTACATAGGCAAAGATGAGCAGCGCCCCACAGATATTCCTCTTGCTGAGCATGTTTTAACGTGTCTTATGCAGCCGTTTCCGCAGGAAGAAACATAACGTGTGACAATTTTTTCACAACGGAATGCCTTGCAGAAAATTTGAAACGTAGGAGTAGAAGCATTGTAGGCATAGTGAAGAAATCTAGAAGGGAAATACCTCAATCAGCAAAATCTGCTGTGCATCTTTGCGCACAACTACTCTTTATCAGTCAGGTGACATGACTCTAACGTACTATCGGGGGAAAAAGACCAAAAATGTGCTTATTTTGAATTCACTACATGACACAGTAAATATCGATGAACGACATCCTAAAAAGCTACCAGAGTCAGTGGCCTACCATAATAACACCAACTATGGCGTTGACGTAATCAATCAATATAGATGCCGCAGATGGCCCATGCTCGTTTTTCTCAGTGTCTTGGACATAGCAGCTATAAATTCTTCAGTATTCTATAAGGAAGTAACAGGAGAAAAATTAATACACACGTCAGTTCATACACAAATTGGCAGAAGAGTTGGCTTCAGGATATAAGGCCACAAGGGTACAAAATACTCATCCTAATACAGTATCACAACATTGCAACGTTCGGAAGACTTTGTAAAATTGGAGGGTGTAGAGGCAAGAATAGAAGCAAGCATTTATGTATAAAATGTGGCAAATATGTTTGCAGATCACGTTTAGGCAATGCTGGATACACCTATGTGATGTGTCACGACGCAGAAGGTTGTTTTGAATGAGTAAAAACAGGGTTATAAACGTTTTCTCTGGAATATATTGTGCTTTTCAGATATTTGTATTAAAACACAAGGTTTTGTATTCTACGAAAAGATGTCCATTTCACATTTTGTTACATAATGTTTTGATTAATTTTAAGGTGTAAGAAGTTCATTGTGCCATTTAATTCTGCAGAAAAAAGTAAAACTGTATCCTGGTAAACTGTGTAACTTGTCTGAAATAAGATTATGGATGTTAAAATGGGTTTACTTTTTAAAACCGGCAAATAGAACTGTACCTGTCACAATGATAGGTTGGTCCTTCTAGCTAAATCGAAATGCCCCGTCCTTCTAGCATTCATGTCATAATTTCTTTAACTTCATGCAATTTACCTTTAAGTGGCCATAATTCTGAATCTGGAAATTCCCTGTCAATTTTCCATTTACTAACGAATTATAATCCTATTTTAAAAGAACTTCTTTTAAAGCCAAAAGGTGAAATAAATTACTTAAGCCTCGAGATTCAAAATGAGACTGTTAATTTACCTGCTACCGCAGTTAGAGAAAATATTGTTTCAGAAACTAAAAAGCCTCCATTTCTGGCCATTATTTTGGATACAATTAAAGACCTGTCTGATATTCCTGGCTATGGCCACCAGTATTTTATTTTGCTAGAAGCTCACCTTGATGCAACTTTATACACGTGAAGTAGCATATGGTACAAAAGTGGAGTGAGGTACAAGTGACAGATGGTACAGTATGAGCTAGTCCTGTAGGACAGTCCGCCAATTGTACTGAACTTGCTTCTGATTGATCGGTACATTCGAGTGCTAGGCCCCAAAACGCCTAACTTATCTTATTACTTTTTTATATACTTTTCACTGCATTTAACTTAGTTTTTAGTATGACAATCTCTCTACGAGTCTATAGTTATTGTTTATTAAATTTCACAAATTTTTAGAAACATAAGAATAACGATATTGCAACCGAAGTGCTTCGGACATCTTCGGGTCGCTTTGGCGCACCTGAGAGACGAGGTACTTCGGCTGCGCTAGTCACTCTGTTTCGAGCGTTCTGGAGGGCCGGACACGTAACTCGGTTTCGGACGTTATGGAGGGACGGACATGCCCTACTCTATAGCGAAATTTGGATGGAAAAGTTACCGTACGATTAAGAAAGCTATGCCAAATGTTATAAAAGACAGTGTAAAATGTGTGAATATTTAAAAAATAACGAAACAGGATACATTAACGAGAAGTGTTGCCTGCCATCATTGTCAGTACTCAGTAACCTGGGGAAGTGGCATCCCTTAAAAAGCACGATCATAGGTTCGAGGTGACAGCATAGCAGCCTCCGCCGAAGAAGATCCCACGACCGACGAGCTGTCTTCTTCACTGGGGACACAACTTTAGAAGACCACAGGTTGATGGAAAGAACGGTTAGAGACTCTTATTCAATCTCTATGGATGTCTCTAGCTTCCACATCTGGCTTCTAAAGGACATATAATTTATACCTGTCAAAAACTGACCAACTTTTTGGAGTTTTCCGGCATGTCTCAATAGCACAAAGTGATGATCTACATCTACATCTACATGGATACTCCGCAAATCACATTCAAGTGCCTGGCAGAGGGTTCATTGAACCACCTTCACAATTCTCTATTATTCCAATCTCGTATAGCGCGCGGATATGATGAACACTTTTATCTTTCCGTACGAGCTCTGATCTCCCTTATTTTGCCGTGGTGATTGTTCCTCTCTATGCAGGTCGGTGTCACAAAATATTTTCGCATCCGGAGGAGAGAGTTGGTGATTGGAATTTCGTGAGAAGATCCTGTCGCAACGAAAAACGCCTTTCTTTTAATGATTCCCAGCCTAAATCCTGTATCATTTATGTGACACTCTCTCCCATATTTCCTGATAATACAAAACGTGCCGCCTTTCTTTGAACTTTTTCGATGTACTTCGTCAGTCCTACATGGTAAGGATCCCACACCGCGCAGCAGTGTTCTGAAAGAGAATCGCGTGCCTAAAGAAAAAAAAAACCGCTAGGTCTTTTTTTTTATTTATTTGAGTAGCTGATTGTAGTGCAGAAGGGCTTAAAACTTAAATTTTTAATACTATAAAAGAACATGGAATTGATTTTTTCCAACTGTATAGGGCAGGAGTACAATGGAGCAAATAGTACGTCAGGTGTGTATGGAGGATTACAAGTCCTTATAAAAGAACATGCGCCAAACACCGATTATATTCATTGCGCGGCACACGCATTGAATTTAATTTTAAATCACGCTGCGAACCGTGTTCCTGAAGTGTCCATTTTTTTCGATGATTTGCAAAAAAGATATACCTTTTTAGCATTAGTATATAACGCTGGTCAGTGCTGAGTAACGATAAATATTTAAAATATAAAATTACCCTTAAGACGATAAGCCCTACTAGGTAGTCTTCTAGGCACGACGATCTACCGGCTACAAAGAAAAATTATTAATTAATAATGAAAACTTTGTATGAGATAACGAATGTAAAAGCGTAATTAATATTTTAGAGAACTAAGATTTTAAAGTGCTTGTCGCCTCTTTTAATTCATTATTTGTAACCATTAATCCAATTCCTAAGGCTGTACAGCATAAAAATGACGTATAGAAAGCTAGTGTTTTGGTAAGTAATGTTTTGAAAAAACTGAGCGAAATAAAAAATCAAAATTCATTTCATAGTTTGCTAAACGAATCCAGAGACCTGGCAAAAGAATAGGAGTAATAACTGTTTTCAAAAACAGAACACAGAAGATGACAAAGCGATATTTTGATGAGTTATCAGAAGATGAGATAATTTCACACCCAGGAACGTACTTCAAAGTCAGTGTGTACCATTGCTGTTTAAATACATTAATTTCTCAAACTAAATAAAGATTTCAAAGTCTCTTTGACTTCAGTAATACATTCGAGTGTTACAACCGGAGAAACTCATATCTTTTCAAATGAAATAATAAAAAAGAAAGCGGGAAAGCTGACTGCTAAATACACTAAAGACATGTCATTTGATCTGTATGAACAATTAATTTCTTTGAAAATGTGCTTGAAAACTGAAATTCAGAGACTCTACTCCATTAAGGAATTCACAGAATGATTACTGATTAAATTCAATAGCTTCTCATCCATTTTTCCAGAGGTAATAACAGAACTTTTTTTTTTTTTGACCCTCCCTAAAACATCAACAATAACTGAAAGAAGTTCTTCGAAACTGATTAAAAACTGTCTAGGACTTCTAGGAGCCAAGAGGAGCCTTCAGACAATGCATTGCTATCTATAGAGGCAGAAAAAAACTAAAATCGCCTTCAGCTATGGATGATTTAATAAGTAAGTTTGTCGAAAAAAGGCGAGAAAAATATATATTTAGATTGTTTGGCTAACTTGGCTCCTACGAGCATTAATTTTAAATTACTTACCTATGTATCCTATACTTAATCAATAAATATTTATTTTTTTCAAAATTAAAGTTTTTTTTTACTTTTGTGAAAAATATTTACCCTCCATTTCAGCTTCGCCACAGTCGGGTAAAAGAGCTCCGTGACAAATACAGGGCCCGTCTAAGGCAAGATACGCCACAGAGTTCACGAGTATTCTGTACTCAGTATGTCTCTTCAAATTATAATGTGTTGCTGAGGTTTTCATTTTGTAAGATGAGATGCGCTGAGACTCGACACTCAGGCATTTAGGGCAAGACTGAAAGGGCAACACTGCAGTTAAAAATTTGGTGAAAAAAAGTGACTTGCTATTAACTGTAAATGATAGACGTGTATAAAGTCGATCAGGAATATACACATTAAACTGCAGTTCGTGTTGAGAATGTCCATTGGCCAAACAACAAGAAATTTCAACATACGATTCTGGGAAGACTTAAGCAAACTGAAGCAAGTCCACATTTGCCTTACATGTAGCTAAAGATCAACTTCAAGTCACAGGCATAGCTCACAACTTAAAAATGCTATTCCTCTCCAAAAAACGAAAAAGAACGAACTTACTTGAAGAAATAGAAATTTATTTTCACAAATGTGCGTTCAAAAATAACGTCCTAAAACACCAGACAGAGTTTCCAAACAAAATTTTTCTAATAAATTTCCATAATTTACCATACAACAACATACTATATACAGCCACATAAAAAACATAATACAATGTGAGCCCTTCCAGTGCATAAAATAGTTCTACATAATGTAAATCTGTTGTGTTTATTTTTTATAAACGCTATGCCACCCGTGAGAAAGAAAAAATATATAATTTTAATTCCTCTTTAAAAATGTATTACATTACTTTTATTTTTATAACATTCCATCTGATCTAACGAAAGTCACTTATGCACTTATTTAATAACCATGTACAGTACTCAGCACATTTATGCTGAGCGACATCAGTGTATTTTCTTTCTTTTTTTCTTTTTGCTAATACAGAACCTGTAACCTACACATAACTTAGCCCACAGCAGATGCTGCACGTAAAACATAATCTTTCGACACAGACGTATTTTTCGAGTGTAAACAAAGACGTCAGTCGGCAACATGGCGGATACTGGACTGTTTTTGTGCAAAATGGAAGGAATAAAGTGTTTGTGGCACATCCATAAACGAGAAAATCGGAATAAGGAGGAGCAGAGTAGATATTATGTACACCTAAAAACCAAATTTTGTAAATATACAATTCACAAAATATAGTAGAACTGTTGTTTTACATTGGGCAGCCGCTGTAGCTGTGTGTTGACTGAAGACTCAAATATGTACTGAAACACGTATGTAACATAGCAGCGATGGCGAGGCATTGTAGCATCTGTGACCAGAGAGTATGCGCTTGACCGCGCGAGTGTTGCGAGCGGTTCTGAGTCTGTCAGTCAGTCGTTGCGAGTCGGTCAGTAGTCGTTGCGAGTCTGTCAGTAGTCGTTGCGAGTCTGTAGCTCTGTCTAGTTGAGAGCAGTACTCTGTCTGTAGTCGTGGCAGTCGGCAGTTCGCTAATAGTCGTCATGCAGAGCGGTCGGTCAGTAGTAGTAGCCCAGTGCGGTTGTGTGATGTAGGCGGTCGGCAACACTGGTCAAGATGGTGAATAAGGTATACTGTTAATTAATATAATTATTAGATAATGAAAAATTGTAATTATTCTCCAACAAGTTCCCCAATAATAATTTTTATTTCAAAAGCATTTTTTCAAAAAATTTAATTTTTTATTGAACTAAAGATCTCGTTGCACTTCCCATTTCATTCCACTTCTTTTGAAGAAAAACTTCACTAGAATCACAAAAAAAAGAGAATATTATTATTTGCAATGCAGTTCCTCCAAGCGGTGCGCAACAACGAGAGCAGAAATGTGACATCCATTTATTCTGAGGTAAGACTTTAACTCTGATTGTTTTACACAGGGCCAAAGACCGATGTTTCGGTTTAATTGAATTTCCTTATCACTGAATGGACTTTAATTTTTTGTGAGGAATTTATATTTGAGTCAGATTGCGAATTTCACATTTTGTTGCCATTGTCAGTACATTTCATTGTGGGCAGGTTACGCTTAGCGCAATGTCCATTAGCATCCATAAATAATATTGTTCATTTTCTTTTAAATTTTTGTGGGGAGGTTACACTCGGCTCCCATTTGTATTAAGTATTGTCTCTTTTTTCTTTTAAAATTTTGTGGGGAGGTTACACTTGGCGACACCCAGTCCAGGATCGTATTTCGTTGAGAGTCTTTTGAGCGACAGTCAGATATCTGCTCTTATTTGCTTAGATATAATTAGGATTTGGCGCAACGCTTTTACTAATCTTGTGACTTTCCTTCTACAGGTCAACGGCAATTTGTTGCTTTGTTGTATTTGTGTGTTGCTTTTGCATTGTGTTTATTTGTTTTGTGAAAAATTTTGACTATTGTAAAAATGCCGCGAAAGACTGTGAATAGTGTATCGCGAGGTATTACGAACGAAATTACCGGCTCAAATGACTTTACCGATAGGACATGTGACACGCAGTGTAATGATGACAATCCTGCGTTCACTAACAATCAGTGCATTCCAACCACTAATGATGACTTTTACCCTGATAATGAACAAACGAACTCAATTGTCTCGTCTGTTAATTTGACGACAATTGATGACGCAGAGCGGTCTATAGTAATGAGCGCTACCCAGCTTAACACAACCGGTTTGGAAGATTCAAGTAACATACAGACAAATTTTTCGAATGAAAATGGTCAGTGTAGTGAAAGTACGACGGATTTATTTAATTCCGAAATAGGGACTGACAGTGTATGTTTGACTGACAAACCTTTTGGTGAATCTCAGAATAACCAATTGGTTACGGAAAGCGAGACAATTCCAGATCCACCACTAAACAGCACAGAGAATATAAACGCTAGTTTTGACTTGGTACGAATTATGAAAAGTTTGCTACAACAACAAAGTGAGAAAATAGACAATAATAATGCGGATCTCAAACAACAACTTAATGAACAGGTCAAACAACTTAGGGAAGATAACAAACACTTAAATGAGAAACTTGACAATAATGACGAAAATCTCAAACAACTTAGTGAACAGGTCAGACAACAGAATAAAAAATTAGACGACAATTCCAGACAGCTTAGTGAACAAATAAGAGCCGTTGCCGCGCAGTGCCATGACACTAAGGAACAGTTGCGCGTGGAAATTGAGACTTGTTCACAAAAAAATAGCGAAGAAATAAAGTCTGTTGCGCAAGAATTAAGGGAAATGCAGACAGCCGCAACAGAAACACTCAGAGACGAAATTAGCGGAGTCGCTAAACAATGCTCTGAAAAAGCTACACAATTACGGGAAGAGTTTAAAGCCATGACGGTAGAACTTTCGCGCACAGTGGACGCAAAGATAGACGCGAAATTCGAACAGCAGAACACTCAGATTAACGAGCGCTTTAATCAGCACATACAGAACAGTGATACGCGTTTCCGCAAATTTATTCAGGATCAAAATAAAGTCAAACGACAAGTCATGGAAACAATCTCTGCACAAAGACAAGAAGACAAACGTAAAATATTCGCGAAAGCGAAGACGTATGTAGACAATAATATTACTACAGTGTCCGACAAAATTAATACCATAGAACAATGGAACGCGGAATTACGGGATGAAATTTCTGATCTTAAATCAAAAACAGATACACACACAGTAAATATTCAAACAGTGACAGACAGATTCGAACAATTAGAACTAACACAGGATTGCGATGTCATCAAAGCTGATGTTAAAAAACTGAGTGAAACTACGCGCAAGTTGCAAAAACAGATTAATGCGTCTGATTCTAAAACCGATGATCAGGTTAAAATACTGACTGAAAAATGTGATGAATTGGCCAGTCGTATTGATGCTATCGAAAATACTAATGACAATAAATCAGACGATACTGCACCGGTTTCATTTATCCAAACACCTGAATTTCAAAATTTACAGCAGACAATTAATGAGATCGATTCATCTAACAACACGTTACGTAGGAAGTTATCAAATTTACAACAAGAAGTAACAGAGATGAAAAACATTTCAGTTAATAACATACCACAACAGACCCCACTTTATGAACATGTGTCAGACTCACGCAGCGCGTATAATTTGGGTAATCTGCAGAGAGTACGGGACTTAGATTCCGAACAACCACAGTTCAATAGATTCTCTTACGATCCTGAACCTGTTCCATCACACAGAGATGATAATTTCGACTACAAACATTTTCTGTCAGTGAGAAAGTTTAAGTTTTTCAAAAACGATAGAACGCAGATTCACCCACTGGATTGGATTCAACAGTTTAGTTTTGCTCTTCCACCGACTTGGCCTGTAACACATAAACTTGAATTTATTTGCAGTTTTTTGGAAGGCGAACCGGCAACTCGTATGAGACCGATCGCGAGACAGTGTTACTCGGTAGAGGAATTTCAGAATGCTTTTCTGTCAGCGTACTGGTCGAAGACGACACAGCGCAGAATTAAAGATCAACTAATTAGTTTGCCAAACTATGAAAACTCAAATTTTCCCAGTGTAACGCAATTTTTTGAGCACATGGTACAACAAAACCAGTACCTAAGTGAACCGTACAGTGAATCCGCACTTATACAACTATGCATCTCTAAATTACCACGGTCATTACGAGTGTCACTTCTAACGGGCCAGCAAAAAGAAAACATTTCAGCATTCAGAGATCTTTTACAGCTCTTGGAAGTACAGCAATCTGATTATTCTTTTGTAAACAAAAACTTTTTGAGTAACAACCAAGGTCAACAACAGTACTGCAATTATGATCAGGGACGTAATTCCAATCGGAAAGATAACAGACGTTTTAGGAACGACAACTACCAAAACTTTAATAACAGGCAAAATTCTAATTATCAATACCGTCAAAATTTTCAGCAACAGGAACAACACTTTAGTAACAATAGAGGTGTTTCACAACAACATCAAAACCAGCCGGTTAACATACTTAACCAACAATGGAATACACAAGGTCAACCAGGCTTTAATGTTTCGCCGCGTGGACGTATAGCCCCTGGTCCAACAAATAGTAACGTACGTCAGCAAGGAAACAACTACGTACAAAGAAGACAGTATTTCAATTCCTATCGTAATGCACCGTATAGGAATGACTATTACGACAGACGTAAAAATAATGAGGACAATTTTCAGCGAACATCTAACAACAGTCGGTCATACCAACAGCAAAATCATACGCAAGAACATATTCTCATGAATGAACCCGACAGTAGGTACCATCCAGAGCGTAACACGCCTGGAAGAAGTAATAGGACAGTTCAAATAGTCGAAATGCCACAGAATCCTCCTAATAATAATAACACGTCAGATAGAATCTGACTAAATACTGCACAGGACGCATCTTCTAATAACACAAGCACTACCTTAGACACGCAAAATGTTGTTCACGAAAATGTAATTACTTTTGACGACATCAGAGACACTCTTTTACAGGAAAGACCAGTTATTCAGAAAACTATTTCACATCCTGTTATTGAAATCAAAATTGGTTCTTCGAAATTTTCAGCAGTAATTGATTCCGGATCACCAATATCAGTAATAAATGAAGAGACTTTTAATGAGTGCAACAAAGAGAATACGTATCCGACATTACCATTAGGCAAAACAAAAGTGAAAGGAGCGGTACCGAGTAAAGGAGTAGACGTTAAACTACAGACGCATTTATCATTTTGTATTGGAGGTCATACTTTCCACTCTAATTTTTGGATTGTTCCTTTATTGACAACAGACATTATTTTAGGCACGAATTTTCTGGTACAACACGACGCAGTTATCGACTTTCAGAATTCTTATTTAATGCTAAAGGATGAAAATGTACAATTGGCTTTAGAGTTTCAGCACTCTTTATCTACGGAAGAACAAACAATTAACCGCACAGAGGTCATTTCCGCAACACGTAACATAGACTGTAATCCCACATTGTTCACGGATACGTACGTACACAACTATAATACTCCAGACGAAGCTGACTACGACGTAATGCAATTGATTTCTGATAAGGTTAAAGAGAGCAGTGCAAGTACAGACGACGAACGAACGCAGTTACACAAGATTCTTTTACAGCAAGCTCCAGTTTTTGACAACATTCCTGGTACTATGTCCGGCTTTATGTATGAATTTCAAGTCAAACCGCACGACACATTTAAAGCAAAGCATTATCCCATTCCATATATTCACAGAGAACAAGTTAAAAAAGAACTGCAGGATATGCTTGATCAAGGAATTATTGAACCAGCAGTTAGTCCGTACATAAACCCGCTGCATATTGTTAAGAAAAAAGATGGCTCACTTCGCCTTGTACTTGATTCACGTCACATTAATGACATTATTATTAATGAAACAGATCGGCCACAGACATTAGAGGAACTTTTACAGAAATTTCACGGTACAGCTATTTATTCTACACTAGATTTGAAATCGGGATTTTGGCAAATTCAACTTCATCCAAATTGCAGAAAATATACAGCTTTTCTCTGTTTCGGCGACTGTTATCAATTTTGCAAATTACCGTTCGGCTTAACTATTTCTTCTGCAGCTTTTATTCGCGGTTTGAACACAATACTTCCGACAGAACTTAGAGACAGAATCACGACGTATGTAGACGACATTCTTATCGCAGAAGCTAACTGGTCTGAACACAATCTGATTCTTGAACAACTGTTACAAACTTTTCATGCACAAGGACTTACAGTTAACCTCAGTAAATCGCATTTTGGCAAAACTTCCATAAAATTTCTTGGACACGTAATTTCAGCAGAAGGCATTGCGCCTGATCCAGAAAAACTTCAGGCTCTACGTGACATTAGTGTTCCTACGACGAAGAAACAATTACGCAGTTTTTTGGGCTTAATTAATTTTTTTCGTAAATTTATTCAACACACGGCTTTAGACACACCCAGATTATGCCAATTAACAGGTAAAAACACTATTTGGTCTTGGGATAAGCAAGCTCATTCTGAATTCATGAACCTGAAACATGCTCTGTTGAATGCACCACTTTTATCGCACCCAGATCTTACCAGAAATTTTTCCATTGCCACTGACAGTTCCAACACCGCTTTAGGCGTACATATTTTCCAGGAAATTGAAGAAGATGGGTCAATAACAATTAAAAACATCGCATTTGCAAGTCGCATTCTGTCACCTGCTGAACGAAATTATTCCGTTACAGAATTGGAAACATTATGTGTTGTATGGGCTTTTACGAGATTTAGGCACTTTCTTTATGGCAGACATACCACCATCTACACAGACCACAGAGCAATACAATTTTTGCTTTCAGCTAAATTCACTCACGACAGGTTAAGCAGATGGAAACTATATTTACAGGAATTTAATTTTACAATAGTTCACATTCCCGGCACGCAAAATGTTATAGCAGACGCACTATCGCGTTCTCTCGGCAACAATCAGCAAGACGTAGCAACCAACTTCTGCAAAACAAATTTCAGTGTCATGTACATTCAGCAAGTTGCATTTGAAAACTTTATTTCATCGTCATTACAGGACATAGCACAAGAACAAAACAAAGACAATGTCTGGAAAGAAATTAAACACCTTTGGCTAGATAAGAATAATGTTACGATTAGGAACCATTACACTGTGCGCAATGACATTCTGTTTCGCCGCTCTCATTCTGATAGCAACAATTGGTTATTATGCATTCCTGACGAACTGGTTAACAAATTAATTTGGTACACTCATTTAAGTTACGCACATTACGGAGCACGAAAATGTTTTCTTATACTGAGACAGAACTGTTATTTTACTAACATGGAAAAACGTATACGACGAGTTTTAGCGTCTTGTAAAATTTGCCAGAAAGCTAAATCAGACACCACTTCACATATTCCTCCTTTATATCCCATTATACCTGTTAAATTAAGACATATGGCCGCAGTAGATATTTTTGGTCCGATTCCGAGAACTAACAGAGGTTTTTGCTACATTTTTGTCGCTGTTGAGCTCACTTCAAAATTTGTTACTTTCACTCCGTTACGCAAAGCTACTGCTAAAACTGTTTCGAAAGCATTTGTAAAACATTTTCTATCTCATGTAGGGCATGTAATGAAAGTAATTTCTGATAATGGATCACAATTTCGATGTGGCGTATGGACACGTATGTTACGAGCTAGAAACATTTCTCCGATCTATATATCCAAGTACCACGCTTCTTCGAACCCCTGTGAAAGGTTAATGAAAGAAATTGGTAAACTGTGTAGAATATACTGCCACAAAAGACATATTGATTGGGATACACACATACTCTCATTCCAAGATGTAATTAATTCCATACCAAATGAATCCACTATGCTATCTCCGTCTGTTATACTGAAAAATGCTGAACCACCTAACAAAATTAAAGAGTTAATAACATTTCCTACATCTCGTCGATTACGACACCACGAAATAATTGACATTGCGCTGAACAACATCAAACGTGCCGCAGAGCGCCGGAGAAGACAGCAAAAACAGGTTTGTACACGCCGCGACTTTCACGTTGGACAGAAGATATTAGTACGTACACACTATTTATCCAGTAAATTAAAAGGTAAATGCAGTAAATTTGAACTTCTATACGCAGGTCCATATCGGATTCGCAGCATCCCTCACCCCAATTTTGTACACGTCGAAACTTTGAGAACCAGAAAATCGAAAGGCAATCACCATATCTCAAACATTAAACCGTTTATTGAGTGAAACCACTGTATGATTCAACACACTATGATGCCATTTACTAATGCAATTATTTCACGTGACTAATTACTGATGATTATCGTATTTTTTCTTGGCAAGTGCCCGGCAAGGTAAGGTTAGCAGGTCGCTTTTCTTGTCGTTACACATCAGACCGTGCACATTTTCCACTTTTTTTTGTGTATATGATTGTACTCCAGTTTTGTTTGTATGTATTGTGAAATAGTTAAGATATAACACACAACAGTCGACTTTGACATTTTTTTTGCCCTATGACATCTCAACATCGTGACTGTTTTACATTTTTTTTTTTTGCTACTGCATTGTATTATTCTGTGTACATTTTTGCATCTGAACACTGTCAACGTCTTTAACATATTACGTTTTCTGTCATGTTATGCTGTATGGTTAATTGTGTCACCATAAACCAGCCATTATTTAGTGGGTATATGATTTAAATGCAAGACATTAATCTCTGCTCATCAATTTCAGAAAGAAATGATGCATGTAAGAGATAAATTCAACAGAAATGGGAATTTCACCTACGGAATACACGAAAGAAGATGCAATAACTTTATGGGGAAGAGTAAATGGATCAGGATTAACAAGCATTAACAAGAATATACAATACTCATCACAGAATAGCAGTCTTAACTAATTTTTTCTTTCAGAATACAAGGTGATTGATGCAGGCTGTCAGACTGAACTACACACCTTAGTTTTAGTGATGAAATATGCTAGAGATAAGGAATAGTTGTATAATGAGTAATGAAGTGATTTTTTGCAGATGATAATGAATACTGATGAATAATGATGAGGGAAATGGTATTATGAATAATGAAGTTTTTCTTTACAGGTGATGATGATAATGAAGTTATGATGATATGGATAATGAAGTTTTCTTTACAGATGAGGATAGTGTTGAAGTTATGTATTTATGCTACGTAGTTATTTAAGTATTTGTTGCAGTTTGCTTTGACAGCAGGTGTTACATTGCATAGTAGGATGACGGAAAGTTTTGGAAAGGACAGCTATGGAGCACATTTTATACACATTTCACTACCTGTTAATTCGAAGTTCACTACTTTTCAGCATAGTGTGCGTTTCTTCTTTCAGGTCAATAATCCGTTTTTGTAATTTTTCCAGGAGAAGTTTTTTTCATGATACTTACTAAACCTGTTACTTATTATACCTGTTCTAGTACTTGCATTTTTATATTTTTACCCATTTGTGTCTATCGTTTATAAATGTGATCACATGTACTGCCTTGTTACATAATCTTGCTACAGCTGACTCATGACGAATGACGTTACCTATCCTCATTTGCTGCAATAGGTCAAAAGCAAATAGTGTTATGTTTCAGCAATTAATTATCGATCCCAACGCAATGCATTGCTACCAAAAAAATGTATTACCAGTCCCACATAATGTCACTAGTTTATGATAATTCTGAATGATACTGATCAACTCTGAATAGCATGTCACTTGAGTAATGACCTCTTAATGAGACTATATTCAAAATAATGCTTTGTCACTAGCTAATAACTGCCACTGTTTATTGTAATGATACTACTTATAATGCCTGTGATTATTAATGATTTGACTGTAATTAACTGATTTTTAATAATGACTTCGTAATAATCTGAATAATACTGAATGATGATTCTATTCAATACTTGCTGGCCACTGAGTGCCAATAATTAATGTCACTTGAAGAATTGTTATTAATTATGCCATTAATTAGCCCTTTTTTTCCCATGTTGAGTTTTCATGTTTTGGTTAATGGCCAATGAGTGCCAATAATTTGTATCACTCAATGTATTATGTTAATGCTAGGCCAATAATTGACTCTCCTTTTCAATTAAGGCTTCTGATGAACATTATTCTGTCTTACTAAATATACTTTGTAACTGGCCAAGGACCGCCACTGTTTATTGTAATGATGCCAGCTAGTGATTCTTAATAGATTGTAATGACACATAATTAATTAACTATGGTACTGTTTAATAATGCTTTGTAATTAACTATGGTACTGTTTAATAATGCTTTGTAATTAATTAAGGCTAATAATCCTTACTATATTCGAATGACAAATGATTAATTAATTAACTGTAATTAGACAAATGATTAGTTAACGACAGATGATTAATTAACTGTAATTAGACAAATGATTAATTAATGACAAATGATTAATTAACTGTAATTAGGAGAAGGTTAATGATTCTTAATTATACTCTGTGACAAAAAAGAATGCGATTATTTCATAATGCTTTGTAACCAGGAAAAGAAGGCTACTGATTCTATGTAAAACAATTAATGAACATTTTTCTGTAATACTACATACTTGGTACAGAAATGTTCAATAACTGGGCTATGAATGCCACAAACTGCTAATTAAGTCTGTAATTGTCAATATTATGTGACTTGATGTCCTTCACCTCATAAGCTGACTACCCTAAATTACTGCAATGTCCATTTGTCCTGTTTATCCTAGTGATCATGGAGCACTATATTTGGTTTTTGCACTAATTCTACGTTGGTGTGCCTTGTAAGAGCGTGGTGTTGACACGACATGCTGTCCACCACCGTGAGCAATGAAGACGTTATTATGGTCCCACTGTTTGGTGTACGTAATGTACTGCCAAAATGAAAACATGGAACATCACTACGACAGTTCAGTGTCTTGGCTACACTGATAAATTCTGATGGGAAAAGAACTTCAAGTTGTGTTACTTGGTGTTGTACTTCTGTGGAAAGATATGGACTTTCAGAGCAGCTGTGTGCAATCTAAAGTGCTACAACCATGATGCAATCCTTCCCTTTCCTATCCTGATTCTTGTCACATAAAGAAAAAATTTTTTGGTAACATCATTTATGTTCATAGGTTATACATTTTTTCGATTCCTGAACTCCAGTGCGAGTACACTTATGGCACTGGTCGACATGATGTTTGCCATTATGTTTATTTGTTGTGAAAATGCTAAAGACATTTTTCAGTGCATGTGCACTTTGGACATGATTTTCTTGCCATTAAGTTTATTCATTGCGAAAATGCTAAAGACATTTTTTTGATTTGTTCTGAAGTACAGTATATGTACAATCTTGCCTTTTATATTGTATATACATTTTTTTTATTTTCTGAACTACAGTGCATGTGCATTCATGTCACTTGTCAACGTAATATTTTTTGCCAGTCTGTTTATTTGTTCTGAATATGCTAAAGAATTTTTTCAGTGCCTGTGCACTTTGTTATCTGTCAAAAAATTTGTATATACATTTTTCTGATTTGCTACTATGTTTAGTATTCACATTTTGTCTTTGTCTGATATATTTTGTACTTAGTGCGTGTGCACAACATTTAAATATTCTGTAAGTTGTAGAATTTTGTTAATTAAAGAAAAATTTTGCCGCGCTTGGCAAGTCCAAATGACTCACCATCGCTGCCAAATTTTTGCCCCCCCAGTGGAGGGTTATGAAACACGTATGTAACATAGCAGCGATGGCGAGGCATTGTAGCATCTGTGACCAGAGAGTATGCGCTTGACCGCGCGAGTGTTGCGAGCGGTTCTGAGTCTGTCAGTCAGTCGTTGCGAGTCGGTCAGTAGTCGTTGCGAGTCTGTCAGTAGTCGTTGCGAGTCTGTCAGTAGTCGTTGCGAGTCTGTAGCTCTGTCTAGTTGAGAGCAGTACTCTGTCTGTAGTCGTGGCAGTCGGCAGTTCGCTAATAGTCGTCATGCAGAGCGGTCGGTCAGTAGTAGTAGCCCAGTGCGGTTGTGTGATGTAGGCGGTCGGCAACACTGGTCAAGATGGTGAATAAGGTATACTGTTAATTAATATAATTATTAGATAATGAAAAATTGTAATTATTCTCCAACAAGTTCCCCAATAATAATTTTTATTTCAAAAGCATTTTTTCAAAAAATTTAATTTTTTATTGAACTAAAGATCTCGTTGCACTTCCCATTTCATTCCACTTCTTTTGAAGAAAAATTTCACTAGAATCACAAAAAAAAAGAGAATATTATTATTTGCAATGCAGTTCCTCCAAGCGGTGCGCAACAACGAGAGCAGAAATGTGACATCCATTTATTCTGAGGTAAGACTTTAACTCTGATTGTTTTACACAGGGCCAAAGACCGATGTTTCGGTTTAATTGAATTTCCTTATCACTGAATGGACTTTAATTTTTTGTGAGGAATTTATATTTGAGTCAGATTGCGAATTTCACATTTTGTTGCCATTGTCAGTACATTTCATTGTGGGCAGGTTACGCTTAGCGCAATGTCCATTAGCATCCATAAATAATATTGTTCATTTTCTTTTAAATTTTTGTGGGGAGGTTACACTCGGCTCCCATTTGTATTAAGTATTGTCTCTTTTTTCTTTTAAAATTTTGTGGGGAGGTTACAGTACTCTTTGAAGATGCGTGAAAGCTCTAACATATATTAGCTTTAATAAAAACGCTTAACAAATTGGATGGTTGCTGTATTTATTAAAATAATATAATCCATACCCACGGAGCTCGAATGGATAAACGGGTGCTCGTTTCGTATTATCACCAAATAGGGCAGAGAGTGGTCCTCGAACATATCCGCATCCTCTACACCTCCCGCAGTCTTGAACCACCTCACCCCCTGGTTGCTCCTCTCCTCTCCGATCCCCGCCCCCTGCCACGTCTTCACCGTTGTGTCCCCCCTACCCTCCATCTCTACACCCTACATCTCCTTTCCCAAGGTGGCTTCCATCAACTCCCCCTCCCGGATGATGCCCTCTCTCCCTCCATTTATCCCTCCTATCAACTCTGATCCTCACTCCCCCTCCTTTCCTCTGTCCTTTTCCCGGGCTCCCTCTCCCCCCCCTTTCCATCCTCTTTCTTCCTCACCTCCCCTCTCTTTGCCCCCTTCTCCCCCCCAAGTCCTTTTACATTTCCCTCCTCTGCCTACTCTCATTCCCTCTCGCGTCTGCCCTTTTCCCCCTTTATTAGTCCTCTCTCTCCTTGGTTCCCCCCCTTTTCGTTTTTTCCTCTCGTCCCTCCTTGTTTTTCCCCCTTCTTCAAGTCCCCCCCCCCCCCCATCTGCCTTTGGATCGGGAGTGCCATATTTGTGCCGCCATTTTCGTGCAGTGTTTTACGGTGTGTTTTTCCAGTGAGTGTTCCGTGTTGTGTCTTTTGGGAAGCGTAGCGAACAGCCATCATACTGTCGCTGGGTGTGATTTTTTATCTCTTGCGAACAGAAACCAGACTGTCGCCATGTTTTTTTAATTGTGTGTCTACTATGTTACTTGTCTGATTCCTGTGTATTTTATCTACATTGCCTACCCCTTTTGCTCTCTGTTTTAACTTTCCGCGTTTTTACGCCATTTTACACTTTAAATCACCATTTTATCGCCTGTTTTTCCTTGTTTCTTTCTTCTTCCTTTTATTAAAAATGTCTGTAGGCTGTAGAGCAGCGTAGAAAGCTGCTGCCAGCCCGCCCCCTTTGGGGGGAATTGAAAATCAATAAAGAAAAAAAAAAAAGCAGAGAGTGGCACAGATATGATTCACGAGTTGGTGTGGCAATCGTTAAATCGGAGGCCTTTTTCGTTGAGGCCAGATCTATACACCAAATTTCAATCTCCAAAGTTCTTCTTCGAATGCGAAAATATTTTATTGATTTGCATCTACAGAGGTAGAAACGATCATTGTAACAATATATAAGTGTTCGCCTAACCTACGCGCTTTTCGAGACTGGAAAAGTAGAGAAATCAAGTGCTTCAGTGAAACCTGTGCGAGGAACTTAATTGTGAACTGCAGAATAGTCATGTACGTAGATGTAGCTTGTTCAGGAGTGGGATTAACAGTCAGAGTAAAATGATATCAATGATTAGATTCGTTGATGACGTTGCTTTTCCTAGTGAAAGTAAATAAGAACTACAAGACCTGTTGCGTGAAATAAATAGCTTGATAAGCAAAGAATGTGAACTGTCGATCAACCGGAGAAAAAGTAATGAGGAACTGCAGAAATGAGATTTGCGATAAACTGAACAAGATTGCGGGCCGCGAAGTAGACGAACTGATTGAATTTTGCTATCTTGGTAGCAAAAATAACACATGACGGAGGAAGGAAGGAAGACACACAAAACAGACAAGCACAGGCAATGAAGGCATTCCTGGCCAAAAGAAGTTTAGTAAAATCAGCCATGGGTCTTCTTTTCGGAAAACCGCAATAGAAGCAAATCGAAGTGTAAGAGATTTAGCGCTATACAAGGATGTTGAAAATTAGGTGGATTGATTAAGCAAGGAATGAGGAGGTGCTCTGCAGTATCAGCGAGGAAAGGAAGCACTGACAAGAAGTGACCAGGTGATAGGACTTCTGGTAAAACATGAGGTACTACGGGAAGCTGTAGAGGATAAACATTGTTGGGGAATACAGAGACTGACACACATCCCAAAAATAACCGAGAACGTTGGGTGCAAATGCTATTTGGACAAGAGGGCCACGACGTTGGGATTCCAGATTTACTTCAAACTTTGTACACCTTTAGTATGCCATTAAAATAACATAATGTGCAAATAGTAACGTGCACTAGACTTGAAATTCCGACAAAATCGCAAGAGACGTTTTACGCGTCTATTATGTGGCTTATGTTAACCGTGAGTAGGTGCTAAATATTAGAGTTCATGGTGAGCAAGTGGTTAGCGTTCGAGCTGTGTAAAATAAACGTGTACGAGTTGACGGTTCTACTCGCGCTCAAAATTAATTTTAATCTATACTATCGGAAGAGAGAAATTTTTCAGAATGACAACGAAGTGCGTTTTCCCTCAGAATCTCTGAGCATTCTCTGTAAATGCGGTAAAACTGCATTCATTCGATGCAGTAGATGCCGTTTCAATTTATGTTTTCTACTTGTGTATGACAGATACGTCTAATGTCGAGAGCAATCCGACGAGTAACTGTACATTACTCTTGTGGTCCAGCACATTGTTACTTACTACAGGGTGAAAAGTATTTAAATCGACAAACTCTGGGAGGTTGTAGGAGACATCAAAACAAATATTTTTCCCTAATGTCATTTTTTCCTATGGGGAGTATTTAAACCGGTAGAGGAAGATTTCTCTGGCGACAAATTAATTAAGCCAACAAAAAAGTCCAGAGGGTACATATCTGGGGATCGAGGAGGCCATGGTACAGGACCACCTCTGCCAATCCACGTTTCTGGGAACCGTCGGTCCAGCAATCGACGCACACGACGACTGAAATGTGCCGGCGCCCCGTCATGTTGGAACCGCATGCGTTGTCTTGTAGGGAGCGAGGCGTTTACCAGCAATTCTGGCAATGCTCTGGCGAGAAAATTGTAATAGTGCCTGCCATTTAATGGCCTAGGTAGCAGATACGGCCCAGTTAAACAAACAACACCGACCCACACATTAACGAAGAACCGCACTTGATGAGCGCTAGTAACTGTGGCATGTAGGTTATCCTCACTCCAAACATGCGAATTGTGCATGTTGAAGACTCCATCACGCTCGAACGTTGCTTCATCGGTAAACAACATGGATGGAAATGTAGGATGCATTTCACATTGTCCCAGGTACCACTGCGAAAACTGTACTCTGGGTCGATAATCAACTAGTTCCAGGTTGTGGACACGCTGTAAGTGAAATGGACGTAACAATTGCACTCGAAGGAGACTGTTCTTACATTCGTCTGATTCGCACTCATGTTATGTGCAATTGCACAAGTAGTGATTGAAGGATCCCGCTCCACATGCTGCAAGACAGCTTCCTCAAATTGCAACGTTCTTACCGTGCGACGGCGTCCCTGCCCAGGTAATCTGCTAAATGACCCGTTCTCACGCAGACGTTGGTACACAGCAGCAAAGGTCGCATGATGCGGGATACGGCGATTAGGATATTGTTGTTGATAAACCCGCTGTGCAGCTGGTCCGTTGTGGTGCGTACTACGTAGCGCACCATCCATATCAGTGTACTCACTGCAGGTGTATCGCTCTACGAGTATTAGTAAAACGCCCCTTTTAAAAAATTTATACAGACTGTGCTTAAACTGACATACAATATTTTTAGCGCAAAGCAATCTGACTTTCAAAAATCCCTACAAAAGAATGGCCCTGACTAACATTAAACTATACCTTTCACAAATCACTTACCTCACAAAAATCTTCGTTACTGGAACTACTGCAATACAGCGAGCGCCACTACTGCCAGCTAAATAAAAGATTCAAAGTACTGAAGGCACTAACTACTGATAGGCATAGTTAGCAAATGAAAGATTTTAATAGAGAACAAACAATGTATTTACCTCAATGGTCATAATATATATAGCAGTTCATGACAAATTTCAAAACTCCGCCATCTCTCTCCCCACATCCACCACTGCTGGCGGCTCACCTCCAACTGCGCAACGCTACGCGCTGTTCACATCCAGCTGCCGCTGCCCAACACTACAATGGCAGACAACAATGCAAACTAGACACAGACTGCACACAGCACAGCCAGTGATTCTCACACAGAGCACTACGTGGCGTTACCAATAAGAAAACCTAAACAGCCCACTTACATTAGTAAAGAGAGACTATGCAAAACTACACTGGTGGACAGCAGTTGCCTACAACTGAAGAGCTTAATACGCCCTCTAACAACTCAAGATCGTAATACGGCCTCTAACAACTGAAGAGCGTAATACGACCTCCGCGGTTTAAATACTCCTCATAGGAAAAAATGACATTAGGGGAAAATATTTGTTTTGATGTCTCCTACAACCTCCCAGATTTTTTCGGTTTAAATACTTTTCACCCTGTATATTACTGAATAACATCATTCGCATAATTATTTATCGAGGCTTATCTTGGGCTTCCCAAGCCCGTCCATCGTCATCGGAAATTTAATTAAAATAGTAAACAGACAAATAACATACGAAATTCACTACAACTTCATGAAAATGGAAATGTTTTTTTTACAATACATTAACTCTTCAATTTCATATAAATAAAATAATGTGACCAGTGATGAAAAAATATAGGAAAAAATACGTATTAGCAGGATTCGTACCGTCGCCTCATCTAAGACCCTCTTGCTATGTGCAATTCCTAACCACTTTCTTTTACGTTCTTTTTTTCTGTCTTTTTTATTTTTTTAAAGGTAACGAACGGGGCTCGATCCACCGACCAACTACCCACGACTACGGGGCTTAGACGCTAACCACTTTTTTTTTTCTAAACCTCATTTGTTCGCTTTGGTTCGTTGTATATCCTCCGGGCGGACGTCGTAAGACATCCGTTTAAGTTCGTTGTTGATCGATTAACTCAGTTTTTTTTATTACAGAGGGCAGCTAACCCTCTGACCGAACACTCTGAGCTACCGTGCCGGCACGCACTTGACCACAATGGCTTCTTACAGCCCGCATCTTCGCACAGATACATTAGTTGCATAACAGGCGCGTAAAACTTCCTTGCGATGTTCCCGGAATTGTCAGAGTAGTACACGTTACTACTAGCACTTTACGTTGTTTTAATGGCCTACTGAACGCGAACAAAGTTTGAAGTAAGTTCGTGATTTCGGCGGCGTGGCCTCCCCTCGTGAGATGAAGATATTGACACAGGAGAGAATATCGTGGCGGGCCACATAAAACCAGTCAGAAAACTGACGACACAAAAATAAGTCAGGATAAAATGAGTGAAAATCTGAAACCCTTCTTGCAAAAATTAAGTTTGCTAGTAGAAAAAAGTGGATAATTCATGACTTTTTCGAGCTGTTGAATAGACAGCCGCAGGCCTCAACCAGTATTATGACGGATAAGTTTACATCGTGGGGAATGAAACGTTTTTTGCAGCAGCCCGGTGTCTGCGGCCCCAGATCTGCAGCAGTGTGCTGTCGGCACCTGTGAGCCCGGGGCGGCCCGCGGACAGGGGAGCCTTTTAGCGGCGGCTTCCGCCGGACGGCGCAGCGCACGACAGCTGGCCGAGGGGCGCGGACAGGGCGACAAGCTGCTGTCCTGCTCTCTTCACTCAGAGCCACGACTGGCCGCCGGAAAGCATTACGGAGTTGCTTCCGTCCCCGTCTCTGACGTGGAGTACCTGCTAGCGCCGTCATCTTTCAACGTGCGCTAGGCACAGTGTTTCCAGTAGAGGTCTGACAACTGGGGATTTTATTCACCCGTACCCACTCGAGTATCGAGTACTCGGATGTGGCGTGCTAGAGCGTGAGAGCTCTGTTCGAATGGGGCACCACACTGGTGGTGCGAGACCGCCTGGTCTCGTGCGTTCGTCGCCTCTAGGCTGGCCGCAAGATGAGACGCAGGTCCGTGAGGTGACGCAGGGTGACTCACGGTGAGTTTTTGCGAGCCACACAACTGAATGGTCCTGCGCACGTTAGAGCGCAGCGTGACGTGACGCAGTTCCTGCGCTTGGTGACCCTGCGGACCGCAGTCTCCTGTACGCAGTTTACTGCGAGGCTCACGATGGTTCTGGCTGTTGGTAGTTCGAAACGGAGGAAAAGCTAATTGAAGCCGTACGTGGTGATGGCAATATTATATTGCATACAGAAGTATAGGCAACTAGCGGACCCGGCTATACTTCCGCAGTTGCTAAATATGGATGGCAAATGTGTATACATCCTACACTATCGTCAATGGTTTCGATTAGGCGTTATGAGTCAATCACTCAGTCAATCAGGACAATGCTTTTTATATCATATAAAGACCTCCCACGTTCTCAAATCTATGAAAACAATTAATCCAAGGAATAGTTACTTAAGAAAGCTCAAGGAAGCGAGAAATATGCTTTTATATTTATATGTTAAAAAAAATAAGCCATTGTGTTCACATAAAGACTGTAATACCCTCGGTTACTTCATTTGGATGTATGGTAACCCTAGTTCCAATGATCTGAAATTTGGACACAACGTTGGACTGGACTACGTGCATGTAAATTTTGGCACAATGTGCTACTAGAAAATGCGCGTATATATATATAATTGTTGTTGACGAATTTTCCCTAAAAGGAAATCGTTAAGCTTATGACTTTGAAGGCTTGTTCTTCTTGTCCTTCCAGTACTCCTTCATTCTCTTGGAGAGGGCCTCTTTTCTCTCCTCAGACCATACTTGTTTGGTCCGCTGTTTTAGCGCTTCTGACTTTACTTCCCAATTGTCTATGTGTTTTCGGAAGGTGCTTCTGTCTGTGGTGTTTGTGGTGCCAATTGCTTGTAGGTCTTTTCGGACTCCTTCCATCCAGGGTGTCGAGACTTTAAGTGTCTTGATGTGTTCTAGAATTTTCTTGGTGAGTCTTGTTTCAGGGAGTCTATCTAAATGTCCGTAGAATTTAAGGCGCCTTTTTCTCATATCGTTCTCGATGTTCGAATATGCTTCTACTGTTGAGTTCTTCTGTAGTCTGTAGCCATCTGGTGTGGGTCTTCCTCCTAAAATTTTCTTCATGATTTTGCGTTCTTCTTTTTTGATTTCTTCTATTTTGATTTTCCTGTTGAGTGCTAGTGTTTCGCTGGCATACAGTACGGCGGGTTTAATCACTGTGTTATAGTGTCTGATCTTGGTGTTTCTGGAAATGCATTGTTTGTTGTAGACGTTTCGTACCATGCCTAGTGATTTCCGTGTCTTCTGTTGTCTGTCTTCGTAAGCCAGTTTCTCTGTTCCAGTCGGTTCGATGATTTCGCCTAGGTATCTGAAGTGTGTGACCCCTTTAATTTTGCCGTACTTGGTTGTGATGTCGTCGCCTTCTCTTGTTAGGACTTGCGTTTTTTCAAAAGAGATTTGTAGGCCGACTTTCTCGGCGCATTCTTTCAGGATTTCGATCTGTGTTTTTGCTGATGTTGGGTCATAGGTCAGTATCGCTAGGTCGTCTGCGAATGCTAGGTAAGGGGTTTCCAGTCTTTTCCTTCCTAATGTGACTGGTCTCCAGGTGTTTTGTCTCCTGACTTCAGCTTCCCATTCGCTCATTACTTTGTCCAGGACGATGTTGAACAATAGCGGGGATAGTCCATCTCCTTGTCTTAGGCCAGTGTGGATTTCAAAGGGGTCCGAGATTTCGCCCATGAATTTGACTTTGGATTTTGTATTGCTTAGTGTCTGTTCGATTAGTCTTCGGGTCTTTTGGTCTAGGCCTTTTTCTCTGAGGATTTGGATGAGGGACTTTCTGTCGATCGAGTCGTAAGCCTTCTTGAAGTCGACGAAAGTGCAGATGATTTTTTTGGGGCTTGTCATGTGGGATTTTATGATTGATTTCAGGTTGAAGATTTGTTCGGGGCAGGCTCTGTTGGGTCTGAAACCCGCTTGGTATTCCGAGATGGCGGGTTCCAGTTGTCCTTGCGTTCTGGTGAGAAGGCAGGTTGATAGAATTTTGTAGATGACCGGTAGCAGGGAAATTCCTCTATAATTGTTTGTGTCTGTCCTGTCACCTTTCTTGTGTAGCGGGTGAATGAGTGCGGTCTTCCAGTCGTCAGGTATGACTTCGGTTGTCCAGGTGTTCTGTATGATTTGTGTAATTTCGTTTAGCGAGTTTGGTCCTAGGTTCTTCAGCAGTTCTGCCGTTATTTCATCTTCACCGGCTGCCTTGTTGTTTTTCAGTTTCTTTATGCAGTGGAGGATTTCTTCTTTTGTTGGTGATGGTGAGTCTTCCGGTGCGTTGGCCGGTTCTCGGAGTTCGAAGGTTGAGTTAGGTTCCGGGCAATTTAGTAATTTTGAAAAGTACTTCGCGAGCTCTTCACAGTTTTCTTTGTTGGTAAGTGCCAGTTTTCCGTCTTCTTTTCTGAAGCAGAGGTTCTGTGGTGAGTATCCTTTGACTTGGTTGGCGAACGTCCTGTAGAAATCCCGTGTGTTGAAATTTCTGAAGTCTTCTTCGATGGAGTTTAGCTGATCGTTTATGTATTTGCGTTTCTCTTGTCTTATTGTTTTCGATGTTTGTCTTCGAATTTCATAGAAGTTGTCCTGTGTTTCTTGTGTTTTGTTGCTGTTGTAGTTTGTGAAAGCTGTTCTTCGATTTTGTAGGGCGATTTCGCAGGTAGTGTTCCACCAAGGGTGCCTGGGTTTTCTAGTCAGCGGTATCAGTTCTTTGGCTGTGTTCACAATTTTTTGTTTAAAGCTGGTCCAATCTTTCGCCTCTTGTTTTTCCCAGTGTTCTGTGATGTTCGATTCTCTGATCTTTCTTGTATCAAATTTCGGTGAGGTCAATTTCTTTTTGTGTTGTCTTCTTGGTGTCAGTTTGATTTTGATTCTTGTTAGGTAGTGGTCCGAATCTATGTTGGCGCCTTTTCTCACTTGGACGCCGTGGATTTCTTTCTGGTATTCATAGGAGATTGCCACGTGATCTATCTGGAATTCGCCTAGTGAGTGGACTGGTGATCGCCACGTCTTTTGTTTCTTGGGCTTTTTCATCAGGGAGGTTGACATGATTTTGAGGTTGTTTTGCTGGCAGAGTTCGATCAGTCTGGTGCCGTTTTTGTTGGTGAATTTGTGTGCAGGGAAATTTCCTACTGTTTTTCTGTAGCGTTTTTCTCTGACGATTTGTGCGTTGAAATCGCCTAGTAGAATTTTCGCGTTGTCTTGGGGTATTTTTGCCAGGGTGGTTTCGAGTTTGTCCCAGAATTTGTCTGTTTCTTCTGGTTTGCCCTTGTTGTCTGAGTTCGTGGGGGCATGTACGTTGATGAGGGTGTAGTTCTTGTTGGCGTGTTTGATTCGCATGGTCATGAGCCTGTTGCTGATCGCGTTGACTTCTTTTACTGAGTCTAGGATGTTTTTGTTTACTGCGAAGGCCATGCCGAGGAGTGCTCCTCCTTTGCCGATTTTCCTGTTGGTTCCACTCTTGAAGAATCTGTAGTTTCCGTAGTCTATTGTGTCTGAATCAGTGTATCTTGTTTCTTGTAGCGCTAGGATCGAGATCTTTTGACTGGTGAGTTCCGTTGTTAGATTGTGTAATTTTCCCGTTTGTATTAGTGTCTGTATGTTGAAGGTGCCAAAGTATGTGTGTGTTTTCTTGGGTAGTTTGCCAGAGCGCTCCGACTCGCCCTTTAGTACATCTCCAGGTCCCCCAGAATCCGAGTGCCTGGTTGCCGTCTTGCGACGGATGGATCGTCCACCTGGGGTAATGTTGTTTTTAGGTGTACTCGCCATTATGCTTGTAATTCGTCTGGCTTGCGCCGGTTTGGTAGAACCAGGGATTTTCAGTTCCTGGAGCTCGTATCAGCCGCACCATTGGTGACAGACGCTGGCCAGAGTACCGGTGGTTACCACACAGACGTGTCTGGGCTTTTGTGTTAGTTTTCTTCGTTTCGCCGGTTTTTACTCCGGGTACTTATCCTCGAGGATGTGATAGTTTTGGTCCGCCCCGAGTATTTGATTTCCTCGGTGCCACCCATATCTGGGAGGCTTTCCCCTATCCGCCACCTGGGGAGGCGCCCGATGGAGGATCTATCAACCTCACACGGGATATATATATATATATATATATATATATATATATATATATATATATATATATATACATATTTTATAACTGGGAAACATTGTTACGAAAGATCGTGAAAAATTACATGTATATAGGTTATATATAATATATTAAAGAAATAGGTATCTAAAAATCATCCTGTATTAGAATGCAAAGGTTGTGTCAAAATTACAAAGCAATCGGTCAAGAGCTTTCGGAGGTTAGTGGCTTCACACAAACCAACAGAACATTTTTGTATATAGAGATATATGTTAATCATAATAGCTTACCTTAAAAACACAGCTATTTTCTCCATGGTTCCAATCGGCCTTGTAGCGATGCATCCGTCTGTCAATTTCATTCTTGATGAGACCATGCACTTCTTCGACTTGGTCACGGTCTAATCTAAAATAATTTGCGAATTTTTCATCATCAAATTCCTTAGTTAAAGCGAATTCCCCATGAATTAGTTTTCTTTTTATGTACGCACTTTTTTCTGCTTTTTGTCTCATCAAAGCGATGTAACACTGTTTCGAACTCAGAATCGGAATCCGATTCTGAACTTATATCTATTAACATAGCAGAAGTAGTCGCCATCTCTGACAGAGCCGAAGTTGCTCAGCATAATGCGTATTGAAACTGCGATCCAACTTGCGATGATTGTCGCCGTGACTCACGCTGCCGTGAGGAATTTGGCGTCAGCCCCCCTGCGTCACCTCACGGTCCTGCGTCTCATCTTGCGGCCCGCCTTACTGCTTACAGATGGTGTTAAACGGGACTGTGTCCCATGTTGCGTCAGCTGCATGCGGCTGACGCTACGGCCGCGTGCGGCTGCGGACCAGCCGGTCTCAGAGCAGTCTAGACGCAGCCGCAAAGGAGAACACGACAGCATGTCCGAGGAAAAAGTACTGTTCACAGTGGTGGAAGATGAGAAACTGGTACAAATGGTTTCTAAATTTCCTTGTATCTACGATGTATCGGTACCAGTTTACAAGGATCAAACTGTGAACGATAATGCTTGGAGAGAGACAGCGGAATTCGTGGAAAGAACAAGTAAGAAAAGTACTATATACTTTCTGTTTATTCATAACATTTATTACTTAGTTGTCAGGCAAATAATGCATATTGTAATTAACAATAATACGAGGGTCGTCCACAAAGTAAGTTTCGTTTCTATTTCTATCCGTGGCAACGCTACGATCGCAATTCCGAGCATGCGCGGCAGTTACTCTGACTCGAGAAGAAGACATGTACGCCATTTTCAGATCGCTGCTGCCGACATGTACTTTATAGTACTTCTTTATAATGTCAACCGTAATTGGAAATGCCGCCGCGTGTGAAATCAGATCTGTGATTCGTTTTCTAAATGCAAAGAAAGTTCAACCAAAGGAAATTCATCGGCAAATCTGCGAGATTTGCGGACAAAATGCTATGAGTAATTCAATGGTTAGAAGATGGGTCAGACTGTTCAATGAAGGACGTGATCAAGTGCACTACGAAGAACGAAGTGTACGCCCGTCTGTGGTTACTGATGAACTGGTTCACACAACTGAAGAGAAGATTAAGCACAGCTGTAAGTTTACACTTAGTGCCCTTGCTATGCAAGTTTCGCAAATCTCACGATCACTAATTCATGAAATTGTTGCTGAAAACTGAAATTTCGAAAACTTTGCTCACGTTGGGTACCAAAAATTCTTACTGAACAACACAAGAAACAACGGATGGGCAGTGCACTTCAGTTTTTGACGCACTACATCTCTTCTTACACTTAAAATATGTCCTTGGTGGTCAACACTTCAACGATGATGACGAGCTGAAAGAACATGTTACGACATGGTTGACTGCAAAGACGGCAACCTTCTATGAAGAAGGCATACAAAAACTTGTGCCAAGCTATGACAAGTGCCTACAAAATTTCGGAAGCTATGCAGAAAAGTAGTTTAACAGTTGTAGATTTTTGTACAATAAATATTTTTTCTGTATCTATACAGGTTTGTTTTATATAAGGAAACGGCACTTACTTTGTGGACTACCCTCGGAAGTAGCATCGTTCCACATAATATTCAGTTATTATTATAATGAAGTGTACACAAAGTGAATGCCAAAACCTGATGTATGTTATAAAAGTTCAATTTATTATAATGTGCATACAAATTTTTAAAGGTTATTCAGTAACGCTAGGGAGCTTAAAGCCTACTGACTTCTGTGAACCGAGTAACGAGAGGTGCGCCAGACATTGCCAACTTCGTCAGAAAAAAAAAAAAATTCCGAAGGTGTGGAAGACATCGCGTCGGTCAGACCACCCAGGAAAAGGTCACGACAAAATGAAAAAATCATGGAGCTGTTGAATTCTCGACTGGCCGAGAGAGAAATCTTAATGAAAACACTGGCTGAAGAAAAGTATCGCCCGCAGCGTAAAAAAATTGAATCATAATTTGATCGATGAAGCCAAACTGAGATCCTTGCAGATGCTTATTGATTTGGAGAATCGCAGTTCATCTGAATACTATTCTTCCGTGCGTCTTTCATCTCCGAATACTTTCTCATACTCAACAACTCCAGCGACATCAAGTGTGGATAACACTGCCATCACACCATCTCACAACACAGAGACCGAAACGCCAGCTTACGAACCCATTTAATGTTGCGATAAGTGTTAATTTCATATTTTTGCATTGTGCTTTTTCTTTTTTTTTTACACTGTGTGCATTATTAATAAAGCAATAAGACATTAACAAATTTTATTGTACATACCTCAGTGTTAAAGCTAGTTTTTCATCTGTTGTTATAGGGTATGGATATCTGGGAGATGAATCCTTCCTGATGTCTTCTTTGACGAGATCGAGAACGTAGTTAAACTGCGCTATGTTCAACCAGAAATACTCTCTAAATTTCTGGACATTTTTTAACAAGTGCCGATTGATGAGTTGTTCAAAACAGCCTTCCTCATTTCTTGCGAGGTAAATCGGATATGTTTCAGCATTTCCCTCACATAGATGAAGCCGAATTTCTTCATCTTCGACGTCTTCTAACATTAGATAAAACAACAAATCGCGTTCACTCATCCTTTCGGCACAGACGCGGCAGACCAACTAAACACTGTGCGGCCGCCGCTCTATAGGAATCGCCAGCTATACGCCAGCCGCACTACGTCAGACGCACAACGACTGCCGCACGCGTCAAACGCGACATAGGAATCACACCTTCACAGTGCAGCTGCGCAAGAGAGCAGAGCACAGCTGTGCATTGGGCAGCTGCCTCAGCGCTGCATTGCGCACAGTTCAGTGGCGCCAGCGAGCATGACAGCAGCAGGCAGACTGGCTTCACTGCGTGGACTGCAAACGCATAAGCCAGCCGATCTGTCATCAAAAGAATTTAAGGAAACTACTCGGTGTAAAAATTGATTCTCGTGCGTCTCATAGCTTTATTCGCCAGCTTCCTGGGGAATTGCTCATTTCATTAATCCTCATACGTATTGTAATACTTCAAAATTAAGCGTGCTATGGCAGGAAAATCGAATAGTTTGCAAAAAAAATAAAGGTCCTTATGAATTTGCGTTTGGTGCACTGCAGGTCATATGTTGCTGAGCACCGAATCTCAGTCCATTCAATGTTTGGAAACTGTTGTTCTATTTTGTTCCTTCCTTCGCTTTTCTTTCGTTCCCGCATTATGGCTCTTGATGTTAAGTGTCGTGATTGCCTGAGTTCGACACTTACATAACTGAACTCAGCATAAAAAATCCTCACATGCTGTAAACGACAAAAATTCCTTAAGGGCCGATAATTTCAAACCGGACGTAATTGTGCTGGCACTATGTAGTTGTTTTCATGAACTAATTTAGTTTCCTGAGGTTCAGGGTTCACTTAAGCTATAACAGTTTTCTCGGAAGGCTGAACATGGAATAACACTTCACTCAGTTTATTAGTTACCGTACCGTTTTTTTCTACTTCTGATTTTTTCTCTTGTACCGCAAGCAGACCGATTTCCTGTTAAACTTTTTGATTTTTCCTCCAGTGATTCGTGTAGGACCGTTTCGGACCGAACATTCTTTGGGCTTGGGTCGCCTCTACCGGATTTTCCCTTCCTTTGGTTACGAGCTACATTCTCATTTGGCTGCGTCGGTATTTTACTTCGCGGCTTATCTGGAGCAGCAGCAGACGCTTTCGCAATTTCGGCTGCCGGCGCCTGCCCTGAGGTGTTGACCGTGATTTCAGTTTCGCCACCACTTCCTCATTCTTTATTAATTACACTTACTTCCTGATCAAGGTAAACAAATGGAGACTGCAGTTTTTCAACCTCTCCCTGAATTTGTTTATTAACAGATAGCTGCTGATCTTTGCAATCGGCTACTGCACCTGTTGTTTCTTGCAAATTAATGCTGATTACACCCCCTTCATTGTTTGGTACCGTATGTGTATTATCTTTCTGATCATCAGTTTCCATTTGCATTTTGCCTTCCAGTTCCTCTGCCTCCTCATCGCACTGTTTTTGCTTGCGAATTGAGGGAGTGGGACAGGACAGCTCGTCCTCTGAACAACTATCAGTTGTCTCCAGAGGCCTTTTTTCGGTTGAATTTCAGTTTCACGAGTAGTGGTAACAGGGCTTCCGTTTGTTGTTAACGGGGGAAATTGACTGTTATCGTGAAGGGAGACATCAGCTTGGCCCGCTGCGTTAACATCCTCAACCACTTGATTCGGGCTATTCTTTGGTAACAGATCATTTAATGTAAGCTTCTGACGCTGTATCAAATTACTTTTAAGAACAACGGTTCGCCAAGGACATTCCTGTCTGAATTGGCCGGTTTCGTTACATATATGACATGTAGCTTCCTGACCTGCATAAACAATTTGTGCCTTATACCCACAAACAGTTATGTGAGGCGTAATATTCGTCTTAACGTCCATCTCTACGCAGCGGACCCCGCTGAAACATTGCAGTTTAAAGCGAGGCGACCATCTTTCATTTGCAATTGATTTAACGTCCCCGTAGTTTGAAAGAGCTTCCTTAACCTTATCATTTTCAATTTCAATTGGAAGATTCAAGACACGAAAAGTTTTGTAATGAATGTCCGCTCTATAGATGGAAACCTTACTTTCATAACCATTTCTATGCACAGAATATATTTCATAGCCCCACTTTCGTAACACTTTATCAGCAGTCACAGCACTGATTAACTTGACAAAAAAACAGTATTTTTCCATGTATGGACGGTTTCAGAATTGAGACCAATTACCTGTGTAATCCAGTCATCTATTTCCAGGGATGTCGGCTGAACAGGACGGGGTTCCTTGTCAAAAGCAAATACCAAAGCGACGCAATTTCGGTTAAACAACCGAAATTCCAATTAGCAGCAGCAAGACCAGAAGGAGCGATCAGATCACAAGGAATAGGAGCGAACACGGACAGCACTCGGCTAAACACAAGTAGTATACCACATTTTCAATGTAAGATATAATCAGTCGATAAACCCCTATGAATGACAAAGTTTTAATTGGCACGTAGAGGCTAGGAAAGGCATTTCAGTGGCTGCATACATACACGGTATTGGCATCAACAGACTAATTACACAGCAGAATACACAAATGAAGAATTTTCTCGCAAGTAACGGTATCCTGAAAGAGTGTGGTGCTTTCACACATTTGCTGAAATGTATTGCTGAGAAAGGCAGGCCTGCGTTCATGATAATGTTTCTTTTCGAATGACGTCAACTCTTCCCCTCACAAGGCACACTTGGCTAGCTTCTTCATTCTTGTCATGCATATTATTCTCAGCTGCTGACAGTTCACTGACTATCATGTTGTGCAGTGTATCAGTTGTTTTCTTTTGTCGTGAATCACACATTGTAAGTTTGGCAAGCCACAGGCGAGTAGCCAACATCAGATATGTGAGTGTCGCTCCACCTGAAGGTCATGCTCTCCATTATTTTCATGTTGCTCAGATAAAGAACATTAAGCAAAATCCTTTCGTAAGTTTCCATTCCTGTCGTTGATGGGTTATTGCGACTCCACCACAGTTGCAACAGAAATGGAGAGCCATTTCTGTGTGAATTGTTAATCTTTTCTCATTCAAAGAAACATCTTCATTTATGAGTAACAGCTATGTTTCCCTTGTTGACAGATTTAATTGTACTTCTTTTGCCAAAACAAATAAAGCATAATTTTCACAAACTCGCCTCGCAGCAGCTATTGTGATATAACCTGAAACAGTTTGTGCCATTAAAAAAGTAATTGGCGACCAGAGAGGTCAACAGCATATGGAAAGCTTCATTGTGTCAGTTTGCAATACCGTAAGTGAAGAAAATTATATGTTTATTTTCATACTAGTAAATTCTCTTTTCACTAGCTGTCCATGCCATTTAAAAAATTTCGTATTGGACTGGAAAACAAAATTTAAGCGTCTGCAATAGCGCCATGGATAAGAAAGATACATGTGTGAACGATCTGGCGAAATACCCTGCTCCTTATGTGCTATCACTTGTCAAAATCTTGTTTGACCGGTTTACTACTTATGAGGTGTGTTGTGAATATTTTATTCTCGCGGACGTGCGATCGGAAATGAACGCACTACACACGAGACATTTTCTTCAGACTGCAGACAGGTAGGAACCTCGTCCTAAGTCTAAAGAGAAATTCAGTATTTTAGGTAAATTTCAAACACAGCAAAATATGGTATAATATCCACCAAACGCAGTGTCATAGCGACCACTATTTTTCATTGCAAACTTTTCGAATTACGCACAGTCTCTTACTTAATTGTGAATATCACAATAAGTATGATGTTGAGCGAGATAACGGGCAGTTCATCATGAAGCTGAAATAAGCAGCTACAAGTAACGTAAAGATCAAGTAATTTTACCGAATAGTTCCAGTGAAATCGTTTGAACAAGATTATAGGGTTCCCGTCTCGATTCTATCAGTGCAGCACGTCGCCAACCAGCTCAGGCAAAGAAATCTATGCATTTCTGTATGTGCAGGACCTTCGAGCACATGTGGAACATGTGCGATGTACTGCAATGTCGTGTCACTTCACATCTGCTATACATGTCTCAACTGTTGCTTACAGGGGGACCGTATGAACATCAGCTCACCAATTTGATTCATATTGTCAGAGTGTGTAGGATACGACTAGGCCTTTCACACATGTAAACAGGAAGAAGCAAAAAAAAAAAAGGTTCAAATGGCTCTGAGTACTATGGGACTTAACAGCTGAGGGCATCAGTCCCCCAGAACTTAGAACTACTTAAACCTAACTAACTTTAGGACATCACACTCATCCATGCCCGAGGCAGGATTCGAACCTGCGACCGTAGCGGTCTCGCGGTTCCAGACTGACGCGCCTAGAACCGCACGGCCACACCGGCCGGCAAAGAAGCAACACTCAACCGTTTTTGAGATAATCGAATTCGAAAACTATAGTCTTGCTAATGCTGTATGCTTTGTAGAACCGCTAGTGTTAACAGACTTCACAGCTGAGTGAGTGGGCGCTTAGTTTCATAAGCACAGTGTCCCTTGATCGGATTTTGCTGCACTTTTTTTTACTCCCATATAATTCCAGCAACAGATTTATTAAGACCGTTCAGGATATCAATATTTAATAATTTATTTGCTGTTTTCCTAATCTTACCATGAAACAAACAAAGCTTTTTTTATTAAAGGTATTAGAAATCAAGTAAGGATGCATGAGAACTCTCAATCAGATTAGTGCAGTCGTTTTATTTCCATTATCGTATCTACATTTGTGAGAAATATAATGTGTAACCTATGCACCACTGCATAAATCAGAATGATATTGGTTCTAGAAACAGGGAAAACTATGGCTATCGCTACATACAGCAGATGAAATGAGCGCCGAATTTTTGCATGTCAATGGATTTTTTCGGTGTGTCCATTGCAAAATAAACATGCTTCGGAATCGTGAACAGTTCTCGGTCGTCACACATTATCGAAGCATAGCACCGAAAATTTGGTGCAAATTAACTCACGAAATGCAGTATTACCAGCAGCGAGATTCGATCCACAGACCTCGCGCTTATGAAACTAAGTGCTTACTCACGCGTCTGATGGCACCATATACATTAGCCGCCCTACAAAGCATACAGCATAAGCATGCCTATAATTTTCAAACTCGATTTTCTGAAAAAACGGTTCAGAGTTGTGTTTTCCTATTTACAGATGTGGAAGCCCTAATCGTGCCCTACACACCCTACACACGAATCATATCGATGAGGGGAATTTCGTACAGTCCCTTTGTTAGCATAAGCTGTCATTACACGAGCTGTGCAGTGCTGAACAATGACATTTTTCTGACGACGCAGTTTGGATAAACCACGCTGTTGAGTCTTTCCAAACGTACAGAGCAGTGTCAATCAGGTCAGATATTCTGAACGACATTGAAGCATAGACCAGTGAGATGGAGAAAAATCACTTACATCCCATGTAAGCCATCTCCCTTTTCACTACAGAGTTGGGAGACTCCATAGTGGATTTCAGTTGAGGCTTACATTTGGTTGTTTTTGTATCTTACGTCCTATAAATATTCACCATTTCAGAGTACCAGCCACTGAGGATATCTCAAAAGCGCGTCGTTATTGAGACGATTTGTTGTAATAAAATGACAGGAGGCGACATACACTCCAGGAAATGGAAAAAAGAACACATTGACACCGGTGTGTCAGACCCACCATACTTGCTCCGGACACTGCGAGAGGGCTGTACAAGCAATGATCACACGCACGGCACAGCGGACACACCAGGAACCGCGGTGTTGGCCGTCGAATGGCGCTAGCTGCGCAGCATTTGTGCACCGCCGCCGTCAGTGTCAGCCAGTTTGCCGTGGCATACGGAGCTACATCGCAGTCTTTAACATTGGTAGCATGCCGCGACAGCGTGGATGTGAACCGTATGTGCAGTTGACGGACTTTCAGCGAGGGCGTATAGTGGGCATGCGGGAGGCCGGGTGAACGTACCGCCGAATTGCTCAACACGTGGGGCGTGAGGTCTCCACAGTACATCGATGTTTTCGCCAGTGGTCGGCGGAAGGTGCACGTGCCCGTCGACCTGGGACCGGACCGCAGCGACGCACGGATGCACGCCAAGACCGTAGGATGCTACGCAGTGCCGTAGGGGACCGCACCGCCACTTCCCAGCAAATTAGGGACACTGTTGCTCCTGGGGTATCGGCGAGGACCATTCGCAACCGTCTCCATGAAGCTGGGCTACGGTCCCGCACACCGTTAGGCCGTCTTCCGCTCACGCCCCAACATCGTGCAGCCCGCCTCCAGTGGTGTCGCGACAGGCGTGAATGGAGGGACGAATGGAGACGTGTCGTCTTCAGCGATGAGAGTCGCTACTGCCTTGGTGCCAATGATGGTCGTATGCGTGTTTGGCGCCGTGCAGGTGAGCGCCACAATCAGGACTGCATACGACCGAGGCACACAGAGCCAACACCCGGCATCATGGTGTGGGGAGCGATCTCCTACACTGGCCGTACACCACTGGTGATCGTCGAGGGGACACTGAATAGTGCACGGTACATCCAAACCGTCATCGAAGCCATCGTTCTACCATTCCTAGACCGGCAAGGGAACTTGCTGTTCCAACAGGACAATGCACGTCCGCATGTATCCCGGGCCACCCAACGTGCTCTAGAAGGTGTAAGTCAACTACCCTGGCCAGCAAGATCTCCGGATCTGTCCCCCATTGAGCATGTTTGGGACTGGATGAAGCGTCGTCTCACGCGGTCTGCACGTCCAGCACGGACGCTGGTCCAACTGAGGCGCCAGGTGGAAATGGCATGGCAAGCCGTTCCACAGGACTACATCCAGCATCTCTACGATCGCCTCCATGGGAGAATAGCAGCCTGCATTGCTGCGAAAGGTGGATATACACTGTACTAGTGCCGACATTGTGCATACTCTGTTGCCTGTGTCTATGTGCCTGTGGTTCTGTCAGTGTGATCATGTGATGTATCTGACCCCAGGAATGTGTCAATAAAGTTTCCCCTTCCTGGGACAATGAATTCACGGTGTTCTTATTTCAATTTCCAGGAGTGTATTTTAACTTGTGTGTTATGACAGTATACTGTTTCAAGGCATCGGCACACTGTAGATCCATCAAAAACAGTTTGTTCTTGGTATTACTGATTATAATTAAATGCCCGTTAATAACACACCGGCGATTAAAGCCTTCAAGAAAAGATAGCATACAAGACATGGACATACGTTATTCAGTTTAGCATAATGAGCTGAGATTCAGAGGTACAAAACGATGTGTAGATGTTTCCGGTGGCATATCGCTAAATAAAAGAAAAAAGTTTATTCAGCTTCATGTTTTCTAAAAGAGTCTGAGAGTTTCTTATTAACCTAATAGAAGTATGTGTAGTATTCAGTGTCACGTAAATATGAGTGAACTCTCTCTCAGAAGTGTGTTTGTTCGACTGGCTTCATCTACAGGTGAGCTTGCACTAGTTGCAGAAAAGTATTTTGCACTTTCTTGTTTCAAGTCTTATATTTCAAAGATACTAAGGCTTCTGCTAGCGAATAGAGACAAAGATCAGGTAAAAATGACCTTACGGTTTTACTGAAAGGTAAGAATGATTAAATAATTTTTATCTTATGTGGAAGACTATCTGAAATTTGTATCGCACTATTTGTAATGGAACTTTTGTAACCTAATGTCCTTACTTATTAGACAGGGACCATCCTTTTTGCCTTATAACATATTCATTGATATTGAAGTCTTTATTTGTGTATACTAAAGATAAGAACATTACTAGCACGTGGGGAAGGGAGGGAACGTTCGGTTTTACAGAGCTAACGTGGGGATTTTAGGCCTGTCCATTTCGTAAACAAACTGTGTGATTCACGAGCCAGATATAGCCGACACTATCGCCGGACAGTGTAGCAGGTACGTAACACCAAGGTATATAGGCAAGTTACATTAACCAACGTCTCCAGGGCTCTGTGTCTCGTCAGTTGGTTTTAGCATCTGCGTACACATCAACTCCAGCCACCTTGTGCAGTGTGAGGATGGCTTAAATCCATCTCAAATAGGTTACAATTACCAATTTTGAGAACGCGTGTGTACTTGTGTAGCTCGTGCGCGTCATCCGTAGCTGCGAACTGTCGCTAGAGCACGCTGTGGTCGTCTTCAGCTTCCAGTCTCATTGACTGGAGTACATTAATACCGTCATCGATGGATCCCGCTTCGAACTGAACCCCAATTGACTAGCAAAGACGTGTCTGGAGACGCCCCGGAGAGTGATGGGATACCAAGCTGAGAGTCGCCCACCCTACGGCCCAGAGCTGATGGTCTGCGGTACCATTTCATTTCACAACAGGACCTCCTTGGTTATTATCTGCTACACCCTTAAAGCGCAGCTTAACATCGATTATATTCTACGCCCTGTTTTGTTGCCACTCACGGAATGGTATCCCAGGCTTACATTTCAGCAATGCCCGCCTGCATATGGCGAGAGTTCTTCGTGCTTGCCAAATTCTACTTTGTCTAGACAGGTCGCCGAATCTCTCCTCAGTGGAGAACGTTTGGAGCGTTATGATCAGGGTCCTCCAACCACCTTGGGATTTTGACGATCTATCGCGCCTGTTGGAAAGAATTTGGCACGATATCCCTGAGGTGGATATGTAACAACTCTTTCAATCAGTGCCAAGTCGAATAACCGCTTGCACAAGGGCCTGTGCAGGACCAACGCGTTACTGACTCGCTCAGTTTATGAAGCTCTTTCTCTTGAATAAACCACCCAATTTTTCTGAAAAGTAACAATTTGTTTGTTTGGACACGTACATCACATCTACAGATTCCGTCCCATTCGGGTGATTCCGTGACACATTTCTTATTCTTGTATCCCAGACTGTGGCTTTCACAGTAAATGTATTCAACCTTCGTGCAGGCGACGGACAAATGGTTCAAATGGCTCTAAGTATATGGGACTTAACATCTGAGGTCATCAGTCCCCTAGACTTAGAACTACTGAAACCTAACCATCTTAAGGACATCACACATATCCATGGCCGAGGCAGGATTCGAACCTGCGACCGTAGCAGCCGCGTGGTTCCGAACTGAAGCGCCTAGAACCGCTCGGCCAGGCAACGGACAGCTTTAGTCCATGCAACGGAGGAAAATTAGGGGAAAAGTTACGTGTAGTAGCAATTTTTTTTACAGTGGTAGGAAGAAGTGCCTTGAGCAACATGCCTACTAAAAATGTACGCTGCTGGTATGTGAGGGCAGGGGTGGAGGCTTAAAGGCCACTTTACGTTTTTTCTTCCAGCAAAAATGTTTCCAAGCACGATGTGAAACATCGTTTTCCTACAGAAAAGGTCCTATACATTTTCTTAGGATTAAGCGTTCCCACATTCTAGGGGATGAAAAGTCGCATTATTAAAAGTAGTCTTTTAATGGTATAAAATTAAGGTCTGTTTTTTAAATGAAGTGAGCCAAGAGCAAATATGAAATGTTTGTACTACATCCAAGTGCATGAGAACCGTATTAATGGATAAAATGTGTTCTGGTGGTGTAACAGGGTGGAAAGAGATGCAGGGAGGGCAGGATGGGGAGAGGTTAGAAGCGTGAGGGAAGGTAGGTCGGCGGATTGTGGCCATGCACTGCCATCCGTCATAGATCTGCGTATTGAAGACGGAGCACGCCATTCCCCATTACATCCTCCCGACTACATCGAAAAAGCAACTCCAGCGTGTTTCATAAACTTATACCAACCTTTGCGCAGTCGCCTTATTAATAAACTAGCTGGAATGATTACGTTCCACAAAATGCATTAACACTACATCAAATACAGATATGAATTACTAATAATAATAAAGCAAGATACGCATATCAGCTGATTCTACGTATGTCTCTGCACACTGTTCTACAATACTAGACAGAAATTGATTTACAGTTATCCGGTACAGGAGCTGTGACGTGCTTCTGGAAAATGTAACTTCCTCCACCACAACTGCTACCAGATTTTGAGTTTAAAGGCAGACTACACCTCCCCAGCATTTCCAGTCCAATTGCCATGCGAGTAGACAAAATAACTTCCTTGAGGTCGCCTTCATATAGTGGTTTTTTTTTTCTTCAATTTATCGAGTATTTATTTGCAGTTGTTACGTAGACAATTAAGTAAAAAATCTCCACAGCAGGAACTGTCGGCTGTCTATCACAATGAAGAGCATGTCCCAAGTGCAATATACAGGCAGATTTCACTGTTTCTGCTACCAATCGCTGTAATACTTTTCGCAGCTTAAGGAGTATCAAATTCATGACCTCATTCTCAGCGCTTCCAGCAACTGAAGAGGCCAAAAGGATTAAATTGGCCGTCTCTGTAAGAGAAGTTGCTCACCTAGGTGTCATGGAAATTCAGATGTTTCACTGTACATTAAAGTATATTACTGTTCTGGATCTGAACACTATCAGTCGTTTTTTATCAGACACATTCACATCCTCCTTGGGAGATATACTGTGGCTGTATACTAATTAACTCCGTTCAGTGCAGCCCACTGTGCCAGTGCGAGCAATTTCTGAATGGCAGCATGAGCAATACAATTAAAGATGAGAGAAGAGCAGTAACTTACTGGTCATTTATTAGTTCACCACCAAGTAACTACAACGAGATTACACTGCTTTACAATAACCTATCAAGGACAGACAGCACCAATATACATCTACATGATTACTCTGCAATTCACACTTAAGTGCCTGGCAGAGGGTTCATCGAACCATTCTCATACTACTTCTCTACCACTCCACTCGCGAATGGCGCGTGGGAAAAAGGGACACTTAAATCTTTCCGTTCGAGCTCTAATTTCTCATATTCTATTATGATGATCATTTCTGCCCACGTAGGTGGGTGTCAACAAAATGTTTTCGCATTCGGAAGAGAAAGTTGGTGATTGAAATTTCGTAAACAGATCTTGCCACCGCCCATCGCGAAGTTGATGCCTCATGGTGGCATCTCTATGAAAAGTATGTACGCGCAGAAGAGGCGGATAGGGGATCACACTAGCTAAGATGTGGGCTGCAAATGGGAAAATCCATTGACATAAGCGACTTTGTCAAAGGACAGGTTATTATTTCGCAAATCTTGTGAACGAGTATCTCGAAAACGGTGAAGGTGGTCGAATGTTCATATGCTACTGTCGTGAGCATCTACGGGAAGAGGTAGAAGGACAGTGAAACTGCCACTAGACACTAGACACTAGACACTAATGGACTCCACGACTCTTCACGGAATGTGGGGCTCTGCTCTGTACAGTGGGATAAATGATGACCTGTGGCTTCTCTGCTGAAGGAGCAAAATGCAGGTGCATGCAAAAGTGTTTCGAAGCACAATGTTCATCGTATATTGATGAACTTGGACCTCCGCAGCAGGCCATCCCTTCGTCTTCACATGTTGACCCAAGACACCGTCAATAATACGAGTGCAGTGGGCACTGGACCATGTAGGTTCAACCGTCGATCAATGGAAACGTGTTGGTTCCGGTCAAGTCGCATTACTGCTACACTAGGTCGATGGTCGTCCCCACAAACGCCGTCATTGAGATGAACGGTGGCTCGAAACGTGAAGCGCCTCACGAATGCAGGCTGCTGGAACCAGTATAATGCTATGGGAGACATTCTCATGCGCTTGCATGGGACCTGTGGTAATAACCGAAGACACACTCTGACAGCTGCGAACCACCTGCATCCCATCATGCTTGCTGTCTTCCCCAACGGCGGTGTCATCTTCCAGCAGCATAATTGTCTGTGTCTCGGAGCCAGAACCGTGCTACAATGGTGTAAGGAGCATTATAGTGAACTCACTTTTGAGTCCTCGGCGACGATATTCGCCTCATGTAAATCCTATGGAACCCATTCGGGTCGCTATCTGGCGCCATAGCCGCGCACGCAAATCAGCAGGCCGTAATTTACGCGAATTATATGACTTGTGCGTAGACATCTAATGCAACATACCTCCACAAACTTGCCAACAAACTATCGGATCCGCGACACGCAGAATTAGTGATGTATTTCGTTCCAAAGACGGAAAAACAAGCAAATAATCAGGTGGTAATAATGTTTTGGCTCATCAGTGTATGCAGCAATCTTGAGCTGAGTATGTTCCTGAATCCATCAGTTAATGATATTTCAGAGGTTACCCGTGCTTCATATAAGATGATGGCCGTCATCCGTTGTAAAATGTAGTTTTCTAAGCAGATTCAGAAAGGTAGTTTCAAAAGTAAAGTGAAAAAATGGTTTTATTGTGCTATTAAGTGTGAAATTTTTAATAGCCGCTTTACAAGTATGATTAATATATTATGTAGACAAAATTCGAAGCTTAATTTATGCTGGTTGGGGTGGTGAATTACTATACACGTAATAGTTGTAACGAGATAGTCGTGTCGTTCATTCCCGTGCAAAGTTTACGTTTGATGAAAACTAAGACTACGGCGATAAAGTTTTGAATAACATTTTAAAAACTGCACGCAAAATTATTTCAGCTGACGATGTATTAAATTTTAGTCTGGGACCAACCACTTCTACGTACGGCACGTTGCCTTTTTTTTCGAGGCTAAATTCACTGTTATGTGAGGGTTTTTTTAATCGTCGTGCACGATTCTTACGATAGTTTCTTACTGCACAGATCACATTTCGTGAATTCTTTATCTTGTTAGTGAAGTAGTTCCACATTTGGGTGGTCCTGGATTTCTTCATCTCGGTACGCACTCATCAAGAAAGGCGAACGAAGAGCATCTTTTTAGCGTCATCGACAAACGAAACAGGAATGGACTCCAGTTAACCAGTATTCCGGTTACCGGTAACCTCTAGCATTTCTATATCGGAAATAACAAGTTATTCCATCTATTATTTCCATGGAAGTACGATATAGTAAGATGACTGTTATTTATCCATGGTCAGACAGAGCGACGCCGAATTAGTAGTCATCGATAAACAGATGGCGTCCGGTATTAGTAGTTATTAATCAGTTATTTGCTATGATTAGTACGAATGTCACACAGTCAATGCATTCGTTATTATTGGTTAAGACAGAGCGAGACCGAAGTGGGAATAGTAAAATACAACGTATGCACTTTCGGAAACTGATTACGAGCGGTTATTGAAACGACTGCCTGATACTGACAACAGGTCATTTCGCTAAATGTAATTGCTCAGTAACAGTTATTTCTTTCTGTTAAGTTATTTAGCCACCTAAGCAGCAATGTCTGGTCGACGTTGTGTAACACTGTCGATATCTTCGCATTTCAATCTACAATGGGAGGGATCTTCAGTTTCGCACGGTAATGTTATCAAACATATCAACCATGCGTGACATACCTGATATGGCAGACGACGTCCACAGTCAGCTTGTAAATCGTTATAAAGAGTTTGTTACGGTGCAATTTACCATTTTTGTTGAAAGGTTCCTACCCCATTCTGTGGCATCGAGTAGTCAGGCCTACTAGATTAATGGCCTGCCAAGCGAGTGCAATTATTATTCTTACATCACAAATATGTTCATGAGTTATACGAACTGCAACTATGCTTGAAATATGAGCCATAGTGCCTATCAGTTAAGCTATAATTTATTCTCGCCCTTAATTTCTAATGTAACGGAATGGATAACGCATCTGACTAATAGTTAGTGCACATTTCTGATAGAGTAACTCCAAACCGGCAAGACCACATTTCCTTCTTGTGGTATATATTTTATTCAAAGCTTGGACATCCCAGCAATAAAATGGAGGTTATGGTGAAATATCTCAACAAAATGGCTACCCACGACTCAATAATCAAGACCACTATTTGTTTCATATATCTCATCTTTTATTACAATAAATTCTTTCACATTAATGTTGCCAAATTTCTTGCATTACACTTAAACACAATAGTTAAACAAGGGATTCTCTACCCAATGGGCGTGACATAACATAAGCATTTTACTATACTATGGTCTCGTAATGTTTCTGTTTATTGCTACTGTCCACTTTCTGGATTGGTAAGGAATCTTTCGCTACTTCATTCTCTCCCACACTCTCTTAACATCGTTCATTAGCAGCATAACGAATTTACTGATTTTCATGTTGTACTAGGAAAAATCATGCTTGACCTACAGTACTTGAAACTAATTCGCTACTGTCTCATGCAAATAACACAGATTACATATATAAAATAAATCACACTGGCAGTATAAAACACATCTCAAAAACAAAATGTTTGGTTATCTACTCGTTCTGCTTTCCCCCATCAAACAATAGTCATCCCAGATTCACACGTCACTGACCCACGTAATAATTTTCCTACCACAAACTCTAGAGGACTTATGCACATCTTCCTGTGCAATGCAACCCACATAGTGTTGCTGGGTAGATTACTGACTCACCTTAATTCAGACTCAGAGTATCTGAATATCAAGCTGGTGTCATACGAATGTATCTCGTAAAAGAAGTTCTGGTATCCTATTTATCTCATACACGGATCCTCAACTGAATGCTAGGACAAGCACTTCTAATTCTTTTTATTGTCTCATAGTTAGGTTGAGACTCACGCTGTACTCACCACGTGGAAGTGCTTGTCTCTAATTCAAGTTCTGCACAAAGAAATTTTAATTATTTGCGACTTAGATTTACACACGCAAGTATTTCATCTTAATACTATCACACGCTAGTATTTCGTATTATGATTACAACACGTGGTTTCTTTGTCACTTCCGAAAAATCCTATGTTCCCCATAAATTTTTACCTGCCTATCTTTTTCAGAACAATTTACATCAGCCTCCCACCAAAAGTAACTGAAAAGAGAAATTATTAGTTCATCTACTCCTAAATATTCTACATGCATACCATTTTCATTTAACTTTGTTTTTCTGGAGCACAAAGAGCATGTCTTCACACCCCAGGAACCAGCGGCAGAGTGCTGAAACATGGCCGTTCATCCGGTCATCCCGCGCTTCTGCAGAAGAGGGGGAGGACGTTGCCACCGTATTGGTCAGCCACATTCCAGTCCCTCTGGTGCTCTGGTATACTTCCTGTCTTTGGTTCGGCCAAAGGTGACCAGGGAACCCTCTCAAAGATGATTATAGAATCTACCTTCACTATCTGTGGTCAGCAGACGACCAGCCTTTCATTCAATTCACATACATTACCAAACTGGATCCAGGGATGTATTTTAAGGAAGTGCACACCTTAATAATGAAACATACAAATTGCCCTTCTTTCCTACATTGGTATCCGACTTCGGTGTATTAAAATATATTGGTGTTATTATTCAAAAAACCCTGTTCTCATAAGAACAACGAAGTATTTTGTTGTATATCTTTTCTGTGTCGGGCAGTACATGTCAGATGCGTTAACAGTGAACTTCAGGTCGAGAAGAGCCATAGCAATGGAGAACATTGTTAGCAGCGTTGAAGAAAGTGTTGAAAATACAGGTTTGTCTTGTAATTTACTGTGTTCCATGATTTTAATATGTTCCTAAGTTGTAGATTCTAATATGTCAAGATGTATCTTTGGTTTTGCGGGCGGTCTAGATTTAAGTTGTGAATAAAGCGTAAAATCTATTTTCCACACTGAGATACATCTAGGTTAGTCGTAAGCTAGCTCTTAACTACTGTCATTCTGCGTTGTGGTAACATTCCTACCGGTCAGACATGAGAAACGTTATCAGATTCGGAGGAATGTTAGTAGTTGTAAAGCACATGGTACTATGTGGAACTCAAAATATAGACTTCTTAAGCGGGGAATTTATGCCAGTATGTGATGAAAAACGTGGAAGAGCCCTGACTTCCCGAAAACGAAAGGAGATACTTCTTCGTTGTGTGGGCGATCCTGGGTTGCAGTTTGCTGTGACCGAGAATTTTGGAGTTGATCAGGCAACAGTATGTTATGGATAGTTTTAAAAGTACACGACTGGAATCGGTTTCCGTCTGAAATCCAGGAAGTTAATACGTCTAAACTAGAGTGGCATAAAATATTTCCAATTCTAACGGTTACAGTGGCTTTGGATTGAACTCAACCGAGATTAGAATACATCAAATCAGAATACATCAATCGCAAAGGTTATGCCTCTATTAATGTGCAGGCCACGCACCGTAGAGAAATTTGCCAGCATAAGAGCAAAATGGCCGGGTAGCGTGCATGGTACTAGAATACTGAGACGTAGCCCAATTAGAAACATAACTTCAGGGTGCACGTGTACAATGCGGATGCTTGCTTACTCGGGTATTCAGGGTATGGAATGTCCCCATGGTTAGTCAGTGCATTTAATCCAGCAAGAAATGATGACCGGTAACAATTCAGTTTAGTTCACATCAGAGAAAGAGCGAAAAGAACGATAGTGCTGAGAGCTTTTGATCAATTGAAGCAAAGATTTGCGGTCATCGGCGACTGTGTAAGGCTACATTAGAGAGACTCCTCAAACTAATAGTAACGTGTGTTCTACTGTACAACATCTCTAAACACCTGAAATATCACCTGAAATATCACTTACAGTGCCATTTGGAGCGCATGAAAGATGCAGAAGAAGAAGAAGAAGAAGAAGACGGCGAAAGTGAGAGACCTGGTGAATACCAGCCTACCGAGAGCCAGCTGGATATCACAGGAAGCTAAGTTCGTGGTGAACAGAAATGACACCAGATACTTGGATTTATTTATTTAGAAGCTTTTTCTTGGTTTAATTGTGTAGTATTGGAATGCAAAGAGCAACGTAATAAGCAGTGTAATTACAATTGAAAGTCACGTAATTACAAGACAGCAAGAAAAATGTACAAATTGCGTTTTTATTTATTATTTTTAGACAATAAAGAAAGGAATCGAAAGGATATGGTAATACAATACAGTACAATACTTACGTTTCATGTTAATAATCAAAAAATGGTCGAAATGGCTCCAAGTACTATGGGACTTAACATCTTAGGTCATCAGTCCCCTAGACTTAGAACTACTTAAACCTAACTAACCTAAGGACATCACACACATCCATGCCCGAGGCAGGATTCGAACCTGCGAGCGTAGCAGCAGCGCGGTTCCGGACTAAAGCGCCTAGAACCTCTCGGTCACAACGGCCGGCTTATTAATAATCCATTTGAATCGATTTGTCCTGTGCAATTTTTTCTAGCTTTTTTCTTTTCTTATTCTCTTTGAAGATCTGTCATTCCACTTGTTTCAATAATACAACTCTCTGAAGTTTCATGTGCTGCAAGGGTTTTCACACTAGGTCGAATGTACGTTAAGGTTGCCAGTTTCGTTGTAGCAGGAGCAACGACTGGGTACATACCTCCGTAGGACATTTCCATCTGATCTTCATTTCTACCGCAGTCTTTAGTAGCATTTGATATGTGCTTGACGCCCTCCGAAATAGTTCCTGGAACCTTTCTAAAAATATGATTATCTTTCAGGAAGAGCAATACAAATGAATCCTTTTCCCGATCTTTAAGTTTAATCGGCTGATTTCCTGTTTGCTTAAGATCGGTTTTCTCTTTCGATTCTTCAAATCAGTGAACAATTTATTAAGCTGTGCAATAGTGTACTGTTTGCCATTCTGTGGGAGTATTCGTGTGCAGTACTAGTCCAGGCATTTTTCTTTTCTAACACTATCTTCGGTATTCTAGATATTTGTAACACAATCATGAACTCAGATATCGAATTAGCGAACAGTGCTTTGTTAACTGCGGTCCTGTCACTACCTTCACTTTCACTGGAAGACATGTCGATAGCTGGCTTTTTTAAAACTACACTGAAGAACCAAAGAAACTGAAACACATGCCTAATATCGTGTAGGGCCCCTATGAGCACGCTGAAGTGCGTAACATGACGTGGCATGGACTCGACTAATGTCTCAAGTAGTGCTGGAGGGAACTGCTCAATAATTTTCATACCTAGGGAGTGTGGTGGCCATCGGAAGTGTTTTAACTCAGAAGAGAGTTCCTGGAGCGACTCTGTAGCAATTCTGGACGTGTGTAATGCTTGTCCTACATTTTCCGCATTGTCCTGCTGGAATTGTCGAAGTTCGTCGGAATGACATGAATGGATGCAGGTATCAGACAGGATGCTTACGTAAGTGTCACCTATCAGAGTCGTATTTAAACGTATCAGGAGTCACATATCACTGCAACCGCACACGTTCCACACCATTACAGTACTCCAATCTCTGTATTCCGCTACAGTTTTTGTCCTCTACAACTCCCTCTTGTACCATGGAAGTCATTCCCTCATGTATAACAGAAGTGCTATCATCCCGTCCCTTCTCCTTATCTGTGTTTTCCACATATTCCTCTCCTCTCCGATTCTGTGTAGAACCTACTCATTCGTTACCTAATCAGTCCACCTAATTTTCAACATTGGTCTGTAGCACCACATCTCAAATGCTTCGATTCTCTTCTGTTCCGGTTTTCCCACAGTCCATGTTTCACTACAATACAATGCTGTACTCCAAACGTACATTCTGACAAATTTCTTCCTCAAATTAAGGCCGATGTTTGATATTAGTAAACTTCTCTTGGCCAGGAATGCCTTTTTTGCCTTAGCCAATCTGCTTTTGATGTCCTCCTTGCTCCGTCCGTCAATGGTTATTTTACTGCAGGGTAGCAGAATACATTAACTTCATCTACTTCATGACCATCAATCCTGATGTGAGGTTTCTCGCTGTTCTCATTACCTTCGTCTTTCTTCGATTTACTGTCAGTCCATATTCCGTACTCATTATTCATTCAGTTCAGCAGATCAGGTAATTCTTCTTCACTTTCACTCAGCATAGAAATGTCGTCAGCGAATCGTATCATTGATATCCTTTCACCTTTAATTTTAATTCTATTCGTGAATCTTACTTTCATTCACATCATTGCTTCCTCGATGTACAGATTGAACAGTAGGGGAGAAAGGCTACAGCCTTCTCTTACACCCTTTTTAACACGAGCACTGCGTTCTTGGTCGTCCACTCTTATTATTGCCTCTTGGCTGCTGTACATATTGTATATGACCCGTCTCTCCCTATAGCTTACCCTACTTTTTTCACAATTTCGAACATCTTGCACCATTTTACATTGTCGAACGCTTTTTCCAGGTCAACAAATCCTATCAACGTGTCTTGATTTTTCTTAAGTCTTGCTTCCATTATTAACTGAAACGTCAGAATTGCCTCTCTCGCGCCTTTACCTTTCCTAGAGCCAAACTGATGATCACCTGGCGCTTCCTAAATTTTCTTTTCCTTTCTTCCGTATATTATTCATGTAAGCAACTTGGAGCTGTTAAGCTGATTGTGTTGTAATTCTCGCACTGGTCGGTTCTTACCGCCTTCGGAATTGTGTGGATTATGCTTTTCCGAAAGTCAGATGATATGTCGGCAGACTCATACATTCTACACGCCAACGTGAATAGCCGTTTTGTTGCCACTTCCCCCAATGATTTTAGAAATTCTGATGGAATGTTATCTATACCTTCTGCCTTATTTGATCTTAAGTCCTTCAAAGCTCTTTTAAATTATGATTCTAATACTGGATCCTCCATTTCTTCTAAATCGACTCCTGTTTCTTCTTCTATCACATCAGACAAATCTTCCCCCTCACAGAGGCTTTCAGTGTATTCTTTCCACTTATCCGCTCTCTCCTCTGCATTTAACAGAGGAATTCCCATTGCACTCTTAATGTTACCATCCTTGCTTTTGATGTCACAGAAGGTTGTTTTGGCTTTCCTTTATGCTGAGTCTGTCCTTCCGACAATCATATCTTTTTCGATGTCTTCACATTTTTCCTGCAGCCATTTCGTCTTAGCTTCCCTGCACTTCCTATTTATTTCATTCCTCAGCGACTTGTATTTCTGTATTCCTGATTTTCCCGGAACATGTCTGTACTTCCTCCTTTCATCAATCAACTGAAGTATTTCTTCTGTTACCCATGGTTTCTTCGCAGTTACCTTATTTGTACCTGTGTTTTCCTTCCCAACTTCTGTGATGGCTATTTTTAGAGATGTTCATTCCTCTTCTACTGTCCTGCCTACTGAGCTATTCCTTATTGCTGTATTTAAAGCCTTAGAGAACTTGAAGCGTATCTCGTCATTCCTTAGTACTTCCGTATCCCACTTCATTGAGTGCTGATTCTTTCTGACTAATGTCTTAAACTTCAGCCTATTCTTCATCACTATAATATTGTGGTCTGTGTCTATATCTGCTCCTGCGTATGCCTACAATCCAGTATCTGATTTCGGAATCTCTGTCTGACCATGATGAAATCTAACTGAAATCTTCCCGTATCACCCGGCCTTTTCCAAGTATACCTCTTCCTCTTGTGATTCTTGGACAGGGGATTCGCTATTACTAGCTGAAATTTGTTACAGAACTTAATTGGTATTTCTCCTCTCTCATTCCTTGTCCCAAGCCCATAATTTCCTGTAACCTTTTCTTCTACTCCTTCCCCTACAACTGCATTCCAGTCCCCCATGACTATTAGATTTTCATCCCCCTTTACATACTTTATTACTCTTTCAGTATCCTCATATACTTTCTCTATCTCTTCATCTTCAGCTTGCGACCTCGGCATGTATACCTGAACTATCGTTGTCGATGTCGGTTTGCTGTCGTTTCTGAACTGTTCACAGAAACACACCGTCTGCCCTACCTTCCTATTCATAACGAATCCTACTCCTGTTACAACATTTTTTGCTGCTGTCGATATTACTTTTTACTCATCTGACCAGAAATCCTTGTCTGCTTTCCACTTCACTTCACTGACCCCCACTATATCTAGATTGAGCCTTTGCATTTCCCTTTTCAGATTTTCTAGTTTCCCTACCACGTTCAAGCTTCTGACATTGAACGCCCCGACTTGTAGAACGTTATCCTTCTGTTGATTATTCAATGTTTTTCTCAGGGTAACTTCCTCCTTGGCAGTCCCCTCCCGGAGATCCGAATGGGGGACTATTCTGGAATCTTTTGCCAATGGAGAGATCATCATGACACTTCTTCAGTTACAGGCCACATGTCTTGTGGATACGCGTTCCACGTATTTAATGCAGTGGTTTCCGTTGCCATCGGAATCCGCATGCCGTTGATCATTGCTGATTCTTCCGCCTTTAGGGGCAGTTTCCTGCCCCTAGGACAAGAGAGCGCCTTGAACCTGTGTCTGCTCCTCCGCCCTGTTTGACAAGGCCGTTGGCAGAATGAGGGTGACTTCTTACGCCTGAAGAAAAACAGTATTCGTAGAAAAGTGATCGACCCAATTGCTTAACACTTCAGGGTAAGGCTCTGTTGATAACGCATCTATTTAACCATTCAAAATGAAATTGTCACTCTGGGAAGAAATACCCGTTCTTTTTCCAAAAATTCTCTTCATGCAGGTACTCTTGTGTTAGTAGATTCCGAACGCTATCCACCTATTATACGAGTACGTAATCTTAAGGAATTTAACAATGTGACAGCACTTCAGAGTGCTTTTGATCTGCCTTCCTCTGCATATTCAGTGAACATTGATGACATTGGCTTTGACCTGCAACTGAAAGTAAAGGACCTGCAGAGTGACGGGGAAAATAATGACAAATTCGATAACAAGAGAAACATTCTAGATTTATAGAACTGTGTAACATGAATTTTGAAACAGTCTGTACATATGTATGCCTGTTCCACAACCATTCCTAAACCACTGGACAGATATCAACCGAACTTGGTACACATATAATTTACTGTGTAGAAAGTATCACTCTTCGGTAACAACCGCCCACCTATCAAAGGGGTGCGGGTGGCTGTGAAAATGCAGTTCAGCCAACAACACGAGGTTACTCACAGTTCAGGTAATCAATTACTTGAGGATGAGATCATTTACAGACTTGAAACAAATTTCAAACATAATTGCCAATCTTTACGACACTTTTCCTTGCTGACGACTCCCACAAAATGATGAAAGGAAAAGAGTTCATCATTTACTACATTTACACTGTTCATGCAGTAAAACTACCACATGAAGCATGACGTTTTAATTTATTACTTCTTTACTGCTATCTGTTTCGTGAGAAGTTTTGCAGACAGTATTCACATATACCATTGAATGTATCTGAAAAATTACATCATCGTACGACACTTAGTTCAGGACACATGACGTCATAGCAACACTTTTCGCAGACAGTATCCATATTTGCCGCTGAATGTGCCTATAAAATATATATCATTGTACGACACAGTTCAGGAGACACGACTTCAAATACTGAGATAGGAAATAAACTGTCGCATGGTACATGACGTTTTACTTTATTACTTCTTTGTTGACAACTCCATTCACAACAAATTTCGCAGACAGTAGGCACATATAGCACTGGATGTAATTCCAAAATTATATCATTATATAACGCAAACTTCAAGAGATACGATGACGTAAACACTGAAATGCGTGAGAATGAAACGGCAGGGTGAAATTTGCTAGACATAGCCTACAAGTAAAATATATACACAAATACGTGTAAAATGTGTTACATATGTGTCAAATATACACTATGTGATCAAAAGTATCCGGACACCCCTAAAAACATACTTTCTTCGTATTACGTGCATTGTGCTGCCACCTACTGCCTGGTACTAAATATCACTCACCTCTGTAGTCATTAGACATCGTGAGAGAGCAGAATGGGGCGCTCCGCGGAACTCACGGACTCCGAACGTGGTCATGTGATTAGGTGTCATTTGTGTCATACGTCTGTATGCGAGATTTCCAGACTCCTAAACATCTCTAGGTCCACTGTTTCAGATGTGAAACGTGAAGGGACACGTACAGCACAAAAACGTACAGACCGACCTCGTCTGTCGACTGACAGAGACCGCCGACACTTAAAGAGGGTCGTAATGTGTAATAGGCAGACATCTATCCAGACCACCACACAGGAATTTCAAACTGCATCAGGATCCACTGCAAGAACTATGACAGTTAGGCGGGAGGTGAGAGAACTTGGATATCATGGTCGAGCGACTGCTCATAAGCCACACATCACTCTGGTGTAAGGAGCGTAAACACTGAACGATTGAACGGTGGAAAAACGTTGTGTGGAGTGACGAATCACGATACACAATATGGCGAACCGTTGGTAGGCTATGGGTATTGTGAATGCCCGGTGAACGTCATCTGCCAGCGTGTGTAGTGCCAACAGTAAAATTCGGAGGGGGTGGTGTTATTGTGTGGTTGTGTTTTTCATGGAAGGGGCTTGCACCCCTCATTGTTTGACGTGGCACTATCACAGCAGAGGCCTACACTGATGTTCTAAGCGCCTTCTTGCGTCCCACTGTCGAAGAGGAATTCGGGGATGGCGATTGCATCTTTCAACACGACCGAGCACCTGTTCATAATGCACGGTCTGTGGCGGAGTGATTACACGACAATAACATCCCTGTAATGGACTGGCCTGCACGGAGTCCTGACCTGAATCCTGTAGAACACCTACGGGATGTTTTGGAACTCCGACTTCGTGCCAGGCCTCACCGACCAACATCGATACCTCTCCTCAGTGCAGCACTCCGTGGAGAATGGGCTGCCATTCTCCAAGAAACGTCCCAGCACCTGAGAGAGTAGAAGCTGTCATTAAGACTGGGGGTGGGCCAACACCATATTGAATTCCATCATTACCTATGGAGGGCGCCACGAACTTGTAAGTCATTTTCAGACAGGTGTCCGGATGTATGTAGACTATGTATGTATTGAACTGGGGAGCTAGAAACGACGGAGCGGCTTCGTCCCCACCATAGCCCTCAGGATACACAACCCCACAAGAGACTACAGCAGTTCACCCACCCCACTGCCGCCCCACACCAAACCTAGGGTTATCGTGCAGTTCAGCTGCCAGTTGATCCCCCGGAAACATCTTATTTCAGACGAGTGTAACCCCAACATTTTCGTGCTAGAATAAGTATGGTGTACACGTACGTGGAGAGAGTGTTTGCACAGCTTTCGCCGACATAGTGTAACTGAGGCGGAACCAGCCCGCATTCGGCGAGGCAGATGGAAAACCGCCTTAAAAACCATCTACAGGCTGGCCGGCACACGGAGCTCAACATTCTTCCTGCTCAGGAAGCATTGCGTTAGACTGCACGGCTAGTCGGGCGGGCAGGTGTCCGGATACTTTTGATCACATAGTGTATTTGGTATGTGTGTATGCCAGCAAATCCATGGGTCAAAGGCTAATCCTGTACCCCTGGAACGATTCAATCAAATTCTGTACGCATATTAGTTACAGTCTGACTTTCCAGGCTGTGGGGGTAAGAACCATTAGCCTCCTATTGGAATAAGCTTGTTACGTAGAGAGAGAAGTGGGGGAAAGAGGAGACAGGGGCAGACAGGAGGAAGAGGAGGTGGACAGAGTAGGGGAGAGGGAAATGGACAGAGAGGGCGGAGGGCGGGGGGGAAGAAGGAGATAGGCTAATAGAAGACTGGAATAAATGTTGTAACCGCAACACGAATGGTCGCGGGTTTGCAGCTAACGAATCGGGACACAACGGGAGCAGCCTACGAACAAACAAGACGGACTAGCGGGAATGGAAGGACAAGCACGACGATAGACAACCGAGCAAGATACCAAGATCTACAACAAAGTGTGAAGCAATGGAGTCACAAGAGATAACCTCACGAAATCCAAACAACGTCCACTCCTAAACGGGAAGTAAGCACACGCAACGTAAACATGTCTGTAAGCGAGATATCAACCGACTCAACGCTAATACCAGAATGCCTCGCTGAGTTTTTTTTTTTCTTTTTTCTTTGTTGTGGTTTCATTGCCCTGCCCCATACGGGCAGCACAGAGTATGTCGCTATTGGCCGCTGGGACCAAATGCTCCACAGTGGCGCCCTCACACTAGACTCGGGGCCAGGAGCGCGGCCCGCAGCTCGTGGTCGTGCAGTAGCGTTCTCGCTTCCCACGCCCGGGTTCCCGGGTTCGATTCCCGGCGGGGTCAGGGATTTTCTCTGCCTCATGATGGCTGGGTGTTGTGTGCTGTCCTTAGGTTAGTTAGGTTTAAGTAGTTCTAAGTTCTTGGGGACTGATGACCATAGATGTTGAGTCCCATAGTGCTCAGAGCCATTGAACCAGGAGCGCGCGCAGCCATGGCTCACATCACGATTGCTGCAGAGACTAGTGGTCATCGAGTTCCATGCCGTCTGGCGCGGATTCGAAACTCGCGGCACTCGGTACCAGAATAAATACATATCGGGGAAGTGCAGGGTTTGGCAGCATAAGATTTGATAATGAGGATCTCAAATTAGTATGAGAAGCAATGGATTATTGGTTGGGAAATTGTAAGAATTATGCCTGTTCCTGCGCATTTGTGGCGCTGAATGGTAACTTAGGCCACTGTCCTTTCTATGGAAATGATTCTTTTCGGTATTTAACCAACAGTACTCTCGTCTGTTTGTTTTAATCGATACTGAGAGCCATTACCGACCATTTCCGGAGTGACAGATAACAAGACAATACATTACAGAAACAAACGGTCATCCAAATTTGGGAGATAAGGTAGGGGGATTGTGATACAATGTTCCTGTTGATTTCATAGACTCTGACAATTTCATTATTGCTGTGTCTGACTGGTTTGGTGGACAAGAAATATTGACGTAGATTTGGTAGAACAAGTTTGTTTAACAAGAAAATATACGTCTGTTCCGACGTGTGTTATGTATACATAAGAATTAATCACCTTAGAAAGACAAGTTCTTCTTGATCAAAGAGTAAACGGTATTGACGCGAAAGTCTCTTCTCAAGTATTCAAATGATAGCACTATTTATGGAAAGTCCAAAATCAGTTCTTTTGGAAGATCGAACAACGTAAATATAGCCTAAGGTTGAAGGTATTTAAAAAGAAGACAAACACTTTCAGAAAATATCACTAACTAGTAAACACATAATGTTCTATGTTACACAGGGTTTTCAAGTCCCAATGCGACAGTCCAGCGTTAGAGTTTTTTCTCTTAAAGCCAGCTAAAGTCCTAGAAGAACAGTCCAGTTTCAGAGTTCCACTGTGATGAAACATAGTCAAGTCTGGGACAGAAACAAAGACAAGAAATAAATGTATGTATCTATGTTTCCTTCCTATATACTAGGCAAGACTGCTTGTTAAATAACGCCCCATTTTTCGCTATTCTGCCATCCATATTACTATGAATAATCTTGAACGACTATTATCTTCATTACTATATTTTCTATTTATTTTGACGTGTCACATCGATAGAGGACGCCGTCTTTACGGCAACCCTTAACGTCAACGTAGATCGTCTTTGCTGTCGTTAGCCGGCCGCTGTGGCCGAGCCGTTCTAGGCGCTTCAGTCCGGAACCGCGCTGCTGCTACGGTCGCAGGTTCGAATCCTGCCTCGGGCATGGATGTATGTGATGTCGTTAGATTAGTTAGGTTTAAGTAGTTCTAAGTCTAGGGGATGGATGACCTCGGATGTTATGTCCCATAGTGCTTGGAGCCATTTTGCTGTCATTACAGCACTTTGTGCCAGCTTTCCAGAATGTGGCATCGATAGAGGACGCCATTTCTATGGCAAACCTCAGCGTCTATAAACAGTAGAATATCTTTGCTAGTAGCTTCTCTCTATCGCTTTAGCAACCTTTGACAGTTATTCCATATATCTTTGCCAACAGCACATATTTTAAGGAACGGTTAACAGAGGGCAACCTAGACTAGTTTATTTTAAGCTAATTATTTACTACAATTTATATTTTTGACGAATAGCTATTTCATAGCAACTTTACGATGTATTTTAACGATAAGTCTTCTTCAAATCTTAGTAATATAGACTATTCTAATACATTTTGTGCTAATAGTACACACTATACTTCTGATTGGTTAGCACTGATATACACAGAACGGTGAGTGTGACTGGTGCTATTTAAGAGCACTTCCTGCCTATCCATTTAGCTTCTCCCCGCCTAACCTCTCCCTACCTCCCTTCTCCTCCCCCCCCCCCCCCAGGTCCTTTTGTATTCCCCTCCTCTGCCTTCCTCACTCCCTGTCCTGTCTGCCCAGCACCCCCCACCCCTCTTATGGGTTCTCATCCTCCATCGGCTCCTTTCCCCCCTCCCCTCCCTTCATTTTTTCCTCTCCTTCCCCCCCACCCTTTTATTTTCCCATCACCTGTCCAGTTTCCCACCACCTGCTCTCGGCTGTGGTACGTCATATTTGCCAACTTTTTAGTGGAGTGTTCAAGTGAATGTTCAGTGTTGTTCTTCCTTCCAAAGTGATGCGAACAGAAACCATGCTGTCGCTGGGCGTGAATTTTATGTCTTTTGCGAACAGAAGCCAGACTATCGCCGTGTTTTTTAATTGTCTGTCTATTATTTTACCTGTCTGCTTCATATATATTTTATTAGCATCATCATCCCTTTGTTCTATGTTTTAAGTTCCACGATTTTTTCGCCATGTTACCATTTAAGTCTCCGATTTTATCGCCTGTTTTTATCATTTATTATCTTCATTTTTTTAAAAAACAACGTCTGTAGGCTGAACAGCGGCATACTAAGCTGTTGCCAGCCGCCCGCTTCGGGGGGAATCGAAACTCAATAAAGAAAAAAAAATATCCATTTAGCAGTCAGTTCAGTTTCGTGGGTCGGCGCAGCTTGCTCCATGGAAATCCACCTGCTGTTCTGGGTATATGTAGTTTGTAATTGCATTTCACTGTATATACGATACTGTAAGGATACCTCTATCTGTAAGTATGCTATTTCAGTGTCTGAAGACGATCCTTAAGGATTGAAACCGGTCACTCCAATTAAAAGAAAGTTGCGATCAAGACTGTTTTTAATTATACAGGGTGAGTCACCTAACGTTACCGCTGGATATATTTCGTAAACCACATCAAATACTGACGAATCGATTCCACAGACCGAACGTGAGGAGAGGGGCTAGTGTAACTGATTAATACAAAACATACAAAAATGCACGGAAGTATGTTTTTTAACACAAACCCACGTTTTTTTAAATGTAACCCCGTTAGTTTTGTTAGCACATCTGAACATATAAACAAATACGTAATCAGTGCCGTTTGTTGCATTGTAAAATGTTAATTACATCCGGAGATATTGTAACCTAAAGTTGACTCTAGAAACCTCCGACGTTCAGTTGCGTGTTGTAACAAACACGGGCCACGGTCGGCGAGCAGGATCTGCAGGGACATGTTTACGATGACGACCGTGTTTACGAGTGTGGCTGTAGTGCACTGCTGTGGTTTGGTCTAGCTGTCGCAGTGTCCTCATGTAGCGCTTGCTGCTATTGTTATTCTGCATTCGTCTCCGCACGCAGTCCAACTGTAGTACACCGTGTTACCAGACGTCTGTGATAGTGTAGTGTTGTAGGAACTGTGACCATGGTGTATTCGAACTCTGAAAAGGCGGAGATGATACTCATCTATGGCGAGTGTCGACGAAATGCAGCTGAAGCCTGCAGGGTGTATGCAGAACGGTACCCGGACAGAGAGCATCCAACGTGCCGCACATTGCAAAACATCTACCGCCAACTGTATGCAACAGGTATGGTCGTAGCACGCAAACGGGTCCGTAACAGGCCCGTCACAGGAGAAGCGGGTGCAGTTGGGGTGTTGGCTGCTGTTGCCATGAACCCACACATGAGTACACGGGACATTGCGAGCGCCGGTGGACTGAGTCAAAGTAGTGTCATGCGCATACTGCATCGTCACCGCTTTCACCCGTTTCATGTGTCGCTACATCAGCAATTACATGGTGATGACTTTAATCATCGAGTGCAATTCTGTCAATAGGCATTAAGAGAGAATGCGTTGCAGTTCTACCTGTTTACCGATGAAGCGGGTTTCACAAACCACGGGGAGTGAATCTACGGAACATGCATTACTGGTCCGTGGACAATCCTCGCTGGCTCAGACAGGTAGAGCGACAGCGACCGTGGACTGAAATGTATGGTGCGGAATCATTGGCGACCACCTCATTGGTCCTCACTTCATTGCAGGGGCCCAAACAGCTGCAACATACATCGCGTTTATACAGAATGATCTGCCAACGTTGCTCGAAAATGTCCCACTGGAAACGCGTCGACGTATGTGATATCAGCATGATGGTGCACCTGCACATTCCGCAATTAACACTACGCTGACCCTTGACAGGATGTTCGACGGGCGTTTCATGGGACGTGGAGGACGCATAAATTGGCCAGCCCGTTCTTCTGATCTTACACCTCTGGACTTCTTTCTGTGGGGTACGTGAAAGGAGAATGTGTACCGTGATGTGCCTACAACCCCAGAGGATATGAAACAACGTATTGTGGCAGCCTGCGGCGACATTACACCAGATGTACTGCGGCGTGTACGACATTCATTACGCCAGAGATTGCAATTGTGTGCAGCAAATGATGGCCACCACATTGAACATCTATTGGCCTGACATGTCGGGACACGCTCTATTCCACTCCGTAATTGAAAACGGAAACCAAGTGTGTACGTGTGCCTGACCCCTCATGGTAATGTACATGTGCGTCAGTGAAAAAGACAAATAAAAAGGTGTTAGCATGTGGACGTAATGTGCTGTTCCAGTCTCTTCTGTACCTAAGGTCCATCACCGTTCCCTTTGGATCCCTACGTAATTCGGTGCTCTCCGATACACACAATCGAACAGCGGAGGAGTGGTACTCAAGCGTCAACTTTAGGTTACAATATCTCCGGATGTAATTAACATTTTACAATGAAACTAACGGCACTGATTACGTATTTGTTTATATGTTCAGATGTGCTAACAAAACTAACGGGGTTCCATTTAAAAAAACGTAGGTTTGTGTTAAAAAACATACTTCCGTGCATTTTTTTATGGTTTGTATTAACCAATTACACTAGCCCCTCTCCTCACGTTCGGTCTGTGGAATCGATTCGTCAGTATTTGATGTGGTTTACGAAATATATCCAGCGGTAATGTTAGGTGACTCACCCTGTATATATATTTAAAGACAAGAAATCTTTCAAGTCCACTAACTGATCACTGGCACAAGACAGCATTGTCATCGCTGCGGCCGCAAAGTCAGTCCCTCATTGATGTAATGCGACAACATTCAGCGCCTGGGAAGCTCACCAGATGCAGGCTGGACGCCAGGATGCCATAGGCACAGCATTCAGTACTGCGGAGGGGAATAGTTCTGCGGGGCCAGCGACCTCCATCGGCCCTTGGGATGCCATCTGGTGGCCAGTCGGATCGTTGCCGAGTTGCGTCTCTCTGCGGTAAAGCTGGCTCCTGTGGATTATGTGACTCCTTCTCTTGGATGTAATGCTGCCTGCTGTGTGGTTAGGCGCAGGGCCTACACACAGCAGTTTCATCGTCTGTAATGGTTCTAGGTTGTCAATTTATAAAAGCTATTATTTAGTAGAAAAACGTGTTTGGAAAAACAACAAACTCTCTTTGACCACCAAAATTCTTGTATATCAAACTTGCGTCCTCAGCATCCTTTTGTATGCATCGGAAACATGGATTACCTATGCCAAACAAGAACGTCGCCTTAATGCTTTCCACATGCGGTGCCTGAGATCCATCCTCGGAGTAACGTGGAAGGACTGAGTGAGCAACGAAGCAGTGCTATCTAAAACTAACTGCAACAGTATTTCAGCTATCTTGAAGCAGAGACGACTCCGCTGGCGGGGACACGTCCACCGTATGGATCCTGACAGATTACCACGTGAGGTGATGTTTGGAGAGATCTCTATAACCAAAAGAACTGTAGGACGTCCTGTATTGAGGTTCAAGGACTCCTGTAAACGAGATATGGAGAGCTTTGGAATCGACACAAACAGATGGGAGGCACGGGCTGGCATGAGACCAGAATGGCGTGATGATATATCATCTGGAATGTCGAAGCATGATGAAGGCTTGTTACACAGATTAAGGCAGAAAAAGCTTCGCAATGCTACCACTGCTCCTGCCTCAGTAGCCAGATACACTTGTCACAATTGCGGCAAGAGATGCCGTGCTGCCATTGGCTTGACAAGTCATATGAAAAAATGCAACCCATAAACACACAGACACTGCAACAATCATCTACCAAGATGTCGATATATATATATATATATATATATATATATATATATATATATATATATATATTACCTTGAAGACTTGTAGTAGGATTTTGGAATGTATTCTGTGTTTCAACATTATGAAATACCTGGAAGAAAACGATCTACTGACACTGTTAGCAAGTTCCACAACTAGCTCTTTGTTCGCAGAAGGTAATGAATGCCATCGACAGATCTCAGGTTGGTTCCATGTTTCTAGTTTTCCAGAAGTTTTTTGATACCATCCCCCAACAAGCGACTTCAAATCAAATTCGGTGACTATGAAACACCGCCTCAGTTGTACGATTGCGTTCGTGACTATCTGTCAGAAAAGTCACAGCTCGAAGTAATTGACGGGAAGACATCCAATTCTTCTAGGAAGGGTTATTGACCCTATGCAGTTCAGGATACAATCTGAACAGCCCTCTCAGATTGAAGATTATGCCGTCGTTTACCGTTTAGTTATCACGAGATCAAAACGAACTACAAAATTATTTGGAAAAGATATCTGCATGGTGCAATAAGTGACTAGTGACCCTGAACAATAAAAAATACGAAATTTCCATATAAGTTTTAAACAAATTCCATGAAGTGTCGGTTACACGGTAAATCACGCAAATTAAAGGATTGTCGATTCAACCCTACAGATTGCAGATTATGAACAGTTTGAAAATGGAAGCATTACACAGAAAATATTGTATGGATGGTGAGTCAGATGCTGCGTTTTATTGGCAGACAACTTAAAAGCTGCAACAAGGTGCAACAAATATACTTAAGAAGCTGCCTGCAATACGCTTGCCCTTCTTCTGGAGTCTCGCTGCGCGGTATAAGGTCATTACCAGATAAGACCGACGAGAGAAAATTGAAAAAGTTAGAAGATGGGCAACTTATTTTCCATTATCGCGAATCCAGAGAGAGAATATCACGCTTATGATGAGTAGTGGAGATCAAGCATTAAAACACGTTTTTCGTTGCGGCGAGATCTCATTTGCCAACTTTCTCCTCCGAAAGCGAAACTATTTTGTTGATTCCTGCCTATAATTGTAATAATGACCATCGTAATAACAGAAGGAAAATCAGGGCTCAGGCGAAATCATTAGTAGAAAAATAGTTTAAACTGCTCTCTGTATCCTCTGTCAAATACTTAATAGTGAATTGCCGAGTAAGCATGAAGATACAGATGTAGAGTTCATTAGCTTAGTAATGCTGAGACGGGAAGTTGTGACATTTCCCCCCGTGTGATGTGAGAGAAAATATTTTTACGGCAAGATATTCACCAGAAATACAGTCAGCATGCTTGAGTTGCACTCCTCTTCAGGAACAGCCGCATCTCAGTTTTTATAAACCATAATGTCCATTTTCACTTATTTTTGTACTGAATGCTTTACCGTGGTACTATCAGTTTATCTCACTGTTGAGTCCCAGTAAACACCAACATGAGGCGAAAACTAGTATCAAAAATTTAGTTGCATTCATTGTCTTGTAAGCAGTTACTTAATGTATAATATGTCGTTGTCTTGTTCGTCTATTTTATAGAAAACACTAAGTCTTTTTCTCTCTTTTCTTTCACAAACGGGAATTGTTGTGCGGAGTTTAAAATTGTATTTAGTGGCGAAACATATACCAAGTTCTACTGGTCTTAAAAATGCAACTAAATAACTGCCACTGTTGCATTGTCTTGCGCAACTAATTGGTAAAATACACACAGTAGCGTAACTATATCGATTTGTAAATTCAGTGGTAGGAGAAGTTTGATACATTTCCTCATTCCCCTTAATGTGTTTAAGCTTCAATAGTTGGACCTAACAGAAATACCTGCAAAACACCGACTGATGCTGACACCGATATAAAACAAATATATCCACTGTATTTGCCTCATTCTGTAGTGCAGTGTATAGCGAATATGTGCTTACGAAAGTACCATAATATGGGATGAAACAGAAGAATAGTACTCTCGCTACAAGCATGAAGACTGTATCTTCAATTTAACCAGTTTTTCTCCTGTATTACAAAAGGGAAAATTTTATTTAAGCTGGTGTGTCGACATGCGTACCCTTCGGATGTGTGTTGGGGACCTTGCTTTTCGTCTCGTATTTGAGCTGGCAGACGATATTAATAGTAACCTAAGACTTTTTACAAATGATAACATACTACTATCTTCAAAAAGTTGCACGTATATTGAGGTCGTTCATATGATTTCAAAGTGGTCTTAATGTTGGTAACTTTCTGTAAATTGTTCAGAAATGTAAAACAGTACCTCACAAATCTGGGTAATGTGGTATTCTGTGACTATAATATTAATGAGTCACAGTTGGTGTCAGGCAACTGGGTGTAGAAATACGAAGGACGATGAAATGGAATCATCATTTAGGTTCGGTCGTGGGCAAAGTAGGTACCAGATTGCGGTTTATTGATAGTATGCGGGAAAATGCAGTCAGTCAACAAATTCGACTGTTTAGAAACACTCTTGCAGCGCATTCTAGAATATTTCCCAAATGTGTTGGTAAATTCCTGGCCGTCTTTCGAACATAAAATTTGTTACAGTTTTGGCAGCTTTTTTAATAAACGCTGAACGTCCTGGTTCGATTTAGAGAGCACACATATAATCTGAATAAGAGTGCTCTTGGTAATGGTCTCCACTCCAATAAACATGAATCACACCATACACAAGATAATTTCGAAATTTTACACAAGGCGACTAAAAGTTACTCTCTAAACCAAAACTTACGCACGTGCAATATGGGCTGCTCGGTCGTTCTGCGAACTACTCGGTATAGCGCGACATTTCATTTGGCAGTGCAATGCAACACAGTTTCTTCCGGCATACGATAGTGCATTTTTCGGTCGGCATGTCTTTCCCTAGCTCGGCAGAATCATAGTGTTAGCGCTGTTTACACCCATATCTGTATACTACTAGTACAGAGGAAGTTCACAAGTCCAGTAGTTGATTGCACAAAAAGAGGCAAAATAGCGATGTAACGTCACAAGCGTTTAAAAACGAATGGGGATCACTGTGCTGTGCTGTGAATTCTCAATAGCTATTATGCGATCGTATGCTATGGAATGGTATTACAACAGATTGTACAATGAATTTAAAGATTTAGTTAACGGTGGAAGAGAAGAGACTGAAAATTTGCAGGTATGGTGGTATGAATAGGATCTAGTAAATTTTCTGAAGTTTCACGCATTATTATATAGTCAGTTTCAAAAGTTTATGATGGAACTTAACGAAAAATACGGGCACGTTATACGTAAATTACAGCGAAGTACGTTGTGTAACTGAAGGGTCATGCCTGGAACTGTTTTTCGATTTGAGATTGCCGTTGTTGAATTTCTGAAAGTAAAGTAAAGCAAGAACCCAAATTAGAATATCCAGAATGAATTGCAGACCGCCGGCCGATGTGGCCGAGCGTTTCTAGGAGCTTCAGTCCGGAAACGGGCTGCTGCTTCGGTCACAGGTTCGAATCCTGCCTCGGGCATGGATGTGTGTGATGTCCTTAGGTTAGTTAGGTTTAAGTAGTTCTAAGTCTAGGGGACTGATGACATCAGATGTTAAGCCCAGCAGTGCTTAGAGCCATTTGAATTTGAATTGCAGACCTCGCATTTTAAGTGTACTTGACTGAACATTGTGCCTAGTAAGAAGAAATTTATTTCTGATGTGATGGGGAAAGTTGATGCACTTAAAAAGAAAATCGCTTTGTAGAAGGGAACGTTCCGACAAGGAACACTGTCCTTAAAGAAATGGTTAATTCTAAAAAATTCGTTGTGTCGTTGAAAGGATTACAGAATTACATTTTCAGTACACTGCCAGTCTCAGAACTGTTTTTGATCTGCTTTCGAGACTATTTGCAATTACAGTTGAAAAAGCCCTTGCGCATATACAGATGATACTAATTGATCTGCAACATAATACCCCTTTAAAAGACAAATTGTTTTACGTTAAATCTGCCCAGGACTTCTAGAGTGTTTCCTCTGGAAAAGTTTCCGTCTCTCCACAATTGCAAACATGATATCAGAGTTTGATCAGCACGCGTGTGTGACAGAATTACGTCACTTACAGAACTAAGTCATGGTTACGGGGAAGCTCTAGTGACGAAAATCTGCGAAAATCTCTCTCTGCATCCGTCCACATGCCGAAAGTTTTTCTAAGATGTAAATTTTATCATGTCTTCAGTGAACCAAACATAATTCAATAATACAAAAAATTTGTTTGGAAGTTATCTACATTGTCAAGACATATGAAATATGGAATCGAGTCGCATGCAAGATGTTCAGTGTCCCTCCGTGACTGTACTGGCATCCAAGGCGGTGCGTTCGCAGTTTTACCCATCTTCCCTCTCTGACGGCGCGATGTGGTGGTGGAACAAGTGCGCTCTCAGACGTGAAAGTTCCACACTTATGAAGAGCTCTTAGCCATTCGTGTCTTAAACATAATGTGTTCATAGTAAGAGAGAACCAAAGCGCCTGCTGAACGAACAATATGATTTCAGATGAAACTGGTATTCTCATATCTTCCAAGAGATACTACCGTTGTCACCCAATGTGTGTGTGGGTCCGCCGCAGGCCTCGGCAAATGTGGCCACGACTGCAGCCTCATCACTGCCGACAATACAAAAGTCGACATTTTCGTTTCTGTATTAATATTTTACCTCCATGGTATATATTTTAAGAATAAAGTCATTACGTTTTATATTCTCGGGTGCAGTATGCACTGATGAGCCAAAACATTATGATCACCTACTAAAAAGCGGTTTGGTCCACGTTTAGAACGCAGTTCAGAAATGATTCGATATGCCATGAATTTGTCAATTACTTGACAGATTTCTAGAGACTTTTGGCACCAGATGCCTACGTACAGGTGTACTGTATCTCCTGAGGTGGTCATGAACTTGAAGTGTGTAAATGCCATGTATCGATAATTATTGTATGAACAGCTGGCGAAGCTTGCCAGCGAGTAAACAAATGCATTATGTAGCAATTCCATGGACATTCGAGATTCTGTGTCCGAACTCTCTATTCTTTTGTCGTTTCCTTCTGCTATTGGACTTGAAGAGAAGAAAACGATTGTCTGAAGTTCATCTTGATATAATAGTCTATGTAAGTTGAAAACGAAGAAGAAATATAGTTGTCCATAAATTAAAATTTCTGTACGGTATTCAATAATGTACATTCTTCAACCATACGTGTCCTGGGTATAAGTGGCCTTAAAGAAATATTGACAACTGTTAAGCACAATAGCCGGCCGGGGTGGTCGAGCGGTTCTAGGCGCTACAGTCTGGAATCGCGCGACCGCTACGGTCGTAGGTTCGAATCCTGCCTCGGGCATGGATGTGTGTGATGTCCTTAGGTTAGTTAGGTTTAAGTAGTTCTAAGTTCTAGGGGACTGATGACCACGGATGTTGAGTCCCATAGTGCTCAGAGCCATTTGTACCATTTTTTGTTGGCAACGCCTATATAAGACAACAAGGGTCTTGCACAGTTGTTGGATCGGTTACTGTTACTACAAAGGCAGGTTATCAAGATTTAAGTGAGGGTGAACGTGGTGTTACAGTCGGGACACAACATCTCCGATGTAGCAATTAAGTGGGGATTTTTCCGACGATATTTCACACAGCAAGTGTCAGCGTACGAACCATTCAACGAAACATCATCGATATGGGCTCTTGGAGCCGAAGGTCCACTCGTGTACCCTTGATGACTGCATGACACAAAGCTTTACGCCTCGCCTGGGTCCGTCAACACCGACATTGGACTCTTGTTGACCGGAAACATGTTGCCTGATTGGACGAGTTTCGTTTCAGATTCTATCGAGCGGATGGACGTGTACGGATACGGAGATAACCTCACGAGTCCAAGGACGCTGCATGTCGGCACGGGACTGTTCAGGTTGGCGAAGGCTCTGTAATGGTGTGGAGTTCGTGCAGTTGGAGTGATATGGGGCCTCTGATACGTCTAGATACGAGTCTACCAGGTGACACGTCTGTCTGATCATCTGCATCCACTCATGTCCATTGTGCATTTCGGCTGAGCTGGGCAATTCCAGCAGGACAATGCGACACCATACTCGTCCGGCATTGCTACACAGTGGCTCCAGGAACACTCTTCTGGGTTTAAACACTTCCGCTGGCCACCAAACTCTCCAGACACGACATTATTGAGCATATCTAGGATGACTGCAATGTACTGTTCAGAAGAGATCTCCATTCCCTCGTACTCTTACGGATTTATGGCCAGCCCTCGGTTATAGCCGTCCGGAGTGGTCGAGCGGTTCTAGGCGCTACAGTCTGGAACCACGCGACCGCTACGGTCGTAGGTTCGAATCCTGCCTCGGGCATGGATGTGTGTGATGTCCTTAGGTTAGTTAGGTTTAAGTAGTTCTAAGTTCTAGGGGACTGATGACCTTAGAAGTTAAGTCCTATAGTGCTCAGAGCCATTTTTTAAGCACCATACAAGGAAACAATTAGTAATTTTGTTTCATCTCATCTTCGAGACGTGCCGCCGGTTAGGACACTAAACTTTCTTTCAGATTCTACCAGCTATGTGGCCGCTACGAATAATTTAATATATTTCACTTTTAGATTTTCTCAAGGTTGCGAGATAATCTCCCAAGCAGAAAGGCCTGGTCACAGGATTATAGTTCTAATATAAGACGTCATCAGCAAAAGATTATGCTTGTTATCTTATATTGGTAATCGAGACGAAACTACACTATGGAGTTACGGGTTTTATTACTTCATATTGAACTGGCACACGAAATATTATCTGGTGCTATAAGCACATGAGTTTTAACTATACTTTTGATATATATATATATATATATATATATATATATATATATATATATTGGAGAATATTTGTGAGGATTCAGGAGAGAGACAATTAATTATTTATGGTCCCGTAACCACCCTGAGTACTGAGCTAGTTTGCTGACTGCTGATCCGCGTCGTGCTAAATTAAATTACATTACACTGTTCATAGTATTATTAAGGTTATTTCTCTTTTGTTTTGACGTCACTTTATTAAAATCTATCAAAGCAGATATAATAAATTTAAAACTTTATTAAATTACATTACACAGGTCATACACTTCCCATAATTTACGGACGGTTGGTTTGTGGATGTGGAGCTGGCACCCGATAGCATCTCAGTTGGGTTTCATCGGATTCAGATAAGCCGAATTTGACGGCCAAGCCATCACCGCGAGTTCAGTAGCATGATCCTCAAACCATTGTAGCACGAGTTTGGCCTCGTGACACGGTCAGTTATCTTACTGGAAGATGGTGTTAAGGAAAACATCAATCATAAGGGTTTACAGGTGGTCCCTAATAATGTTCACGTAGTCCACATCTGTCATAGTACTTTCGATTACTACCGAGAGACTCATGGAAGCCTAGGTGATGTACCCCGTAACATAATACTACTCCCGCCGGCCTATGTCCGTGTCGCGCTGCATGTATCGTCAGCTGTTCGCCTGATTGACGGCATATCTGGACACAACCATCGACCTGGTTTAGCAATAAATTGGATCCATCCGAGCAGGCGACACGAATCCTTCGATCCACGGTCCAATTTCGATGTCCCCGTACCCACTGTAATCATAACTAGCGACGTTGTTGTGTCAACATGGGAACACGTAGGGGTCCTTTGTTACGGATGTAAGTAGGCTGTTTAGGTTTTCTTATTGGTAACGCCACGTAGCGCTCTGTGTGAGTCTGTGTCTAGTTTGCATTGTTGTCTGCCATTGTAGTGTTGGGCAGCGGTAGCTGGATGTGAACAGCGCGTAGCATTGCGCAGTTGGAGGTGAGCCGCCAGCAGTGGTGGATGTGGGGAGAGAGATGGCGGAGTTTTGGAATTTGTCATGAACTGCTATATATATTATGACTATTAAGGTAAATACATTGTTTGTTCTCTATTAAAATCTTTCATTTGCTAACTATGCCTATCAGTAGTTAGTGCCTTCAGTAGTTTGAATCTTTTATTTAACTGGCAGTAGTGGCGCTCGCTGTACTGCAGTAGCTTGAGTAGCGAAGATTTTTGTGAGGTAAGTGATTTGTGAAAGGTATAGTTTAATGTTAGTCAGGGCGATTCTTTTGTAGGGATTATTGAAAGTCAGATTGCGTTGCGCTAACAAAATATTGTGTGTCAGTTTAAGCACAGTTATTTGTAATTTTTCTAAGGGGACGTTTCACGGAACACGATGTTCAACGCCGTACGCTGAACGGCGTGCTCCTAAACACTTTTGCCTATGCCAGCACTGTACTCTCCGTCGCCAGATCTGCCGCAGATCGTCGCCTGTTCTGCTTTAGAGAGCGGGCAAGCCTCCAATCCCCATATTCTGTGATGAGGTACGGACGTCCAACTTCTTCTCGCCTACTTATGGTTTCAGCATTCTTCAAGCACTTGCCGTACATGGTCACGACAGTAGAGCGCGAACAGCTGGCCAGCTTTGCCGTTTCCAAGATACTAGCTCTCAAGCACTGTGCCACAACATTCCAGCTTTTGTCAAAGTCGCTTAAGTCTGCTCCACTCATACAGACTCATGCTCAGAAAAAATGCCAGAACATCTTGAACGACTCGAGATTGGACGTTCATATTCACAGGACACGTACATTAGTATGTTCTGCAGAAACGATTAGCACTTGAACCACGTCGGCCCGCAGGTTCAAGGTCAACATCGACATCGCAGCGCAACACCACCTACCGGTAAAATGTGACCTTATCGCTATAAGCCGAAGGTAATAGGTCAGTATGAGTTGAGCAGACGTATACAATGCCACGCAGAGGTATGAGCGAAACGTACCGTGAAATCAGTGCGTTTGAAAGAGGGTGCGTTATTGGCATGAGAGAATGTGATTCATCTATTCGGAAAACTGCTACTCGTGCGAGACGAAGTGTTCCGGCAGGACAGCGGATGTCTGCAGAATCGTTCCCGGAAGACAGTAGAGCACGACGAAATGGATCAGGTAGCACCACCCACACCACCCCCCGAAAACATCGATACCTCACTCGAATGGCATAGTAGTACAGATCTGTGTCCTCCTCGGCTCTGGCGCAACAGTGGAGCTGTGTAACACATCGTACACTATACGGGGTGACAGCCTGTCACCGCTGTTTTGCGCCATGAGTTATGTGCTACCTTTGATGAATGTGCAGAAACAAGGCAGCGGTGTATGGAACGAGTTCACTGCGGAGAGGATAGTGTTTTCTGTCGAATCCATGGTCTGTGTCCTTGAAAGTGATGGCCGCATTTTGGATCACCGCAGACAGGGGGAGCGCCATCACAGTGCCTGCATTCGCACATGACATACAGTCCCAATTCAAGACCTTAAGGTGTGGGGTGCTATTGGGTACAACCACAAATTACAGTTGGTGCGGTGTCCAAGGCACTGTGAAACACCAATGTGGCCAACGTGAATGACATCCTGTGGCCCGAAGCCATACCCTTTCTGCACAGCACCCCAGACGCCGTTTTTCAGCAAGACAATGCACAACCACATGTCGCTGTGCGATCATGCATCTTCTTGGTGTCACAGGATAAGCCTTTTTCCACCACTCCCCAGATCATCAGACTTGTCGTCTGACATTCTGCATGGTGTCTGTTTGTTCTTAGTCATGTCTCCCTACCACGTTCGCGCAACGACGCTCTGAGCATGTTTTTTTAAGGAATTGACTAGTTTGAACCTGGGACCTGTTGCTGGTAAGGAGACGCCAGACCACACATGACAGGTAGAGTTCATAAGAGTTCAGTGAGACTAGCGATGATATAATCAAATACTTAATGATCTCAGCGTCAGCTCCACTGCACTCCCTGTAAAAGAGTCTTAATACTAACTAAATTTAGTGGAAGGGGTTCAAGGCTTTCCTATTCTTAGATAGCTGGTAAAATAACATCAACAAAGCAGTTAAGTTTACCAATTGAGTTTTTATTCTACTCACAAAACATTGTTTATAAATTGTACTATTGATAAAAGGAAATATTTTAATACAGGATGATAAAAACCGACTGCGTTCAACAAAAACGTGAACGAATATTCCCTGAATGGGTTTTCCAAGTCCTATAATGGATCGAAGGATACACATGCCATATCACATCTATAATCTAGGTTTAAACGAAGTTTTATAAAAGAGAAAACTATCAAAAGTCTACAGTGACCCTCAATTATATTTAATTACTTATTTAATTTGTCGTAAATTACAGTGGCTGGTGTGGCTTCTCAATAATTATACAACAGAAAAATCATCATGTTTCAGATTTTAACTTCAAGTGGCAAATGTGAATGCCGCGAAGTTTAATTCACGATCGACACTAGTATTACGTAAAAAGGGGATGTAACAGATGAGACTTCTGCAGTTCTGAGTGAAGCTTTATGCACTCTTATGAGGCATCGCGTGCATTCATTACCTTGTCGGTGGTTAGGCAGCATCAGGGGCAGCTGGCGGTGCAGCTCCACACATCTTGCCATCTCAGTAGCAACTCTCTCGAACTTATCGTTACTACTGTTTACCGAAGTTGGTTTAAGAAAAAGGTATCTGCCTGTGTTTTCAACTGACCAATCAGCGTCTCAATGTCAACCTTAAACTCCGCCTACAAAAATACTGTCTATCCAATGAGAAACGTTATACTTTTCGTGGTGGGGCAATGTTTTTAACGTTTGCTATGTAACGGAGATGCGTATAGTCTCGGGCTAAAACATGCAGCTGGTGTGACCCTTTTAGTGTATCGTAAGATCTATACTGTTCTTCTGGAGGGCTCTATCTTTTAACATGGGGTGGGGGATGGACCTCTCGGCCGTCGGACGGCGATGTGGGTGTCCCATTGTCCCGCTCTTATCATAGGGCCTTCTAGCCTACACGGCTCTGCTCTCGGCTTCTGTTCTCGTTTCTCCCCTCGGCACTGCGTCTGTTTCATGGTGGGAAGGTATGACATGCATTTAGGCATTCTTGTGTTAGTCTGTGGTATTCCATTTGCTCACTCGTTGATCGTATTACTTTGGTTAATTTAATGTCAGGATTTATTCGGAGCTATGTGACATATTGCCAGATTTGCTATCATGTCAGGGTTTTCATGGAAGGTGTTGGATTTGCCTAACACGTTATCGTCGCCAATCTAAAATGTGTGGAATATGGTGAAACGACGGTTAAAGCTCTGTGACCCAATGTCAGACAGCACAGATGAACTTTGGAAGCAGGTGAATGCGGCATGGATTGTTATATCACAGGGCGCCATTTGCGCCTTAAACCTGTCAACGCCACCACACATGGAACAAGTTGTAAGGGCACATGGAGCACGCTGTGCCTTCTAGCGACAGGACACGTGCTAAACCGAGGTAACTGAAATGCTAATTATTTCTGCAGAACATACTAATATACATTGGCAGGAACTGCACAGAAATACCAACTAGAATCGTAAATTTGACGAATGTTTAGTAATCTAGGGTGAAATTAGGCTGTCTCAGTAAGCAGCAACAGTCTATGGAACAAGTATGCATGAGAATTAACTATATACAGTATAATGCTATTTTTTAATGTTGTGTGTGTGTGTGTAAAAATATTACTTCTCATTTCTTCTACCGCTATCTGATAAATTCTGATGATGGCTGTGGCTGAAGGGCACATTAAGTGCGTAATTTTTGTAAAAAATAAGAAAATTGCGATCTAGATGGACAATGCCCACTCGATTAGCCGAGCGGTCTAACGCACGGCTTCCTGGAGTGGAAAGGAGCGCCTGCTCCCCGGCACAAATCCACCTGGCGGACTTGTGTCGAGGTCCGGTGAGCCGATCAATCTGTGGATGGTTTTTAGGCGGTTTTCTATCTACCTCGGCGAATGCATGCTGGTTCCCCTTATTCCGCCTCAGCCACACTATGTCGGCGACAGCTTCGCAAACTAGTTCTCCACGTACACGTACACCACCATGACTCTACCACGCAGGTCTCACACTAGACGAGTGTAACGTTCCCTGGGGTGGGGGGTCCTCCGGGGGCCAAACCACACAATAACCCCGGGTTCGCTGTGGGGCGGCAGAGGGGTGAAGTGGAGTGCAGTAGTCGGCGTAGGTTTGTGGACCACTGCGGCTGCGGCGGGTACGGACCCTCTCCGTTATTTCTAGGTCCCCGGTCAACATACAAACATACAACATATACGGACAATTGTATTGACGAGTGAAAATGACCGCATACTCATACAAAGATGTTCTATTATTTAGAGACAAAACGTTGTTATCATTGCACGAAAAAAAAATTGTTCAAATGGCTCTGAGCACTATGGGACTTAACATCTGAGGTCATCAGTTCCCTAGAACTTAGAACTACTTAAACCTAACTAACCTAAGGACATCACACACATCCACGCCCGAGGCAGGATTCGAACCTGCGACCGTAGCAGTGGCGCGGTTCCAGACTGTAGCGCCTAGAACCAGTGGGTCACCGCGGCCGGCATTGCACGAAATAAAGTAACTAGGACTATGTGTGCAGTTCACACCAGTTTATTTCGTTGCCTCGTACTTAAAGCATTTGAAACGCCAACTTAAACCTATCACTACATTCATGCATAGATAAAACTGTGGACATATTGGACATAAATTTTGATGTAGTCCTTATATTCACAAGTACAGTAATGAAAGGAAGATTTATTTGCTCTGGCACCGAAAGAATTTTCTTTTTCTCGGAAGGAAGTGCAAAAATAAAGCTGTAAAATTCTTTGATTGTGGCACGTAGAGAAGTCGCACCAGGAGAGATCGCAGCCTGCCCTAACCGTGCTAGTAGCGCCGGAGGAGCTTTCGGTATTATTCAAGAATTTTTGGTAATTTACCTTTTTGGTGCACATAGTTGTTGCCTGCTTACGCTCTGAAGGGATTCTGTCAGATTTATGTATGCATGCATTGAAAGTAATATTCATATCTTTATTGTGACCAGATACGTGATTACTCATTATAGACATTGTTCAATAATTAAAGTTTTTGCGAATCAAATTTTCCAAGGAAAAGAAATGTCTGAATAAAGTTTGTCAGTGTATGAATCTTCAATTTTCAGAATATAGTAAATAAGGTTTTTATTGATTTCTCTCGTTTTTTTTACAGTGCTTAAGGCTTGTTCACTAAACCCCTCCTGATCATTTAATTTCTGTAGAAATTAAACAAAGGAACAGTTGCATCAGCAGTTGTGACCGAGCATTGCATTCTGCATGCATCGCAGTATTTCTTTTAAATTATTTTAGCACGTTCCTGCATACAATATATTTAAGTAGTTGCAGTGCAATACAAGGTAAGTTGTCTGTTGCGTGCAGGAGCATTGTAGTATAATTGTTAGGAGACGTTAGAGAATATTTTTAAAAAATCCCATTCAGATACTAGAGAATTCATGTGTATCGGAAGACTAATTAATTTCTGTTTCTGTTCTCTACCAGAATACTGACATGTCCGATAGCAGAAGGTTCCAGAAAATGTTTGAATACTGACAAATCGGAATAAGGGTCTTGATAATACAAGTTGTATGGCTGCGCATCAGTTTTTATGATAACGATAATAAAATTTCACTAGATTGCCTTACATTGTTTAGAAAAAAGGTGTAGATAACAACAATATTGTTAGAGATAGAGCTCTCCATATTTCCGCGCGTGTTTCACCAGGATAATAGTAATTACAGTTTTGGACGGTAAAGACTTTCACTGTCTGTGGTTAAGCACATTAATAAACATCTCATGACGTAGTGTAACAATTTTTCACAAATATAGAAGAAATCCTTTTTGAAGTCCGTGCTGACATATGAAACAAATTACTTACACTACTATTTGCTGAATTTATCTGCCAAACAAGAAAATGAAAAACAATTTTTTTAAATGCGTAATATATCGAAAAACAAGTATGATGTATTTCATGAGCAACATGAAGGCAACTCTTTCTTGTCCAGGACGATTTTTACAACAGATACAAAGCAATTACGATCCAAAAATTGATAATATTCCGCATGTTGTTAAAGTGATATACCTTTTGCGTGTTTATGAGCTTACATGCAGTCAGAATGTATATGTGTACAAATTTGAATTTTGCATTAGTAGCTCTTGCATACTGACACAGTGTATACAACATTACGATATTGTGTGTACCTGATCCATGAAACACGAAGTAATTAATTCACATCAAACATGCATTACACACAAAAGGAGAAAGAAAAACACTAGATCAAAGGACAGAGACACCGGCACAGCTTCATTGTGACTACACATAACAGACAATATTTGCCAGGACTCAATGACGAATTCTGTAACATTCGTGAACTTTAATCTAGCTCCAAAAAATACAGCGTCAGTGTATAAACATTGTTAATGCCCTGCAAATTTTTAAAAAGAGCGATTCGAATTTTATAATTTACACTGCCACTTCTTTTTGACTTTATTTACATCCACAAATATTATATTGAAAACTAACGATAAAATGCAATCAAATAAAGAGTTTACAACTTGCAAGTAGTTTCAGACGACGTTGTACCTATGACTGCTAAATACGAATTACCAAGGTGCATAAAATGTGTAACATTACCGGTGTACCAGATTCTCCCACGATACTAAAACTGAAATCGGCAGCTGTCTGCTCGTCATTATAATTACATCACTAGGAAGGATAGGAAACGACGAAATTTTACTTTTCTGCGTTTACATCACCGCAGGAAGAACAAATTATTAAAATTTTAATCAATATAGGATGCAGAAATTAGTAGACAGGGCTGCCACCATTAACAGTAACATCGGCTTTAACCCAGCTTCCCATAGAGTATAACTGAGCTTGGATGACGCATACCTGTACATCATTTCACGCTGCTTCATGTCTGCCACAGTTCAGGAGTCATTGTGGCTGGCGACTGATGGTCTGCTAGTCTCTCAGCAACCTATGACCAAATGTTTTCAATGGGTGAGAGACCCAAAGGATTGATTTAGAAAGCATCGCTCGCTCGGAACTCAGCTTACCCTTTTCTCATACGATATCCTACGAACCTTGGACCTAGGGCAACAGGCATATCCCATTTTCCTAAATTTAGGGAAAGCATTTGACACTGCACCCCAGTGCAGAATGTCGACGGAGATCCGAGAATACGGCTTAGATTTCCAGATATGTAAGTAGTCCGAAGACTTCTTAAGTAACAGAACCCAGTACGCTGTCCTCGACGACTGTCGTTCATCAGAGTCAAGGGTATTGTCAGGAGTGCCCCAGGGAAGTGTGGTAGGACATTTCTTATTCTCTATATACATAAATGATCTGACGGACAGGGTGAGCACCAATTTACGACTGTTTGCTGATAGCACTGTGGTGTACGGGAGGGTATTGCATTGAGTGACTGTAGAAGGATAGAAGATGACTTGTACAGAATTTCAAGTTGGTGTGATGAATGACAGCTTGTCTAATATAGAAAAACGTAAGTTAGTGAGGATGGGTAAGAAAACCAATCCTGTAACATTCGAATACAGCATTGGTAGGGTGCTGCTTAACAGAGTCACATCTAGTAAATATCCAATCGTAACCTTTCGAACCGATATCAAATTGAATGAGCGCTGAGGTTAGTAGTAGGGAAATCGAGTGCCAGACTTCGTTTTATTGGCAGAATTTTGGGAAAGTGTAGCTCATCCATAAAGGAGGCGACTTGTAGAACGCTAATTCGACCCGTTCTTGACCAGTGTTCTGGTGTTGGGGATCCCTACCAGCTCGCATTAAAGGGAGACATTCGAGTAATTCAGACACATGTTGCTAGACCTGCTACCAGTAGGTTTCATCAGCACGCCAGTATTACGGAAATGCTTTGTGAACTCAAACGGGATTACCTGCAGGGAAACCAACGCTGTTTTCCAGAGGTACTATTCCGGAAATTTAGAGAACCGGGATTTGAGATCGACTTCAGAATGATTCAGCTGCCGCCAACGTACATGTCGCATTATGGACGACGAAGGCGAGAAATTAGGGCTCGTATGGAGGTGTATAGACAGTCGTTCTTTCCTCGCTCTATTTGCGAGTAAAAAAAGAAAGGAAATTTCTAGTAATTGATCGTGGTGCCCTACGCG